>NC_056624.2:179470365-179809619 GCF_002870075.4 Lactuca sativa | reverse complement strand
GCTCATTTCACTGAATTGTATAAAACAGCAGAGATTTCACGTAAATTGTGCACCTTCAAAGAGAGATTTAGAAGCTAATTAAAGTTGTATCACAACAAGTCTACAACCGCTTGATCCTAACTTCATAAAACCCTAAAGGAGATGGAGAGTAGAAACATGAAATCAGTTCAGTTTTTCAAAAAAAAAAAATTAAGAGGGCATGAAATCAAACTAGAAACAAACAAACAAACACACACATACACTCAAGTGTTTTGAAGGATGATAGGAGAAGCATTACCTGGACGTAAACGGCGTCATTTGTCTGTGTGTATGGATATATATATATATATTATGAAATTATGAATGATGATGGAGAGGAGAGAGAGGGAGGGAGAGAAAGAGGGCGCGTGTGGTGTAATGTGTATCTCCTCCGGTGAGGGAGAGTATTGACCGTCGGATTAAGTTTCGGGGGTTTGTTGCAGCATGGTGAGAGAGGAAGAGAGTGACATGACCTACATGATTCTGAACCAGGACTTAAATGCCCCCTGAGTTTCCTCTTTGTCCCTGTACTGTTTATTTTTTATTTCCATAATTACCCTTCCCTTTCTCTTCTCACATTTTTCCAAAATAAATAAAGATTATATAAATTCACACAAAGTTGTTAAAACTATGTTTTATATTTTAATCGTTTCCTAAGATTCTATAATTCTATTATATATATATATATATATATATATATATATATATATATATATATATATATATATATATATATATATACACACACACATTCACACAAGGTTGTTAAAACTGATATTTTATATTTTCATAATCGTTTCGTAAGATTCAAATGAAAACACTATTTAATGTGAGAACCTGAAAACACTGTTTTTTTACTATTTTATTATAAATTTTGTATATACAACAATTTGGCATTTTTCATCAACAAATATACGAATAATCACATATTAATATTCACATTAAAATTTTGTATGTAAAACTTTATGACGTTATTTATCACCGAATATATGAACAATCATATATTCAACAATCACATTAGGATTTATTAAATTACTACACACACACACACACACACACACATATATATATATATATATATATATATATATATATATATATATATATATATATATATATATATATATATATATATATAGTATAATAGCAATATAAAATTGAATATATTCATATTATAATTACTACAATACTATACATATTAAATTCATAGTAGAATAGTAACATAAAGTAGTGTTCTCACGTTCTAACATTAAATATTGTTCTCATTTGAACTTAACCATATATATATATATATATATATATATATATATATATATATATATATATATATATATATATATATAGAGAGAGAGAGAGAGAGAGAGGTAGGTTTAAATGTTTTTAACAAGTATTATGTGCCTAAATGCACCAATGAGAATTTAAGAAATAATAAACAATTAAATAAATCATTTAAGGATATTGTGGACCTTTTATACTTTTAATTAAGGAAATAAAATAAGTATATTTGACATAGTCTCTCTCTTAAATCTTGTCTAATAAAATCTCCAAAATCCTCAAACCCTTTTTACTCCAAGTTCACAAACCGGACCACAAGGTTCAATCCCCTACCCACTCTGTCGCCATGGAAACGTCTCCTACAAGAAGCTCACAACCACAAAACCGCTTTCCTAAACGTTGAAATCCACCTCATCCCTCTTATGCTGCTTGTATTCTTCAATGGCGGAGACCGATGATAGAATTGCAATTGAAAAATTCTTCAATGGCGGAAGATGCGAAGGAAAGCAGTCAACGGTTCTCCGTTCCTCTCCTGTCGTCGGCAGCAAAGAAGATCAAGGGGAAGATCGCCCGGTGCTCATCTTCGTCGGATTAAGGAGGAGATGCACGATTAGAATCAGAAATCGGGAAGCACCTCCAGTGCTTCACCGATTCGAAGGAGGAGGAGGAAATTATCTATTCCCGATAAGATAATAATAATAATAATAATAATAATAATTCAGTTAATAATAGCTTAAAATTGGAAAATACATCTCAAATACAACAATTAGCATTAAATAATTCAGAAAGAGTTTTGTAGTTCATTTGGGGCGCGAAATTTAACAGCCTTGTATTCTTATTTAGATAAAAATTGCTCTTAATTTTTAATTAATGTTATACTATTATTTATGTTTAACTTTAAAAGAAAAAATACACACCTTGTTAAAAAAATTTTCTACATATTCCCTTGTGAATACATATCAAACACTTTGGACATTATTTCATAATTTATTAAAAATGTGTTAAAAAAAACGTTTGTATTTAAATATTATAGAAAGTATATTAGTTTTTATTCATTGGGCAAAAAGTAAGGGACAACTTGGAGAGTTGACCCGCTCCGGGCAAGGAGAAGATCCTTCGCGAGAAAAGTTTCTCTATTCATTTTTTATGCAAAAATTTGTTCATGCTTATATTATTAAGCTACATTTACAATGACTTATTTGATACATATAACTTATGAGTATTTAAATATATGAGTATTTAAATAGTTATTTAATGAGGAAAAAGTTGATTTAATCTTGTAGACTATAATCACTTTTAATATAAATAATTTTTATGTATTTCACAGAATGTAGTTTTTTTTTTAGAAAATAAATGGATGGACTATATAACGTAACGTGTAATTTAGACAAGTAATCAAAATAATTTTTCAGATATTAACTTGAATTCTTTCCACTATGTTGGTTTCAAAAAGAATATAACAGACTGCAACATTTTATAGAAAAAATATAAATTAATTAAAACAAATAAATAAATTCTATTTATGTATTTAAAACAACTATCATAAGATTTCGTTCTTATTCTCTTAGTAAAAATACAAAAAAAAATATTTAAAATTTGAAGTGAATGGTTTTTGCAAAAAACATGTAGTAAATCATATTATTTTTTAATTGTTTTAGAAATGGTGTTTGCAAAGATGTAAGTGCATTAAATGTGTCGCTGACACTGACATAGTGTCTCTAAAATAAACGAATTAAATATAAAAAGACACATTTACGTGTCTTTAAGAATCCAGATTTGACAAATCAAAACCCACATTTTTGTATGTTTAATAAATAATTATGATGATCGTATTTATTGAAAGATCACGATAAACAGTGTATTTGGTTGAAAACTAATTATTTTTATTTTTTTGAAAGAAAATATTTTATTAAAAAGTTAGAAGAAGATGCTTAGATATAGAAACACATTTACATAAGAACTATATTACATAGAAGAGATGATGATAATGGGACTATAAATCCAACGTAGCCGGTCAATTTACTCAAAGCTTTACGAAAACTAAAGATTTTAAGATTCCATAAAGTTGTGAGAACAACCGTATCTAAGCATCGTCTTTGGGCCACATTAAGGGTCGGATTGTCCACCCAATCAATTCAATTTGAGATCATAACGAATCTTGGAATATCTATATCCCATCAACAATCAATTTGCCTCAAAATGAAATAAGATACAAGCATGGCAAAAAATAGTAAATGGTTAAGCATCTTTTTGCTTGTCTCACAAATAGGTACATAACAAACAAAATCAACATCAAATACCCTTTTTGTCTAAATTTACACATATGTAAAGCAGATTCAAACGGATTTTTCATGCCAAAATGTTAACTTGATGGGAATTAGCTTGTTAAGGGGGCCGAAACCAAAGTTTATAAACAAGTTTTTTTTTTCATAGTTATGATTATAATTAATTAGTTAATATTGTTATAAGATTATGCATTATGATTTTGAATTACACAGTATATGTGTATATACATTTGTGTTTATTTTCAAGATTACATAAAAACCTCTCCAATTGAATCAATATAAATTCTATTGATATCTATAGAAAATTAAAAGCTAAAATATTATTTAATAAATCATAATAAAGTTTTTATTTTCTTTTTTATCTGATGTTATCGTGCTTTTGCTACATATACTCACAGCTACCTTTAGAGTAGATTATTCATAGTCTTTGAACGTATTCGGCACGGAACGTTTGGAAGCGTTTAAGAGTTTTTAGTTTCTAGCGTTTGACAAAACACTCCGTTTTAAACAGAAATTCTTGTTTGACACTACAAGCTTCTAGCGTTTAGTTTAAACAAAACGCTTCAAATCCAAAAGCTACTTCACATAATGTTTAACAAAACACTACAACCTACCAACTACCATATAGTTGTGTTGAACATGCCTTTTGTCTTCACTCTTTCTTTATCGGTAGAAACACCAAATGAGTTATGGATTATCAATTTATGAAAGCATAATATAGGGCATCCCTGACACCAACGAAGATGAGAAATAGAGAAAGAGAACAAATATGAGAAATAGAGAAAGACAACAATGCATGGGTCTAAGTGTAACGCCAGATTCCTGGTATGTATTTTAAATCAATTTATTCATTTTTTGTACAGGAACTCTACGAGTTGGGGGCCCCAAACTCGTCGAGTATGAATGGAATTTAGACGCGGGATTTAAAGTACACTCGACAAGTTGATGCTCTAAACTTGACGAGTTGGGCTGCCAGAATAAAACCCTAAGTTTCAGGGTTTAGCACCCTATTTAAACACCTTAAAGTCCAAAGGTTGGCCTCATTTGCAGTCTCAAACCCTAGCTACAAAACCCTAATACACTTTTGAGAGATTTGAGCCATTTTTGGTGCATTCTTGAGGTTTTGAAGAAGAAGAGACTTGAAGAAGGAGCAAGGAAGTGTTGGAGAAGAGTAGATCCATAAGTCTAGTTTCATTTCTGGTTCATCAGAGGTATAAAGCTCCTATCTTGTCTATAGTATGCTTAGATCTATTTATCTTCACTTTCATTGTTTTTTTGGTCCAAGTAGCATGGTTATTGGGAAATGGACGTCCCAAGTGAGTATACTTCCATATATAGGACCTTCAAGGGCCTTCATGTCATAAATTTGCAAACTTTATGGCCATTGAAGCCCCATGCAAGCTTTAAGGTGTCATTTTTGACGGATTTGGTCTCTAAGCTCATAACTATAAGTGGGATGTACTTGACCCGATTATAGCATGGTCTTTTTGGGTTGCCTTCACCAGTGCAATTTGATAGGATGGACTTTTGAGAATAAGGTTATTTATGATTTATTAATATATTACAAGTATAACATATTAATATGAAATCATATTATTTAATTAGTATTGATCAAGAATTAATTTGGAATTAATTTTGTGATCAAAAGAGACTAATTAAATATATGGGGATTGATTGTGCAAATCAATTATTCTTATAGTGTGTGCTAATGATCCATGGTTATTTAGGATGGGCTAAACCAATGAGATAGTCCATGGAGGCTTAACCCATGAAGCCTAAGTAATATGAAAGGTCATTAGGGTTTACAAGGTGTAACCCTAACATTTGCTACATTATAAAAGCACACACTCATTACCAAAATTAGTTACAGACACATACACACCATCATTCTAAAAAGTTTGATATTGATTTTGTGCTAAGTCTCAAGCCTCCTCTTGCATATTGGTGTTTGTGAACCATTAGAGGCATCACACTTGAGGTGCTTAAGCTTTCAAAGGTCAAGAACTACAAGTCATTCTAATAGGTAAGTCATCTAACTAGTTGTATTGCTCAAATGTCAATTTGTATGCTAGTTAGGATGTATGCTTTGGAAAATTGAAAAATATGCATGTATAATTAGAGAAAACATAGACCCAAAGCATCTAGGGTTGCATGTGAACCATATGATTGTTATAGTGCTCAAAACCCAACAGTGGTATCAAAGCCTAGGATTGTTTTCTGTTATACTTGATGCTTGTTGTTTTTTAAAGTTGAAAATTCGATTTTCTGGCCTCTGACTGATGAACTCGTCGAGTCCACTGACTGACTCGACGAGTCCACTGAGTAACAGAGCAACTCGACGAGTTGCAGGCGTTGGTTGCAGAAATTCGAGGTTTTTGGCCAGAATTGGATTAGGATCATTACCACAAACTGTTTTGAATCATAAAATCTGTTTTTTCTGATATGGTAGTGATCATCCTCATCCAATTAAAAGATAATTGTCAAAATTTCAAGATTTGAATTAGATTATATGATTAGGCTAATTTCTTGTAAAATTGTTGATGTGAATTATCTTGTGTTATGAGTTTAACTATATCATAAATAAATTACATGACAAATTTTTGTTGGTTAAATTGTTAATCTTAATGCTTTTAATGACCTCCATAACTTGTTCTTAAGTTATGGAAAATGAAAGGTTTCATCCATTAAAATGCAATAAAACTCATAAGTTATAGAAACGAAGAGTTTTGATAAGTTTCAAAACTTGCCCTAAAGTTTTGGAATTTGTAAAGTCTCTCTAATGAAACTTTAATTCCAAACCCTAGAGTTCTAAAAATTAAAATTCAACCCTTATACTTTATAATATTATAAGTTTAATATATATATATATATATATATATATATATATATATATATATATATATATATATATATATATAATACAAGTCAGTCTTACCGTTAGTAGGCCTCATCCACGAAGTCGGTCTATAAGGGGGGTATAAGGTTACTGCCTATAAAATGGTGGTTCAATAGGTGTCCACTCTCACCCACCGCTTTCTTAACTAGTGGAGGGTCGTTAACCGAACGGGTAAGATAAGACATTAATTCTCATTAAAAGTATAATGATAAAGTATCTAAAATTTTAGTAAATTCCTAATCCTAGTTACTTTAGGAAAATGTGAAAATGGTGCTAATCCATGAAATTACACTTTGCACCTTGTTAAGTCGTTAGTGGAGCGTGTGTGGTTAACCGACACTCTAATCTGGGACTGACAATGTGTGGCAAATTGTAGCTTGATGTTAATCATAGATCAATGGAGCGTGTGTGGTTAACCGACACATTGATTAGGTGATTTGTAACATTGAGTGTACCAAGCTAATTTGCATGGTTATTCACACCTTGTTTGTGATCCTCGACATCCCAGTCACAAACTTGAAGGGCACAATCGAGATTTAAACATGTTATTGAAAAGTTCAATGAATCTCAAAGGATCTAGGAATTTCAATCCAATTAAAACTTAATAATCCAATTCGTTTTTCATGGTGGAAATTGGTAAATCAGCATTTACCTACCTTCAAATATTTTACAATTAGATTACGACATCCCTTTTCGCAATTATAGAATATTGTGTTGGGTCCTAGCGAATGAGATTGTGACGATTGATTTAGGTGCTGAAAAGAAGATAAGAAGGAAGGAGGTTCAGAGTGATAGAAGAGCAGGGTGGTTATACATTTCTCACTATATTAAAGAAAGTCTTGTGGCTGTTATATCGTGGTCATTCGAATCGTGTTGGTACTTCTTTGTGACACTTGAAGGGAACTTTTGATGTTTTTCTGGTGTATGGTACAAATGCACAACATACGAACTTGGTTGGATTTATAGACTTGGACCATAAAAGTGATTTGGAGATGATGTGTGTGAAATGCACTAGGTTTAATCTTATTAACTTAGACACAAAATAAACACACGAAAGGCAGTGTACCTATCGATTAGTAATATAATTCAAGCAAGTAGGGTATCGAACATAGGGAATGGTAAACAATTATAATAAATGCTAATATTATCTAAATAAAACAAGTAATAAAAAAGGGGCTTTCTCTAGTTTTGAAATACTAGAAACTTAACAATGAAATAAAACTCAAACTAAGCAACTAACAACTAAAGCAAATAAACAATCACCAAATTCAATAATGGAGAAGACTTCTGTTTAGGTTTGATTCATTTACTCCTATGGTTGATTTTATGGTAAGTGCAATGGATTAATTGTTATTGGCTACCAATTAGTGTGATTAGGTTCACGTTCCTTATTACTAATCCTTAGAAAACAAATTAATTCAAACAATGGCCAATTGGTTAAACTAATGAGTTTCTTAGTTTATTGATTCGAGTTAAGTAAGACTTGTAATTAGCTAATCAAATTAGTAATTAAATTAACCTCTTGTTGATGGCTCGTCACACAAGGCTCACACATTAATCTACCTTTTTTCTAGTTAACCCTAGTTTCATGTTCGCTATTCCTAGGCATATAACAATGTTTTCACACAAATCATATATGATTAGAAATTAAGAGATGTTCATGCAACTTAATGTGCTAGTTAATTAATAGAAAATAGTTGTAATTAGCACATAAGGTTCTTTAACAAGATTAACAAAAGAAAAATCACCAAATTCAATTAATCCAACCACAAAATCAAATCATAGTAATAAATTACCCTAAACAGAAGATACGAGTTTTTAGCTCATATCTACAGCAAAAAGTAGCTCAAAAACGAAATCTAATAGTTTAAACATAGTTTAAACATAGTTCAAACAAAAGTGTAACGCCTCGTTTATTTAAATAAATTAATAAATATAAGGTTCAGACTAATTTGTGAAGAATTTTAGAAGTTGGGGGTTAAAAGTGTAAGTCCGAGATTTGTTTTGTAAATATTTTTGAAGGCAAGGGCTAAATGATAATTTTGGGGGCTTAATTTGAAGAGATTTTATGGAGTAAGGGGGGTTGTTGGTAAATTTCGGATTTAACTTGTAAAGAGTTTTATGGGCAGGGACTTAAGTGGTAAATTTTGGATTCCATTTGAAAGAAAAGTAAGGCGGAGGGACTATTCTTGGCATTATGGCAATTGTTTTATATGTGTCGGGTATATATGCTTTACAAACCCTAACCCTAGCATCCTAAAGGAGCCGTCACCCTCTCCCTTTCGTTTAGCTTCCAGCCGCCATCACTCCGGTCACCCATGGCTGCCAACGGCAACTGCTCCCAACCAACGTCGCAGTCGCTTTTTGGTCGCGTTTTTCCGACCAGCCGAGCCGCTGAGCGTAATAGCTTTTATCTCCGAGCGATGGCAGTCGACAGCGTGGCTTCCGGGTGTGTGCGAGTCGTCATTTTCCGCCATCCTCCTCCTTCTTCTTTTGCTATCGATGTTTAGGGTCCGACTCGACTGTTCGGCGTCGTTCTGACCACCCTTCGCCATCGTTTTCCCAACAGACGAGTGGCCGCCGCCACTCCGAGCAACCGATGTACGACGCTGCTGCCGCCTCTCCAGAGTTCTGTCGTCGCTGTACACCACCGGGAATGGATGTTGATGCAAATCACCGTTGTCGCTGTTATTTCTTTTCCCTTTCCCCCCAACCGTCATCGCTTGATATTGCGTGAAGCTGAAGACCACCATGTGGAACCACCATGGCAGCCGGCCATGGTGGCTGCTGCCGCTGTCAACTCTTTTTTTCAAGATCGATGAAGGGCTGTCGTTAGGTGTTTATTTTAGTGTGTATGTGATGTAGTGTGTGAGTGAGGAGTCTTTGGTCGGAATCTGAAGAGAAGTCATCGCCACCACCGTGAGGTGGTGGCTGCCGCCAAGCATCGCCGTCGGCCACCATGGTGTGGTTGGGTGTGTGTGTATTAGTTAGTGTGTGTGTGTTAGTGAGTGTGTGTATTTGGATTAAAGCCCTATAATTGTAATTAGCAAATTGAATAATAAAAAAGAAATGGAAAACCACCACCTTAGGGTGGTGGCCGCCGCCGTGAGCCGCCATGGACCACCACTACCCGAGGTGGTAGTGGGTGGTGTCCCACAAGCAAAACCCTAATGGGCTTAGAGAGTTATTTTGGGCCTATTGGGCCACGTTTGGATGAGGAACCCTAATTAGGGTTTAGAAAACCCTAATTATGAGTATTGGGCCTTAGACCTATTGGACCCACTTTTGGGCCATTGGGATTGGATTGTGAATTAAGCCCAAACTATTCCATGCCATTTATCTAGTAGAGTAAAGAACTTAATGGACTAAGTCCTTAATGAGCTAATTGAGAAATATTAATATTTGAGAATTTATCAGGACACACGAGAATTATTTAATAAGTGAAATATTAAATAATAATCATTGGCAGAAATTAATCAAAGCAATAATAGACTTAATGGATTAAGTCCCTAGTATGTTAAGTCCTTAGTGGGTTAAGTAAGAAACACTTAACCCTAGTTATCATTTGATGTGAAACCCTAATTTCACTTGGGCTTTGTGTTGGGCCATCCGAGAATAATCAAATGGACTAGAGTAATTAGTTGGGCTTTAGAGTAAGGCCCATATGAAGGATTGGGCCCAATTTTCCATGGGCCATAGTTAGGGCCTAGATGGTTGTATGATATTGGGCCCTAGAATGATACATGTTGGACTGGACTGATCAATTGGGCCTTAAGGGATGTCCATGTAGAGGTTTGGGCCCAATTTGGAAAATTGGGCCATATGTTGGGCTTTGATCCCTAGTTGACTTTGGGCCTATGGTTTGGGCCTTGGGCTTGGGTAAGCCAAGCTAGGGGTAATGTAGTAATTATCCAAAGCATGTATTTATAGTATGTGTTAGAACCCAATTATTAATTGGGTGTTATTTGGTGTTGACAGTTCGGGAATCTGTCAGCCAGCAGCTGGGGTGGAGTCTGCGGGACTTCAGCAGTGTGGGATTGTGTCTGCGGGACTTCAGTAGTGTGAGGTGAGTTTCCTTCCAGTAGGAACGGGTCTACGGCCACAATGTCGGCCCGTTTAGTTAGCAATAGTTCCGGACTTCAGTCCGATGCAGTAACTCAGTATGCTTGGTGTCTTTGTGATACAGATAGGGTATGAGTTATGTGTTCCGGACTATGGTCCGACACAGTATGCAGTATATGTGTTTATATTATATGCTATGATTATGTTATGCTATGTTCAGTTAGTTTTGGACCTCGGTCAGATGCAGTAGTTAGAGTGCTTGATGTCTTTGTGATTCAAGCATGTTTTGTGTTATGTGTTCCGGACTCTGTTCCGATGCAGGATGCAGTATATGTATTCATGCTAGTTGTTATGTTTATGTTATGTTATGTTCAGTTAGTTTCGGACTTCGGTCCGATGCAGGGGACAAGGTCCCAATCAGTTCCGGACTTCGGTCCGATGCAGTTAGTTCCGGACTTCCGTCCGATGCAGAGGGCAAGGCCCTGGTTAGTTCCGGATTCCGATCCGATGCAGTTTCCGGACTTCGGTCCGATGCAAAGGGCAAGGCCCTGGTTAGTTCCGGACTCCGGTCCGATGCAGAGGGCAAGGCCCTGTTTAGTTTCCGAACTTCGGTCCGATGCAGTGGGCAAGGCCCAGTAGATGCTTTATATGTTATTGTATGGTATGTGGTAGTTTAGGGGAGCTCACTAAGCTTCGTGCTTATGGTTTTCAGTTTTGGTTTCAGGTACTCAGTTTTTAAAAGAGGAGCTCGGGAAGATTGCAGTGCACACACCATTTGTTCAGCCTGGGATGTTTATACTCTGATATATTTGACAATTGTTAAGATATTTTGAGATACATTGTTTATGATTCTTATATGACGATTGATGAACATGGTTTTATTAATATTTTAAAACAAAATTTTCAGACTGTATTTTTGGGATGTTACAAGTTGGTATCAGAGCCTTGGTTTGAGGGATTCGGGCGCACTCCCGAGTGTGTATGAACTCAAACTAAGGAGGAGGTATAAAGTTTTCAAGAGAAAAACCATGGTTACAAAAGAATTTGAGAAAAGAAAACAATTTTAGAAAAAATTATAAAGAAAATAGTTTTAGAAAAAGCGAAAAGAGTTTTGAAAAGAGAAAAAAGGTGTGGTGCATGCAATCAGCCGAGCTCAAGTAAGTACTCCCAATTTACCCATAAAAGTTATGTTATGATTATCAGTATCAGTATCAGTATCAGTTTCAGTTCCAGTTTCAGTTTCAGCTTCAGTAGAACAGCATGCTAGAATAGGAATAAGGATCTAGGATGATGCCTTATGTGCCTGCTTTATGTGTTTCAGCTTGATAAGAATTTCATGCTAGTAATGAGTAGACAGTAGTAGGATAGCCTGTGTAGGTTATGCCTGATAGTATGAGCTTAGCATTGTATGCTAGTGCAGTTTCTTGTTATGAGAATAGTTTTGCCTGAGTATGTTTCCCTTATCCGAATGTTGCTTGCTTCGTGCTTTGTAGAACTCTAAGTGATGGGAGTTAGCCATTAGGTGAATACGTCACATTACATGTGATCAGGGTTGAATAATCTCAGAGTGTTGGATTTGGCCCTACTGCGCAGCTCTTGTTTGAGTCAAACCGTTGTAGGGACGAGACTTTTACTCGAAGGATTATCCGAGCCTCATTGCATGTGATGGTATTCAGGTGGTGACTAATTGGCATTACAAGGAGGCCTTCAGCAGCTGAGGACTGGTTTGGGTGGGGTCAGAAGTTCCCTAGGGAAAGCCTAGGAAAGTAGTAGCAGAGATCAATAGCAGTAGAGTGACTTGGTGGAGTCGAGGCAGTTCTTGAGGAAAGTACGGATAGATGTGGAAGGTAGTATGGGCCCGTACTACTGAAAGCAGAGGATCCGTACTCGAATCAAGGAAGGCTGAGATGAATCCAGGGAACTTGTAGTGTGTGAGATCCCTCGAGATTGGGTGAGTATTGTGATGTTAGTGATGGCATGTTGCCGAGTATAGTGACGCTACGTGGTAGACCAGATGGTAGTACTGGTGTCGACAGGGGGTCAGGCTCGGACTCTGGAGCCGGGATGGATTCAATTACAAGTAATTCTAAGACAATAATATATTCTATTCTTAGAGCAAAGATATGTAAGTTATATTCAGCAAATCAGTTGTGCAATGGCTTACTCCAATGCTTATCACAACTGGGTGTTAAAAAGTGTAATTTCATGCATGATTTGTTCAGTAAAATGAATGATTATACAATCAAATTTTATTCTTTTCTTTTGCCTTAATAGGAAAAGCAATATATGTGGGCCCCTCAGTGATTCAAGTTAATATATAACAATTAGGCATAGTCCAGACTAAATTGAAGTGTTTGATTTTGTAGTCTGAATTTGATCACGGATCAGGAAATCGGGAAACGGAAACAATGAACATGAGGTTGATCATTTAATCTATGACTTTGTTCATACGATATCTTGAAGAACGAAGGAAGAGATTTTCACTTATCTTAGGGCCAACGTTTGATTTGAATCAGAGTTTGGCAACGAATTGGAGATCACACTTTGCTATTTGGTTCAAGGTTATACTTACACTTGTAGTTATAAACTTATCTAAGTGGGAGACTGTTGGATTAAAATGTCTAAGCTCATAACTAAATTGGTAACTCTTGTAATTAGAAGCAAAGTCCATTTTGGTTGCCCTCATAACTACAACTTGATTAGAATGACATTTGTAGAGAGAGGATAAATTTATTAGTTTAATATATGATTAATAAATTGTAATAAACGATTTTTTAATATATTATATGATTAATATATTAATTGGAAATATATAGTTGATTTGTTAATTTATTATGTGGTTAATAAATTAATATGAGATCAATTTTTAAATAATTTATTTGCTAATTTATATGATTAACAAATTAATATGAAATTGGTTATAATTGATTAATTATTAATCAGAATTAATTTGGATTAAATTGAGATTAATTGGAATTAATTAAAGGTGCAGGAGGTGAATTGTAATTGTTCAATAGTTGAACAAAAGAGACATTTCTAGGGTTTTTAGAAGCCTCATGAGTGCTAATAAGGAAAGGATTTGAATTGAAATTAAATACATTATTCAATTTATTCAAATATGGCTTTCTTACAAGTTACCTAAACTATAAATAGGACCCCTTGGGCTAGGCTTTTCATGGATACTCTTTCCTAAAGGCATATGAACGACAATTATACCTTTCATCCTCTATTCACACTTGTCTTCTAGTTCTAGGGTTTGGGTGTGAGCCATTGTAGGCACCCTCCTTTTGGTGCTAGCTTTCCAAGCTCTCTAAAGGAAGGATTGAAGTGATTTGTTAGCTACAACAAATCAAATGTATGTAACCCTAATTATTTTATTATATTTTGATTATAGTAGGGTTCATCTAGTTTTGTTATTCATGGTATGTTACATTCAAAGTGTATGACAAATTCTTTAGGTCGCATGTGCCCTTAAGTGTTAAGTGAAATTCCGCAAGCACATAGTTTTTGTAACCTATAAAACCCATCAGAAGTTACGATCCCTTGAAGTTTTGCATTCATTCTTATACAGTAAAGTGTGTCGTTAATAGTGAATCGTATATGGGTTGCTTATTAGCCTAAGTATTCTAAACGAAAGTCATGGTAATTGTAAAAACGAGGTTGTGCATATAGAGAACACCCAAATCTGACATCATATGAGGGAGTTATAATTTTTCAAAGTTTCAGCGTAGCAATGTGAACATAGAAATCGAAATATAGATCGGTTGATTATTAGTTAAAACATTGTAAACAAGAGTTGTATAAATATGTCGATAAAAAGACAGTCGAGAATGAAATTTGTATGAAAAAGTTATGATTTTTATGCGGATTTTAACAGTCTAAGCCTATACAAATATAAATTTTAAACTAAATTGAGAATTAGATGATGGAGTTTAAATGAAAGTTATAATACTCATCGATAGCTACACGTGTATATAAAGAATGTCGAAAACGGCTCTTGAATGAGAAAGATATGATTTTGAGAAAAAAATCATACGTGCGGTGTGCATGACTTCTAGAAGGTCATGCGGACTATTGAAATTTTGACACGTGGCAGAAAAGCGAAGGAACAACGTCGCCATAACGCGCGGCACGCCTATGAAGAGGTGCATGACGTGTCCCGGTTCCTATAAATAGATTGCCGGTTTACTCATTTTGTCACACCATTTTCACTCCAATTCTCTTTGGAGAACCCCTCTCTCTAGCCCCGAATTTTCTAAGTCTTTGGAATACTTTAGCGAAACTTTGAGGCATCTAGGAGCCTGACGAATAAGAGCTTTCTAGTCGATATTTTGCTCGCACAATTTCTTGGTTTTTTCTAAGAAATTTCTATAAGTTAAGTTGAACTTACTATGCTTCAAGTATAACTTATATTTATATTCATAGTTGTTATTATGAATCTATAAATAAGATTTATCAGTGATTCCAGTCATAATATTGATTGATCTGTTTACGGGAATGATGACAATGCTAGATTTAGTGAGGTGTTTAACGTGAGGTTTCCAAACAATATACTATGTATACCAAACAAACCCTACATCCGATATGATCTACAAGGTTATTCCTTATCAACTATAGATCAATATTCATTAGCATTATTAAGGAATCTTGACTATCATTATTATAGTCGCGAGAGATATAAAACTAAGACTTAGTAATATTCATATCTAGGTCTTTTGAAAGGAAAAGCCAAGGTGTTAGGCGAAGCTCTGCCCTAATCGCAAGTACTCCAATTTTGACAAGTGCATAGTTACTTTCATCTTATATATAGATACAAAGTATTTAGATAACTGAATGTACATGTGTCTATTATCTGTTTTCTTGATATAGGTGCTAAATGAAACAATATGATATGCTTGTATATTTATTTTATCATATTTATATTGTATTGGATTATGAAGGATTGTGTGAAATAATAATGAGAGGATGTGACCATATTGCTATCGTACTGTTGTGCCCAGTCATCTAGGGGAGTAAAGATGATGACCATTGACAGTTCTAGAAAGTTATATGGAATGCTCATTACCTATAGGTGTTAATGAATTATACGTTCATTCGTTGTACTCCATCCCTCACATGGTTGTCTTATTAACACACACTGATAACAGAACCCCCAAAGCAGTATTATCTACTTGTTGCTTACAAAGATACTTTAGGATAGGTCCCTCGAGATCATTATTTTAGGATTAGGAGGTGAGGATAACATGAATGGGTAATCGGTTTATTTGATTGTTGTGAAATATATACTTAAAAGATTATATATTATGGGTTGAAAATCCAATGTGCTCACTAGATTCCCAAGCATCCCACTCAGGGTTTTTTTTTTTTTTTTTTTTGTATCACAGATAGCGGTACGAAGGTTCAAGGATAGTGATGTTTAAATCTGTTGAGAGATTAGAGGAGTTTATACCACTAGTCTAATAAGTTGTTGAAAGGCCTGTAAAGACAAGTTTATGCTTATCTTTTCTGTATCAGTTATGAAATCCAAAGTTTTTAAATATTAATGAAAAATGTTTCTTCAGAAATGCCTTGATATTGATATTATCTCACATTAATAACGCTTTAGGACAAATTACACACGAGTAAAAGAATACTCTAAGCATAAAGAAAAAGTCTTTTTTTTCAGGCCATGAAAAATGGGGATGTCACAATAGATGTATTGTCAGAGTAAAAGTATGCTAATTGAATAGGATAACTACCTGTTATAGATCTGTAGTTAGAATAGTTTGTTGCTTGCTATGCTAGATTAGTAGGGTCTTGCTTGTTAATCATATGATATTGTTAGGATTTATGTTTGGTTAGGGTAACTAGGGAATGCCAGTTATTAGGATTATGTATGATTGACCAGTGAAGGACTTAATTGAGAAGTGGTTAATGGGAGGGTAACTAAGGAAGGCTGGTTGCCAAGGATATGCAATATGCTAGTATATGTTATGTTTTTATGTGACATGATTATGTGTAATGGTAACATTGGTTCTATGTAGTTTAAGTTGGATAACCTGAGAACTCTTGGTCTAATGCCTTATTGCGATGTTCTTGTCTGATTGTTCACTCTCGGGTGGATCATTTGTTCGACTCTCTATCTAATCTCTAACTCTATATTACTTGATGTAACGTATGAAAGACCAGGATTTGGCCCCTGTCAATTGTAAGAAAGACTAGGATATAGCCCATGGCATTGGAGTGTGGGTTGGGCCGGTTATGTATGGTTAGGATCTTGTTATGTATGGTTGGCCTCAGCCCGTTATGAATGATTAGGTTGGGCCTATTATGTATGGTTGGTTGGGCCCGTTACATATGATATATATATATATATATATATATATATATATATATATATATATATATATATATATGGATGTGAGGTTTGATTGTCCGGCACTAGGACTGAGGAATTTGCTTATGTGAATGTATTGTATGTATAGCGGAATATGTGGTATACTAGGGAACTCACAAAGCTTACAGTTGTGGATTAAATTTCATGCTAGTTGTTCATGAGAGGAGTTCGGCAAGACTGTACACACGCATCCAAGATATCCGTTTCCGCGATTTTGTAATTCAACTCTGATAATGTATGGTTTCAATCAAACAAATGTCATTCAAAGGTTTTTGAGATAAAGGTTTTAATTCATTAATCTATTTTATAAATAAAAAATCTCTCTGAAACTTTTGGGACATTACAATGCCAAGAATGCTTTCCTTTATTTGAATCTATCTATATTTGTCAACATCTGGCTATGTTAATGCTTAATTTCATGATCATGTGTTCGTGTGTTCAAGGCCCTTTATGGTCTTAAGTAAGCCCCTCAATCGTGGTATCAACATTTCACTATCTAACTTTCCCCCCTTAGCTTCCTTAGCAACAAATCTAATATCTCTTTCTTTACATTTCATTATGATTCTGATACTATATACCTTTTTTGAATGTGGATGATATCATTATCACTGTTTGTTTTCCTTCACTCTTCTCCAAAGTCATCTCTCAACTATCTTCTGAATTTCCTAAGTCTGGTATGGGGCACTTGTCTTTTTTTAATTGGGCATTGCTACTTCTCGCAGCTCCCCAAGTTCTTATCCCAACCTGCTTTTGCTCAGGAGATTCTATCATGTGCAAATATGGCTATGTGTTATCCATATAACACTCCGACTAATACTAAAACCAATCTCATTGCTGAAGGTGAGTCAGTTTCTAATCCAAATCTATATCGAAACCTTACTAGAGCCCTACAATATCTGACTTTTACTTCTCTCGATATTGTTTATGTCATGTAGCATGTTTATCTCTTCACGCATGACCCATGTGCTTTGCATTTTTACACTCTCAAACGCATTATGTATCTCAAAGTTACTTTGATGCATGGTCGTCATATTTGACCATTAGTTGTAGACTGTTGGTTACTTACTCCAATATTGATTGAACCAGGTGTCCCACCATTCGTTGGTTCACCTTTGGGTTCTGTGTCTCTCTTGGCAATAATCTCATCTCCTGATCCTCCAAACAACAACAGGTAGTGTCTCTTTCTAGTGTCGAAGTTGAGTACTAGGGGTAGCCAATGTTGTTGCTGAAACCGCTTCACTTCATAATCTTCTTCTCGAGTTATGATGTTTGTTATCCCTTGCTACTTTTGTCTTTTGTGATAATGTCAGTGTCATGTATTTAGCGTCCAACTTGGCTTAGCACCAAAGAACCAAGCATGCGAAAATATATTTATATTTTGTTAGGGAGGTGTTGTGATTGGTAATGTGTGTGTTTTGCATATTCCATTATGCATTTATTTTCACAAAAGGGTCTACATAGAAAGTTTTTTTTTAAAAAATTTTAGAAACAATTTGATTATTCGGGTACCATCCCAGCTCAAACCACGAGGGTGTTTTAAATAGATATATTTATCTATTTTGGCTATTTATACATTTATGTATATATAAGGACTCTGGTGTAATATGTATCACTATATATTGATTTCAATATACACAATCGTAATTAACGGGTTTCACATCTTCCATCAATATATATATATATATATATATATATATATATATATATATATATATATATATATATATATATATATATATATATATATATATATATATATATATATATATATATATATATATATATATATATCATTCCTAATAAATGAAGGTTTTTTTTGCCATATGTCATTTTATGAGTTTTCTTATTTTATTAAATTTTACATAATATTTTAATGTAATAATTACAATAAATATACTAATAAATGAATATCAATTTTATTATTGGACATACCTTTTAATTTCAAAATTTTCAAATTAAAACTCATTAATTTCTTTTGTTTATTTATTTAAATTATTTGTTTCAATTTAAAAGATGAAAAAAAATATTTCAATTTTAGTAATTCACTATTTTTCTTATTTTCTTAAAAATTCAAAGCTCTCAAATATTTAGATCTTTATATTTATTTTTTTAAAATTAACTCATATAGTACATGGGTCTCACAACTAGTATGTGTGTGTGTGTGTGTATATATATATATATATATATATATATATATATATATATATATATATATATATATATATAGAGAGAGAGAGAGAGAGCTAGGTTCAAAATATTCTAACTAATTATTGTTCGGATTATATATATATATATATATATATATATATATATATATATATATATATATATATATATATATATATATGAGATATGCTTTACAAGTTTGTCTCGAATATACTTGCCATATTTCGTAGGACAGTTATTTTTATTTAAGCAAATTCATATCATAAATGATTGAAGAGCTTGAGTTCTTCACGAATGATGAGAATGGTGATAACATTGAGATTGCATCTTTCATCATTGTCTCAAACTCAATGCATTTATTTGAATTCAACAAAAAAACTGCATTATTATTTTTAGATAAGATAATTACGTTTAATTATGCGAGACTGATCTAACATAACCACATAAGATAGACAATTCATTATATCATATTAATATCAAAGGTTGTTGCGGTTCATAATTTCTTTGCATTACAATGTTATAAATAAGACTTTATAATAAAACATTAGAAATCGATATATGACATTGTTTTTTTTAGGAGAATTGTAAATTAAGGATATTTACTGTGCATATTTAAGGTTATGTAAATTTTGAACTTCATATACGGTATAATTTAACTCTTGAGTTCAAATATTCCATTGATGTAGTATCAAATAAATGTTTTACAAGCATATTAGCCGAAAGACCTGTCTCTCACTCACCTTTCTGACTCAGAGTGTTGACCTGAAAAGGTCAAAGTTGGGTATGCATTTATGACTCAAGAAGATCCTGAACCCAAACTCCACGCATGCTTTAATGAATGAATGCGTTTTTCACGCTGTTGGTTTGTTTAGTCTGATGTCATTGACTTCTCATCATGACTTTTTTGCTATATATACCTTTGATTCATCACCACCTTTTCCTTCAATTTTTATCAGGGATTTTAATTATACGGTGAAGGCTCTATTTATATGCAATAAATCAGAAAATTTATCACTATATCATACATGATTTTTAGCCGCATAATAATCATTGAACCAGTAGTTGCTTTGGTATTAATTATTATCACCGGATATAAATTTGAGTTTTGCTTTGGCAAAATAGACTGTTTCTCTTTCTATGATAAATCTTTAGTTTTGTCTTATTACATAGCAGTCAGCCTTTTAGAATATCACAATATGGTCAATCCATGATTCTTTGTCCTATTTGAAGTTTTGAAGACTTAACTGTATAAAATTGTTAAAAATGAAGTCAAAGAACTAAAGTTTTAAATACCGTAAATAGTAGAAGTGACTAGGTCAAAACTCAAAACTTAAAATGTAGATCAGCATCAAACTTTAGACGCCACAACAAAATCACAACTTTTTTTTAATGTAACTTAAGACGAGTATGTATAAGTCTTTTACTAGTTTTCTAAAAGACTCTTTGTCAACTCCAAAATGATCCTCTTCTATTTCCGAATTTAGTCGCAAATTCAAAGTCATATGAGACCAACTCTCCGCCATCAATCACCCGATTGATAGGCTCGACAAAAGCCATTGGTTCCTTTGTAGACTTGATCCTTTTTTCGAGACTTTCTCTACAACCAATCAAGCCACAATCATCATTTTGTGACCTTGTATCTCAGGCCGAGGGCCATGAGTTATTTCGTATGACCATACGCAAATCTTCTCTACCTGATGTTGCCTTCACCGCTAACGAACAACAATCCCTGGCAATCACTTCTCACGGTGGTGCCACTGATGGACGCAACCGTGGTCGAGGCTCCTTTTCTAGTGGTAGTGGACATAGACCACTTTATTGTCAGCTCATTCGAAAAAACAAACATTACATGCATTCTTGTCCAACCTTAAGTACCTTTGCTCAGGTATATCAAATCATAATGCAAACCAGAAACAAGTTGTATGTCATGTCATTCATGACTCATATGACATACTTTGCCATAAATCTTAACTCTTATTTCTCTTATCCGAGCAACGAGCATGTTGTGTTTCTGTTTAGCAATTGTAATACTTCTCATATTTCTCATATTGGTAAATCATCACTATCGAAAAAGATCTTAAGTTATTGGATGTATTTTTGGTACCTCACGTCACCACAAATTTTATCTCGATTAGGTCATGCAGAGTACCCACCACTAACCACTAATATGGTGGGTGTTATCTCATTACCACACACAACCACTAAAAGGTTGGTATACCTACCATTCTATCCCTCTTTTTTATTTAAATAATATATATATATATATATATATATATATATATATATATATATTACTTATTATGCAAATTTGGTCAAAGGCTAAATTTTAAGAGGTATATGGCCTAATGTAATGTGTATAATGAATTTATGCATTAAAAGGTTATGAATCTTAGTCAACAATTAAAAAAGTCAAGATAAGATACTGGAGACTCATTCAATAGGGGAAGACTAATTCAAATAGCCATCACCCCCATCTCGCCAATCCTGTCCAACAAGCTTCCCACTATGTCACACTTTCTTCCGATGTATAATACTATACCTTTGTTAATCTTTGTCATTTATATAACCCACGACCCACCTCCACTCTTCTTCTCCATTTGAATATCGTTGCACCATACCTCTCTTTCATTCTACAAATGAATCACCGCCATCATCGACGAACGATCACATATACCACCATCATCAGCTACTACGTCCACCACCATCTTGCTATCCTCGGCCAGCAACGAGCCAAAACACTCTCTTATATTCCTTCCTATCTATCTTTGTATCTCTCTCGAATAGCATTGCACCACCTCGATTTAGGGTTTTATTTTTTTTGATTTGGTACCATCATCTAACTCCCTATTTAGTGGTGATGATTTGTCACGATTACAAGGAGTGAAATCAAGGCAATTTCGATCAACCATAGCTACACAATTTTTCTCTATCATGGACTCATGGTTCAATTTCTCAATTTCTTACAAGTGAGTTCTTAATATTTATAGATTTATATCTCCTCTCTTGCTCTTAATTTTGATTGCTTTTGTCAAATCTTGTTGTTATGACTTTCCCTCATCGTCTATCTCTCTATCTTTCATGATTTCACGATTTCAGGTCTCTCCTTTTTGTGATATTGATGATTCTAAGATTTACATAGGTTTTTGAAAATTCGAATGTGTTTTAGTTTGTTTCCTTTAACAAGGAATTCGTCTAACTTCCTAAATCGAAACAGAAAAGGGAGCATCGGTTGACAATGGAGGGCACAATGCTAGAAAAACCATAAAAAGCCAAACTTTGTGGTTGACACAACTATCCAATGGCAGAATCACGTAGGTTAAAACAGAACCAGGAGAAAAAAAAAACCCAAAAACCAAAAACCAAAGATAGTGTTTATATTGATCTATGGCGAATGATTTTGTTATCATTAGTTAACATTCCTTGTGTTTATATTTGCAATTAATTTACCCTTTATTTGTCCCACAAACTCAAAAAGAGCATGTATCCTTGGTCCTACAAGAAGGTTATGTTGAGTTCCTGACTGTATCCAAGTTCAAAATTTGTTCTTTTGTTGAAAATGGTATTTTGTAAAATATTTATTTGTTTTTACAGCAGACACTTCCAATTATTCTTATAATAAATTGTCAAATCTATAAAAGACGAAAGAACGGCACTTGCAAACAGTTTTTTATGCTCAAATCCGGCAGATGTGTGTGTATGTGATTAACAGGTGGTAGGATCTCTTGAATATTTGTCAAGCAGGTTTGTGTATATGTGATTGTGTATGGTTGTGTGAGTATATCCCACTCTTGAATCATTCTTCTTATATCCTATGGCATATGTATGCATTTGGGGTTGTGTCTTTCTGAATTCTATAATCAGCTAGCATGCTATTACTTCAGTTCCACTTCAAATGTTAACGTGAGATGTTTTTTAAAGCACGTTCTCACCCTATTATTATTTTTTTATCTAATTGTTGTCCATTCTGTGTAGAATTGATGATTTCATTCAGGCCAAGCGTAAGGCGACCTGGGCCACTGCCCAGAGCATCACTTTGAGGGGAGCATAAAAATTAGTCCATCTTTTATGGGCATATTAATTTATGCTCAATCTTTGATCCAGTTTCAAGAAAGGCATGAGACATCAACAAATAGAAGGGGTAGAAGGTGGAAAAATGCAGCTCGACAATCACGCATAAAAATCAGAAAACAAGGAGTCAAACAGATGCAATAATCACGCCCAAAATCAAAAATCGATTGTCCTGAGTCTTGCAAGCAAAGGTAAAAAAATTATTGCTTTAAGAAGCTACATTTTTTGTTCTTTGCTTGCATTCCCATACTCTTAAATCTGAAATTCAAAATATGAAATCAAAAACAAAAAACATATTCTTTGTGTTTTGTTTCTTTTCTTTCGAGAATTCTAAATGCATTATGCATAGCCGATAAATTCAAGTGGAATTGTGTGTGCGTGCCTGTGTGGTCTGGGGCAGTTTGAGAAATATGGAAATATGAATCCGAGTAAATATTCTGGTTTTATGATTTTGATTTTATATGTTGGTAAAAATTTATGACTTTTGTATTTATAATTGAAGCCTAAATTGGACGGTTTTTTCCCTTGATGCGAGTTTGATTGAGGATGTTATCTAGAGCTGCCAATGTGTAACCTACTTTTGATCAAAATTGGACGATTATACCCCCGGAGATGGTGTTTGCAATTTCAAGTTTATTTGGGTGTTGCTTGTAATCATGCTGATCTCTCATGCTATGATGTGTGATGATAACTAGATAAAGTTTTTTTGCAAGGTTCTTACATGTGCATATTTTCAATTTTCAAATTGGAGTTATCTTTTTGGCTGACGTTGATAATGCTAAATCACTGGTGATGAAGCTTTGTAATATTTACAATTGATTTCTTGATTGTGTTCATCTATTTTTCTTTCTTGTATTTTTTCCGGTTTCACTAGCTATCTTTTTGTATAGGTTATTGCTATTAAAAATGTTATTTTTTTAAAATTGTTCTTCAGTGATGGTCCATAATGCTTGATTTTTAGTATTTCTTTGTTGATAGGATTAGAATAACTTTAGAAATTAGCCTCCGAATATTAGTTTGAATCTTAATATGGAACTGAAGAACAAAAGGATTTGGGCTACTTCCTTTAGTTTTTTATTGGTTATTTGTTAATATGATTTGTGTAATCTGTTGCTAATAGGACTAGGACCATTTTATATGGTTTTTTTATTTTTTAAGTCATTTTTTTATGAGAAAATGACAAAAATAGCCAATTACACTAATTGCATTACAAAAATAGCCAAAAAAAATCGAAATTACAAAAATAGCCACCCATTTCGCAGATGAGAAGGTCCCATCTGCGAAATGGGCTTCTCATCTGCGAAAGTACAAGTACCTAAAGCACAGTTGTGCTTTAGGTACTTGTACTTTCGCAGATGAGAAGCCCCATCTGCGAAATTACAACCTCGTCTGCAAAATGCCCTCTTTTTAGGTATAAAAACGTTTTTTTTTTTTTTTTTTTTTTTTTTTTTTTTCATTTTTCACCATTCTCTACACAAAAACTATCTCTAACTTTGGGCTTCTCTCGGAATTTTGGCTAGTTTTTGAAGAAAATGGAGGATTATGTCAACAATCCCGCAAATATGGTTAGATTTTAACTCTTTTAATGTTTAAAGTTATTTTTTATTTTATCATTTGTTGTATTATTTAGTGTTAAAAAAGGGTAATTCTGTTGTGTTTGATAGTTTTAATATATTTTTAGTATACTTGAAGTTTAAATGCAAGTAGAGACAAGTAGAGACTGCGTAGATAATGTTTACAAATTGTTATTTTTGTAGTTTTTTTAGTTGTTGTATAACCTGAAATCTTGTAAATTCTTATCCTATAATTGTTTATATAAAGTGCAAAATAGTCGTTTGTATATATATTTGTCGTATAAGTATAACATTTGTATTAGTTGAAAATTTGTCATATATATTGTTAGAAATTGTTTGTGTTTGTCGTATAAGTATAACATTTGTATAAGTTGAAAATTTGTCGTATATATATTGTTAGAAATTGTTTTTATTTGTCGTATAAGTTGAAAATTTGTATAAAGTTGTTGTATAACTTGCAAATTGTTAGTTTGGTTGTCGTTTTATTTTTAAATTTTTTTGTTTATATGGTTATATAATGTTAGTTTTAATTAGAAAGATAAAAATTGTTTATATATTTGTCGTTTAAGTTGAAAATTTGTTTAAGTTGAAAATATGTTTAAGTTGAAAATATTTATATAATTATGTATGATATTGTTTTCTATCGTAAATATATTTGTTGTATAACTTGGAAAATTGTTTATATATGTGTATGTTATTGTTTTTTATCGAAAATATATATATTAGTAATTAAGAAAGTATTTGCAGTTCGTAATCATATATTTAAAAAAAAATATTTTTTAGTTATCTAATTTGTTTTTGTGTTTTTTTTTGTAGCATCATTTTAGTTTAATGAATACGAAAGCCTTTGCGAACCTAAAAGGCTCTGGCGGTAACATATGGGAAGTCTTTGAAGTTTTAGATGATGCCCGACGTGCTATTTTCAGAGATACCGTCTTTGGCTATTTTATTGATGTCCCTCGTTTACAAGGGGACGCGTTATTGTTTCATAAAATGTTCCTTCATCAGATCCGGCCAGACCCTGTTTTATCTCCAGATGGAATAAAACGTTTATATTTTCGAGTAGGCAATACGAAAATGGTTTATGGGCCGGAAGAGTTTTGTTTGATTATCGGCTTCAATTTTGGGGAGTATCCAAAAAACATTGGGAGAAAAGGGTCGGAAAAATTAATAAGCAGTAAAAAAAGATGTTTACTGCGTGAACGGCTATTTCCGGACCATACTAATAGTTCAGTGAAAATCGGCGACCTGAAAAGTTTAATTTTAAATCAAACATTCCTAGCACTTGACGACGTTGATGCAATTAGAGTATGTTTGATATACATTTTGTGTGAAGGTTTTTTGGGCAAAGAAGTTAACGATCGGGTGCCACAAGATTGGTTTTATTTGGCTGAGAATTTGGATCTCTGGAATAGGTATATTTTCTTTACGTTAAAAGTTATATTTTATTAAAGTTATAATTTATATAATAATCAATTTTGTTTTTTTGTTTTGTTAGCTTCGCTTGGGGTAGCTATCTCTGGGATTTTACTTTTGTTGACCTTGAGGATACATGGAATAAGATACATAATCATTTATCACTTCCTGAGCGTGGTCAAATTTTAAAATATTCCGTCTCAGGATTTACGGCTCCAATAAGGGTATAAAAATTTTCTTACATTTAAATTCTTTTATTGTTATGTTTTTTATTTTAATTTTAACTTTTATTACTGTAATTGTAAAAAATTGTAGATATGGATATATGAGATGATTTCGGCTGTTCGTGCATGTGGATTTGCATCGAGAAAAAATAAAGACTTGCCTCGGATGAAAAGATGGAGTGGAACAAAAAAATTGAAATGGGTTGACGTGAACAAGATTTGGTCAAAGATGCAGGTTTAAAAATATTTCGTTTATTATTAATAAAGTTGATTATTATAGTTTTATATGCATTTTTAATATGTTTAATTTTTTAGGAGGGGCTACCACCAAGACAAAACATGTTACCAGGTGATGGTGAGATGACATCTTTTTATTATATGTCATTTCAAGAGTATGTATATGGTGAAGGGAAAACAGTTCCATCCCTAGTACGGGACCATTTTAGGAGACAAGACGAATCTTCGTCTAGTATGTCGTCCAGTGGTCGCTCTCATGGTAGAGGTCGGGGCAGTGGGAAACAGAAGCTAGACGAGGTGTTGAAACGACTACATACACTGGAGCAGCATGTGTTTATGAACCGACAACCTACAGAGGTTTTTGTTGAAGAAGTGAATAATGATCAATTTTGGAACGACATTTTTTTTTATGATACGACAGTGTCACAAAAAAATTATGATGAACATGTTAGTTACACGCTACATTATTTATTAAATTTTATTAACATATATGAATACCTGTGTTTATATTTTATATTTGAAAATATAGGTTGTACAAGATGAAGTGATGAATAAAAACAATACAACTCAAAATGTTTTTGGTGATACTCAAGACGAAAAGGTTGGTATAGATGTTACCTTTACGATTTTAATAATTACTTTTTAATAAAGTGTCTTTCGTTATTAAGTAAAAAGTTATATTTTTAATATAGGTGTTGCAGGAGAGAAATGAGTATGCGGGGAACAAATTTGATGATGATGTGTTTGATGTAAACGATTATAGTGAAGTTAAAGAGGTTATTATAGTTACATTAATATAAATATTTTGTTTATTTAGATATTATTGCTTATTAAATTATGTGTATTTCGTTATTAAGTATAAAGTATTATTTTTAATGTAGGAGTGGGAGGAGAGGAATGACAATGCGGGGAACAAATTTGATGATGATGTGTCGGACGAAGACGAACTAATAATAACGGGAAATGTAGATTATTTTCATGATGATGATGATGACAAAGAAGTTACACCCGATAAACCGAGGAGTCGAAAACCATCACAATATTTGTGCCCTCCTTACACCGAGGTATTCGTTTTATTTATAAACTGATGATTTTATGTTTATGTGAATTATCTGAAAGATATACATTTAAACATTTGAATATTGTTTTTAGTTGCACACGACACCGAAGCAAAAAAGAAGAACAAAAAAGAAGGTTGATATAAAATCAACAAGCCCCGTTCCTCCTCCAGTTTTTGGTGTTGCTCATGACTTCTCCATGTTGCGCCTGCAACCTTACGTAGCAGGCGGTGAGGATGTCATCCAAAATTATGTATTGCATTCATACGATGTGCAGCATCGTTTGTTTAATTTCGTGTTAGATAGAGATTTTTGGAGCTCATTGTTTGGGCATACACACGACGGATGGTTGGAGTCAGCGGTAAATAAATTGTTAATTAATTCTTTTAAAAGTTAATTGTTTTTTAGTCAATAACAAAAGTATCATGTGTGCAGCATATAACCATTTGGTACCGACTTTTGATGGAGAGGCGGTTTGAGAGCGACCGACATACAATAATGCCTCCAAATTTTTTTGTTTCTCATGCTTTGGAAGAAGGACAGGACTGGAGGGCGTTTATGGCTGGTATTGCTACATACCCCAACTTCATGGTTGCTTGGTGGGATGTTGATACGGTAAACTTAATAGTTTATATTGAAAATAATATCATTTTTTTGTTATGTTTTTGTATTGTGATGTAAATAAACATAATTTTATTTTCTGATCCTTATACAGGTCTTATTGCCGATTCATTCATCCCCTAATCATTGGCTATTTGGGGAACTACGATTAGCGTCAATGGAAGTGCATATTTATGACAGTCTTGGTAGAGGTGCTTATGAAAAATTCCAATCCGAAGGAATCTTTTCCAAATTTGAACGTCGGGTGGCAAATTATTTGGACAAGATTAAGTATTGGGCCCGGAGGAACATCCCAAGGATTCCATTGAATATGCAATTCATTTATGAAGAAAACGTTCCCCAACAAAGTAGTCATTTGGGAGATTGCGGTGTTTTTCTTTGTATGTTTATGGAGCAATTGGTTTCAGGTCAACCAATACGTGTTCTTATTGACCCAAAGAACGCAGCTTTAGAGTTCCGTCTCCGGATGGCAAAAATTATTTGGGGGTCTAGTCTTGCTCCTCTGTAGTTGGATTATATAAATGTATATACAAATTAATGTTGGATTTCATTATTAGTTTATCTTTAGAGTTTACTCAACGGATGACAAAAAATATAACGTTACGACAATTACAACAATTTAATGACCTACTAATTACTTATCAATACATACAACATAAGAACGACTACAACATTTGTTTTAACGTTACAAATACAACAATTTATTGACCTAACAACTTCAAAACCATAAAAACAATATTGAAAAGCTTACAACTTGTAAACAAGAACTGCCAAGAACAACACCCAACTACAAACCAACGCTATCTTTAACTTCTTATTTTCTGATTGAAAGAGCTTATTAGAGTTAGCTACTTTAGCTATTACCATAGAAGATTGGTCATTCTCTTCATCAACCCAATTGATAAAACCGCATTTTGGTCCCTGTTAAATTTAATATCCACAGTAAGAAAATAAATTTGTGTGATGTAAACATGAGGGTTTAAATTTGAATGACGGTAAGAACATGATACCAAATACGGGCAAGCGTAAAACAATCTTCCTGGGTTTTTAGCTGTACCCGAAATCCTAAGGATACGTTCTCCTCCGCAATTGCAGTATGCCATTAGCCTTCTTATTCTTTTAAATCGGAATTACTTTCTCAGTTAAATTTTTTCATAATGAGTGACACCCATTTATAGAATAAATCATATTACGGACAATTCTTTTTGACTATGAAATGAACAGGTTTGACTATGAATTCAAAAGGTTCAACTATGAAATGCAGACAAGTACATTCTGTAGTATTGTCATGTCGGTCAGTGAAATTTGACTATGAAATGAACTGGTTTGACTATGAATTCAAAAATTTCAACTATGAAATGCAGACAAGTACATTCTGTAGTATTGTCATGTCGGTCAGTGAAATTTGACTATGAAATGAACTGGTTTGACTATGAATTCAAAAAGGTCAACTATGAAATGCAGACAAGTACATTCCGTAGTATTGTCATGTCGGTCAGTGAAATTTGACTATGAAATGAACTGGTTTGACTATGAATTCAAAAAGGTCAACTATGAAATGCAGACAAGTACATTATGTAGTATTGTCATGTCGGTCAGTGAAATTTGACTATGAAATGAACTGGTTTGACTATGAATTCAAAATGTTCAACTACGAATTTAAAAGGTTAAACTATGAATTTTGATCAGTAGAGATACAATATTTTCTATTTATAATTCCATTTGTGTGATCATTGTAGAGCACAATTATCGGTATTGAAAATGAGTAGTTACAGCAAAAGAACCTTTTCTCAACTACCAATTTTCTTGCATAACCTTCAAAGAACAAATCCTAATACCTTCACAGCCATTAAGAAAACCGATAGCAACCGATTTCAATTCTGTTTTGTTGCTTTAGGTTGCGTGGTATAACATACTTCTTTTATTGAGTTATACAATATTTCATGGTAATGTATGTCGATTAGTTCTTACATAACACTAATATGTGTTCGTTTTTATGTAGATTCGTACCTTCCTTAGGTGCATGATACCGCTGATATATGTGGGTTATTTACCCCTTCTTGGGAGCTTTCTGACAACAATGTACTTCGCAGTGGCTTTAGATGGAAATCATGAACCACTACTCTTAGCACTTGGTTTGGGAACCTTACAGTGTGAAGAATCATGGAGATGGTTCATGATGAGGTTAAGAGATTGTTTAGGTGAGGACATAGAGGTTGGTTTCATAAGCAACCTGTGTGATAACATAGACTTTGGTGTTGACAGTGCCTACCCGGATTCCTATCATGGATATTGTCCTAAAGATATAGCTCGAAAGATACGTGAGTCTATCGAACATAACAATACGGAAGTCGAATCGTTGTTTTGGAAGTCATGCAATGCATATAGCGTTGATGATTTTTACTTGTGTTTCGAAAGGTTGCAAAGTACATGTAGGCAACCACCTTTCTGCACCTTGCTTATGAGTCCAATTTACTGGCTTGACGATATACCGATTTCAAAATGGACAAGAGCATTTTTCCCAAAAATACGTTACAATGTTAAATCGATTGACGTCCCTGAAATTTTGCAAATTATATCCTCACGTGAGTTTCCTATAACAACGATAATTGAGTTAACCACCACGTCGATACAATCAAAGTATGCTGAACGGGCCGAACTGGCTGGTAAGGGAGATTGTTATATTTTGTTTTTTTTATTGTGCTACTATTTTTATTAAAATATCAAATTTTACAGGGAGGTTGTCTGGTGGGTTGACCCCTTACGTTGAGAGTAAGGTTCAAAAAAGTCTCAACAAGTCTTATAATTGTAATGCAAGACGTTTGTATGGGGATACATTTGAAGTCGATGACACTTTTGCCACCAGCAACGTACAACTTGAACGAAGGGTATGTAGTTGTGGTAAATGGCAAAAAAGCGGTATACCATGTGGCCACGCTATAGCATGTCTAAGAACCCGTACATCTGAGTCCATTCAGAGAATGGTTGATTACAAGTTCACTAATTATGTGTATCGACTTGCATATGGATCTGAGTTGGTGAATGCTATACCATCACATGAGCATTGGGAAATACCAAATGAAACGGTGGTCATGTTACCTCCCTCAATGCAGTAGTTATTCATGTAGCACATTTATGTTTTATGTAGTATTATGTATTAGTTTTTTATGTACCCCGTTTTTATTTTAGTGTTGTGTTACGTATTAGTTATCCATGTACCCAGTTTATTTTTTATGTCGTATTATGTGTTAGTTATTTATGTACCCCATTTATATTTTATTGCGTTCTAAATATTTGCTATTGAGGTAACAACATACATTAAAAGAAATGGACGTTTATTAAATAGTAACGACTAGACACATACAACAACAAGCAACTTAAATAACGAAAAACAATTAACTTAACCAACATGCATATTAAAAATAAGGGACATTCTTTAAAACATTCCATGCATCTAAGTGGGTAAACTCGCTACCATCGTATTGAAAACGGTATAGTTCCAAAGCCACCTGCCGTAGAATGTCTTCATCCGTATTTGCATGTTCGTTATCCAACTCGTTATAAATACGTTGAAATTGTTTCACCTTCATTTTCATATCCAGAAACTTCGCTTTGACATCTCTTCTTCTTTGATATTGAGTGCGGTTCATTAAATGGTGAAACAAATGACAGACACGAGACCAAAATGATCCAGCACGAACTTGTGGGGGACCCGGTGGAAAATCCACCTCTACAGTTGTAATCCAAGCTTGAACCAAAGCGACCTCCTCTGCGTTCCTCCATATACGTGGTGAGTCCATAATTGCAAGGAGGGAAGTAATAGAATACAATTACAACGGATATTGAAATCTATTTATAACGACTCCTTACTTTCCTGGTGCAATGACTTGTCAACTCAAACAGCAATGTATTGTGTTGTCATTCAACCGGGGATGAATTGTCAACTCGAACAGTGATCTGTTGTGTTATAAGTATAGTACACTGCATTCGTCAGTTAATTTTGACTATGAATTGCAGACATATTAGAAGATTGGACTGCGATTTTGTGTAGAAACTACTATAAATTGACCCTAAGTTACATGCAATACTTTATTAAATTAACCAATATAGTTGTTCAAATATTGTTTTTTAGATTCTACTCTCTTTGTTTCAATCCAAATGACTTCTATATCATGGAGCAATGAAGAGTTCTTGGTTCTTACACATGCTTATATTCATGTGTACGAGACAAGCAAGTTGAACGATCCAATGTTTTCGAGCCGTTTAACAAATATTTTCAATGCTGAAAACCGAATGGCTACAAGAAACGATCGTGACGAACTAGACATCTTAGCAAGATGGTATGAAATGAAAACCGAAGTTCTATTATTCAACGATCTTTATACCAAAATTGACGACACCCGTTTAAATGCTACTGAGGATGTCATCTTGGAAGCTGCTAAGGAGGAATACAAGTCATTAAGTAACGAGTTGGAATTCCAGTTTGAAGCCCCTTGGAATATTTTGAAATATATCCCGTTTGTTTAAAATCTATTTTAGTTTATTATTTGAGTACTAGGTTATTTTCATGTACTAGGTTATTTTCATGTATTTCTTATGTATTTCGTATGTATTTCGTTTGTTTAAAATCTATTTTAGTTTATTATGTGAGTACTAGGTTATTTTCATGTATTTCTTATGTAATTCGTATGTATTTCATATGTTTAAAATATATTTTAGTTTAGTATGTGAGAAACTCGTATGATTAACTTGAGTTAATATATTTTAGTTTATTATGTGAGAAACTCGTATGATTAACTTGAGTTAATAAATGGCCATTGCATTAGTTATCAAAATATATTAGAATACATTAGTAACAAGATTCCATGAACCATTAAAACATCACAACAATTACATGAAAAACAACGACATAATACGAACAAAGCATTAACGTAAAACACAAGTCCATGGCTTATTCTTAACACAAATTAGAGCGGTCTACTTGAAATACTGTTTATCTCTAACAACCTTCCAAACTTCCTCATATTCGAAGTCTCTGCCGTCATGCTCAAAGATGTAAAACTCTGTAACAACTTCCAAGAACTCTTCTTCGTCACGACAACGAACATTGTTACGTTTCGCATAACTACAAGCTCGATTGAACCATGTCACTTCTTCCTTTACATCCGTCCACTTAGTAACAACATATGATTTTTCTCTTTTTTACCCTTCTCCCATCTCATGGTTAAACAAAGATGTGATGCGACTCCATTCATCACCAATTAGGCAATGCGGGGGAGCAAGTAACGGTTCACCATCCTTAACACTTAGCCAGCACCGTGTTAGAACTAACACCTCGTTTTTCGTCCATGGCCTTTCAGAATTGGAACCAGGTACTTCATTCGAAGAACTTGCTGCATTCGACGACATTTCTAATAATGGGAATTCGTTTCGTTTAGGTGATTTGGGTGTTTGGTTTATAGATCTTAAACATCTATTTATATAAATAAATAGACTATGAAATAATACTTTGACTACGAAATGGTTATATTTGGACTACGAATTTCAGCTTTATGCAGTGTTTTGTCATGTCAAACTGTCATTTATCTCTTGTCACTTAAGGGACCCACTGGGATGTGCAGGTTACTACAGTGACTTGTCATTACTGTCTAGTCATTTCAAAGTTGGACTTCTCATTACTGTCTAGTATGTATAAATACCACTTATTGCTCCAATTTAATACAATATCGATTTTATTATGAGTTCCTCACACAAATTCGAAATTTGCTCATGCAACGAAGTAGATTGTTACTATTGTGATTCGGTAGACCCTTTTTTTACACCCTCTTCAGCCGGGTCATATATGTCACATGAAAATTTTGAAGAATTAAAGAAGGCTGAAGCACAACAAGAAGAGGACAAAGAGTCATCCCGACTTCTCACTCAACTTGCTAATGATATAGGTTCGGAATGCAAACAAGTTGAAGAATGGATTGACCTCAATAAAAACAAAATCAAAGATCATAAAGATTGGATAAAAAAGAGTAAGAAGGCAATCAAAACGACTGAAAAACGGCTTGCTGAGAAGGATGAGCAGTTGATACACATTATGGTAAAAAAGGATCGTTTCGAAGACAAAATGAGAATTAGGGATGACTATATAACAATGGAGAAAGAGAAGTACCCATTGCAGTTCCCTGAATTTAAAAATTAGTTATAAAGTTGTTGTAATATTATCATGAAACAGATTAGGTTGCCAAAGGATTGTTTGTTGTTTTTTTTAAATAACATGTTGTAACTGTTAAAATAAATCTGCAAACTATATTTTATAATATAAAGGCTTCATTCATTGTTATAATCAACAAACTTAACTAAAATATGAAAGCATAGGAATGTCTTGTAAGAGTTAATAAAAATATTACAATACATAATAAGCTAACAACTCGTCATTACTCTAAATTTCATGGTTGTTTTATATCAAAATCAGCGTTATGGGTTTGTGAGCAACCCGCTGAACCACCAATATTATATGCCATTTCTGCAGTAGAAATTATGTGACCTGCTCTGCTACCAGACGCCCTTCCAGTACAATTATTTCTCGTGTGTCCTAGTTGACCACATGTAGAACACTCTTTTATAATTGGACCCTCGCCTTGGGATGGAATGCGGTCTGTGTTTCTTGGCCTGCCTGGCTGACGTTTATCCATTATAGGTGGCTTAACAATCATCAAATCATCGGGGATCTCCCATTCGGATGGCTTTGGCAGAGGGTTTATTGATTCCTCATATGTTTTCCTCAGTGTTTCAGTAAGGTAAGCATTTAATGCAAACCTCGAGCAGTCTTGGTAATTGTTCACTGTTAAACATCTTATGACATGACCACAAGGTATCCCATCAAGTTGCCAATGCCTACATGTACATGTCATATGTTGAAAATCAACAATCACATTTTGTGCCCCCTTTTTGACCTCGCATTTCGTATTTGAGATCATGCGAACATCCCATTTGGTAAAAGTTTTCTTGTTTTCTTGTTTTCTTTTACAACTTCATCCGCCCAAGGGGTAAGTGTTGTTGTTGCTTCAGCTAAAAAAACAGCCAAAATGAAGAAGTTAAAATCAATAACATCGAAACTAATAAAACATTAATATTACAAATTTACGTAATACCTGCAAAGTTACGTCTTTGAAACCACCATTGTTGCATTGTAGCACGAAAAAAATCAATCAACATAAGTATTGGCACCTTACGTGCGTGTCTAGATAATGCATTTATAGACTCCGCACTGTTGGACGACATAAGATTGTATCGGTTCCCTTTAAAATGTGCCCAGGTTTCTGGATTTATACTTTTTAAGTACTCCCATACTGGTTCTTTTGTCTTTTTCATAACATCCATGGCAGCATCAAAAGCATCAACTGTGTATGCCCTACACGCCTCCCAAAAAATTCCTTTAACCGTCTTACTCTTGCCGAATCTAGATACTATGTTGAAATACAAATGGACACCACATATTCCATGATGAGCGTGAGGAAAAATGTTGGCAACGGATGTTGCTATAGATGGAGACCTATCAGATATAATTGTAAGCTCCTGCATATTTTCTATGCAATCACGTAGTTTTTGAAAAAACCATGTCCAAGAATCAGTACACTCATTTTTGCATATACCATATGCAACCGGTAATATTTGATTTTGTCCGTCCTTAGTAACTGCATGTAGCATGGTACCTTTGAACTCGCCCTTTAGGTGAGCTCCATCTACTACTAGGGTCGGCTTACAAAAATTGACAAAAGCTCGTACCTACAATACATTGTATATCTATTCAAATACACCAAAATAAATATTAAAAAAAATTAGGACATGATAATACTAACCGAGCAACCGAGTGCGACGTACAAAAACTCAAACCGATCATCAGCATCTGTTTTAATATGTGTGACAGTACCCGGATTATGTTTGGCCAAGTTGTGACAATACGCCGGAAGTTTGGTAAAAGAATCCTCTTTCGTACCCCTTAACGACGACAATGCATATTGCTTCGCACGCCATGCCTGATGGTATGAGATATTGATATTCAATTGAGCATTCATATCATTAACAATTTCTTTTCCCCGATAAACTCTACTATAGTCTTCAACCAAAACATCAGCAACATATTCACCCAAAACATATTTGTTTGCTTGTCGATGATTAGGTTGCAACAATGTTGAAGAACATGTGTGTACATCAACAAATTTATTCACTTGGAAAAGTCCATCAGTATTTTTACTTGCTTTTGCTCTTAGTAACCAAGAACAATTTTTCGAAACACACACAGCTTCATACCTTGATTTGGTGGATCTACTTGTCCTCGTCTGGAAACCTTCTCGAAGACATTTTTTACCAATACACCGCTTTAAAAGTTCTTTGTTTTTAAATATACTCTCACATTGAATCTTTTGAAGATTAATGTCTACCATCTGTGTTGAGATATCTTCATTAATATCAACTGGCCATGCTGGTACAGGGGGCATACCGTGAAAAAGGTTATCGGGATACTTAGCTTTAACTTCATCACCCAACTCATCTCTATCGGAATTACTTTGTAGCTCGGTTATATCTAAACATACATCACCAACATCAACATAATACCCGTAAACATGATTTTTTTCATTTTTTTGAGTTGAATTTTTTTTCTTTTTAGTTTTATCTACCACACGCCTATTCATAAGTTTAACTACTTGTTCAGCAACATCATCACAACGACCACCCACATGATTAAGATATGTACCAACATCATCATCACCAACATACTTGTAATTCTCGGGATCCACATAGTGAATAGGTGAATAACTAACATTAACATTTTCAGCAACACTGTGAAACTGAGGTACACTAGGAGTATTGAAAGTACCTATTGGATCGTTGCTCCCTTTATAACTGCATAAATTACCAACAACTTGGTTTCCAATTTCACCGCCCCCATTAACCTCCTCAACTTCATCAACCACCACAAACACTTTCACAGCCCTTCCTCTACTACATTTGATTACGTTTATCAACATTCTAACATCCACGTCTTCAACTATAGCTATATAATAATTTAATTCAGGATGGTGGAAACGAAGACTAATTCTATATTTGTCTAACAAACCAATTTTGCTTCTTACCAAAGATACAAAATCACTATAACTAATATACTCAGAAAATATCAAAGCAAGTTCAGAAATACCTCCCTGTGGACATATGTATTCCAGATTAGTTCCATTAACTTGCCATCTCCCACCGGTTACAAGACAAACCAAATATTCAATCATTTTTTGAGCAAATTGTAGAGAGTATTTCTTTACAAGACAAACAAATAACAACCAAAATGATATTTTTTCTACAAAAGTTTTTATATAGCAAAGCCCATTTCGTAGTCAAACCAATTCATTTCATAGTCAAACTTAAAAAAATAAAAAAATAAAAAAATAAAAAAAATAAAAAAATTACACCATTTCGCAGATAGGCTCAGAGGATTTCGCAGATGGACCTATTCCATCTGCGAAATTAACCCTATTTATACAGAAAAAATTTAAAAAAAAAAAAATTTCTCATCTGCGAAAGTACAAGTACCTAAAGCACAACTGTGCTTTAGGTACTTGTACTTTCGCAGATGAGAAGCCCATTTCGCAGATGGGACCTTCTCATCTGCGAAATGGGTGGCTATTTTTGTAATTTCGATTTTTTTTGGCTATTTTTGTAATGCAATTAGTGTAATTGGCTATTTTTGTCATTTTCTCTTTTTTTATTAATTATCATCCAATTTAATTCTATCTGGTCTTTATTTTAAAGGTTATTTTGTTTTGAAAGTTCATCTTTAGCATTAACTTGAAAGAGAAACTCACTGCTTTGCGTTTGTATTAACTTATAGAATATGTTTGTTAGTTATTGAATACATTAAACATGTGTCCAAATAAACATTGTATTATTATTTTTGTCCGATAGCATTGTAGCTGTCAAAATGTATGTTATATGTTTTTCAATAATCCTCAAAATAGAAAACAAAAATCAAAGAACAAGTTAAATCGACAACAAAGTTTTAATTTTAATTAAATGGTTGCACGTCATCTGCACCATCATACACCTGCTTTCACCCGAAAAACAAACCCATTGAAAAGAGCCAGTAACCATTAGAATCACCACTAAGCATCATCACCGCCACATTCGCATCCGATGCTTGGCGCGGGTAACAGCTAGTGTGTGTGTGTGTGTATATATATATATATATATATATATATATATATATATATATATATATATATATATTAATTACTTAAAGTGTAGAGAGAGGTAGTATAACACCCATAAAATTCAAGCCAATTTAAAACTTTTTAAAACATTTAAAACCATTAATTTATTACAATTTGTTTTCAAAATAGTTTAAGCATCTGAGTATCCCCAGAATCAATCATGAAAATATGAGGAGGTGCACGATCACGCCTTCGCCTTCCCGCGATCATCAGAAATACCTGAAACAAAATAAACAACTGTAAGCCTGAAACTTAGTGAGTTTCCCCCAAAATACCAACCTCATATAACCATACTCATATAATATCAGCAAATACAGAACAACATGCATAATGAGCCTTCAGCCTGATTGGACCGCCTCGCAGGCCTTCAGTCTATCTGGACCTCTCTTCAAGCCTTCAGCACGTCTGGACCGACTCATAGGGCCTTCAGCCTATCTGGACCGCTCGTCGGGCCTTCGGTCTGACTATCATACCCTCCTAGGTCTGTAGTCTATCCGGACCGCCTTGGGTATTTTGGCTTTCAGCACAAAGTAGTACCGCCTCAACCCACCCCCAATCAAACAAACATATGCACATACATATCATACGTTAGCATATATAACATTCAACCGATCTAACAGATCAAATAGCATAACAACATCCTATAATCAGGATACCGACCTAACTAGTCACTAATATAGCATCATCCTATGCCCATGATACTAACCTAACCAGGTCACTAACATATGTACAGATAATCATACGGATCTAACAGATCACATAGCATAGCAACATCCTATAACCAGGATGTCGACCTAACCAGTTCACTAACATATATACAGATAATCATACGTATCTAACAGATTACATATCATAGCAACATCCTAAAACCAGGATGCAATCATAAAGGGTCGGCCTTGGTGTTGTAGACCCTGTTGATATAGTGAGGAGAACTCACCTAACATTGCTGAAGTCCTGCAGATAAAACTCCAGCTGCTGGTTGACAGCTTCCCGAACGGTCAACATCAAACAATACCCAATTAATAATTGGGTTCCAAGCCCACGATCCAACTCACACTCCAAAAGACCCAAAAGTCAAGTAATGGGTCAAAGCCCAACATATGGTCTAATTTTCCAAATTGGGCCCAAACCCCTTACATGGGCCTTACCCTAAGCCCATTAAATTATTCTAGTTCAAATGCTTGCTCTTGGATGACCCATTATTATCCCAATCATTTAGGCCCAATAGAAAGGTCCAACAATAAACCCGAGTGAAATTAGGGTTTCGCATAAAATGATGATTAGGGTTAAGTTTTCCTACTTAACCCATTAAGGACTTAATTCATTAAGTCCAATGTTGACTTAGGTTGATTGCAATTGATTATTATTTAATATATTAAATTCATTAAATAAATACGATGCAGTCCCGAATTAGGGTTTCATGGCATTAGGTTTTTCCAAACCCTAATTAGAGTTTCCAACCCATCTTTGCCCAATAGCTAAATCCTTAGATCCATTAGGGTTCATTAAGCCCGATAGCCATATGATTGGGCTTTTAGGTCCATTAAGATTCATTGAGTCCACTAGGGCTTCTTTGGGGCCATTAGCATTTCAAGCACCCCAAAAACATCAACACAATGAGGCAAAGCATACCGCCACCCGACACGGCGACCGGTGGCAGCACCCTACGGTGGTGATTTTTTTCAGTTTTCTTTTCATTATCCAAATTGCAATTACATTTTACAAGGCTAAAACTTTAGTAAACACACACTGACTCAATAAGATAACACACACAAGGCGGCACATGACGGCAGCTACCACCTCACGGTGGTGGCAATGGCGGTTCTCGATGGCAGTGGTTCCTTTGGCTTCCAACACGCAGCAACACCACACACACCCATAAATACATCCACCTCCCATGGTGGTTGGTGGCGGCGGAATCAGGCAGAAACGGGCGGCATAACGGTGTTAATAACGACAGCCGCCATGGTGGTTCTTCTCAGTTGCCGGCCAACAACCCAACACGTTATAGATCTAGAAACGGCCTCTCGCAAGGTGGCGCACGACGAGCGGCAACAGCAACGACCTTGGCAGCCGGCGACGAGTAATACAACTGTGAAAGAAGGTGGAAGTCGGATAGAAGGCGGAGGCTGGGGTAGGCGTTAGAATCGCAGCGACGAAACACCGGGAGAACAACTATTGCTCGTCGTCGAGTACAACGAAACAGCAGCAGCATTGACGCCGACTGTCAGGGATAGCGGCGTTTACATGGCAAAGCAGCGGCGGCAGTCGGCTGGACTCGCCGGATCGGAACGAGTGAAGGGCGTTGGATGGAGGTTGATGAACGGCGGTAGGAAGGTCCGGAGATGGCGGCGCCGATGAGGGAGGTATAAGGGTGGGGGAGGTAGCAGTTGTAGATGGCTTCATTTGGGTTAGGGTATGGACGGGGGTGACGGGTTATATACCCCCGATCCCCCACAAACTTATTTCCATAATGCCACAAATGGCCCTTCCCCTTGACATTTATTCCAAAATAAAGCCAATATTTCCCAAACGCACCCAGACTTATGCAACCTTTCTCAAATTAAATCCAAAACTGACACTTTTAACCCCCAACTTCAAAATTATGACAATTAGCTTCTCGAAATCACACCTCGTTATATAATTATTGATTTTAGGGCTACAACTCGATCATTGATTTATTTATCTAATAAATAAACGAAGTGTTACAGGTAGAAAGAGAGAAAGAAAATAATTGGTTGTGATGGTTTCTGCTCCCCGCCATAAATGACCACAAAAACTTCAACTACTAGCCATCACGAAACACCCAGGGAGGTGCTCACATTTGTTGTTCATGGCTAGTTAGACCACAAGGAGCTTCGTGACTAGTATATTGGATGGTCTTAGTAATTATCAACAGTCTTTTTTATATTTTCTTTGACTACTATTAGGCTGGTGAGTGTGGACAACATGTTATCACACCCAAAAATTGCTACCTTATCATCCTAATCATATATGATGTTATAACACCAGGGGCGGCTCAACTAGTTTGGGGGCTCTAAGCGAACTAAAATTTTGGGGCCCTTTGGCAAGTAATAGTCACTATGATTCTATAGAAGCTTGTTGTTGCATTTTCCTTTTTAAAGCCTATTATTCGTATTTTCTCTTAGACATGATTATGGATTAATAGAAATACATGCTTTGTCTTTGACGGCCTTGAGAAAGTGAGTTCTTGTCTTCTTGACAACCTTGAAGTTTTCAGTTTTTGACTTTTGATGTAGTAATCAATGGATGTGTCATCTATTGTAGCTATTAGAAACAAAGAATCACCCACAATTCAGATAGAAAGGTTTGAAGTTATACAAAATATCATAGAAAATATTCCAACTTGCTGCTCTTTTAGATGATGGGTATATCTCATTTTTGTACTTGAGCTGCTATCAAATATTTCTGATAACAAGCCTAAAATGGTGTCCCAAGTGGAATTCAGACCAAGTATTTTACTTGAATTGATACATATGGGGTCAAAATTAGAGCTATCACAACTGAAAATGAAAAGATGAAAATAAACAATTGTCAAAATACTACAAAAACATCCAAAGAATATATATTTTATCTGAATTACATTATTTTATCAGTCATTTTTTATAATGAAATGGTTAAATAAATCATACTACATACATGTGTTACTGGTCTACACTAGTAAATTCAAGAGGCAAAACATCAAATTCCCAAAACGAGGGGCAAGTGATTCCCAGTCATAATCAAGAACACTATCTTCCCAATCAGATCGACTTTTGGGAAAGACCCATTTGCAGGAACACATTCCAACTAACTTAAATGATGGAAATGAAAATCTTGTGGAATAAAATCATCTATCGTAAGTGAAAACATGAATAAGGTTATGTAGTTAATACTTGGTGGACAAAGCTAATGAAACGCTTTGGTTAAACCTTGAAGTTTTCGATTTTGACTTTTGATTTTTAAATAATCAATAGTGGAGAATAAGAGGAAGAAGATCATAATCGAAAATCGATTAATCATGAATCGATCAATATTCAATGAAGATTAGTTTCTGTCAAGAATCGAGATCGAGAATCCAATAATGAGAAGGAAGAAGAGTAGTCGTTCACTTTGCTGATGATTTATGTGGCGTGCGTGACTGGAGAAGGAAGAAGCGACTCATCTAGTTTTTCCGAATTGGGTTAATCAGGCCCCTAAGAATTGGGGGTCCTAAGCAAGGGCTTAATTCATTTAAAGGAAACGTCAGCCCTGTATAACACCAAATATGAAAAAGACCAACATCAAATAACATATTATAATATCATCTAATTTGCATGTCATCATTTATTTTTTTGTTTTTTAATAATTATAAAAAACAAATAAATTAATAAAACATGATATCTTAATAAATCCCAAATTAAACACAACATTTTTAAAAAATAATTAAAACAAAGGACAAAATAATAATGGATATTTTTTTATATTTTAAAATATATAGACAATGACATTAACATGATTAAAAAAACTGTAAAAATAATTGGTATAATCTAATTAAAACAAGTTGATTTAAAGAAACCTAGAATATTTTGTTAAAAATAATGGTATACAGGTTTATCATAAAAAGTGAATCTTTAGTTTTCATAAATTTCTTTTATTAAGAAAATGTATGTAGAAACCATAAGTGTATAAAATTAAAACGTGTAAAATGCAACATCTTCAAAACTTGTGGGCTTTAAATATAAAGTTTTATGGTATAAAAACTTTCTTATCTTTAAAACCCTACCAGCCGCAAGAAAAGAGAGAAAGAGAGAGAGAAACAAGGTTGGCGACTTTAAAGTCCAACACTCCGACGAGACATAAGGCAGGGCCGGTCCTGAAAAATAAAATATTCTTAAAGGCCCATGACGAACAAGAATAAGTTTTGTCATAAAAACGGTCGAATTTTCCCGGTTACCATGTCAATGTGCAACCACGTGACGCCAGAAAACACGCACCCGGGGCGGTGTTTCCCGCGTTATAACGCTGGTATTTTGTGCCACCTAATAAAAACGCGGTAGAGCGTTGTCCATACTCAATAGTCTTAGATTTATAAAAACGGTATCATTAATGGATCTGATTTCCAAAAAATTAATAATCAGCGATTTTGAAATTATTTTATTGTATCGTTAGAGCAAAAAATTCTTATACGATTCATAAAACAGTGTATAGTCAAAATAAATAATTTTAATAGTAAAGTTTGTCTCTCTTATCTTTAATTTTTTTTACATATGTTATTTGAATTATTTAATATTATTTGAGAAAATATCATTTATTTGCAAGATTTTTTTTTCTAATTTGATGTCTTAATTTCTTACGAGCTATATTTTTATTTAAGTTAGTAAAAACTTCATAAATGGTTTTCGTGTTTTCCAAAAATCTAACATATAATACATAAGTTTAAAAACCTTTCAGGTGGTAAATGTGGTTTCAAAACTTTTAATAAAATGTCTTTATTGCTACATCTGGCATCTTTTGTATGTTAATTGTTATTTTATTAAACAATTTGAACGACACTTCCATTGTTTCACTATCATATGGACCATTTATGATGTTTTGTCTTATTTTTCTTTTAGAAAAAATATATACTAGTTAATTTTTAAATGGTTCCTCCTCTCTCCCGAAAAGAAAAAAGGAAAAACAATATTATAAGATACATAAATTTATTACTAAATCTATGTTCTTATTCATTCTTTTTGAAGAACATCTACACAAATTAAAATAGCAAGCAAAAAACTTACCAATTTTCAAGTCATAGTTTGTGCTTTTAAATAAGACAAATACCTGCAGCCAAGATGGCATCTAATATGTTTTACCGATTTGCCATTGTTGGGATTTCTTAAGCATTAGATTGTGTTTGTCTTATATCAATCTTTTTTTCCCTTAATTATCATTTGATCAGTCTGATCGGATAAATGTATACTCTTTTGTGAAATTAATAGTAAAATTGATGTAGTTTGAAAATTCTAATTATGTAAAAAACTAACAAATATCATCTCCTTTGAAAAAAAAACAGTTAAAAATCAAATAAAAAAAATAGATTGTCTGATAGTTGGTAACTAATTAGATTAATTGAGTTATAGGTTTGACTAGGTCTAAACTCTGAACTCTTGAGTGAAACTATGATTTTGATTATATGTCTTGTTATGCTAAATGATAAAATTAAACATTTGTCTTTCTGTTTAAAATAAAAATATATACCAACTAATACATTGATAAAAAGCAATGAACATTGTACAATTATAATTACAAACTACGAACATCAAAACTATTATGTAATGTTACATTACTAACATATAAATCATCTATGTCATAATATTTTCTCATTATACATAAACTTTTTATAAGTTTATAACTAGTATTCCAAAATCAGTATTATAACCAGCATAAGATTATTTATAAAACTCATAGCAGTATTAAGTAATGGCGCATGATTTACATATAAATTGTTATATTTCATTATATTTTCTCATGACCCATAAACTTTCTATAACTTTATAGGTCAATATACCTTTTTTACTTATTTAACATATTTTTTATATGAAATCATAAGATATAACAAAATATTTTATATTTTTATTATAAAATATATTCATGACCTTGTTTATAAGCTATAAATTAACACATAAACATGTAATAAAAATTGTTAAAATATATTTAATTGTTATTTTTTGTATAAACATACATGTAAAAGAGTAATATATTAAAAATAATATCTAATTTTCGCTAATAATAACAACGAGGTCTTTTAGCCACACGTTACGGCGGGAATTTAAGCAATAATTTTTGTTGAAAGTACATTGTTGCATTAATCAATAGATAGTAAAGTACATTGTTGTTATTTGTCATTTGACCTTTTTACGTACACCATCTCTTTTCCATTTGACATGTAATAGATTCAAGAATCAACAATTTATAAAACCGTTTTATTTATTTCATAAAAGAAGCAACTTCCAATGCGTCGATGGAAGGTACATCGCAGGGCTAGTCCTAAGGTTTTATATCCCCAAGGTAAAGAGAATAATTAGTGCCCCTGTGTTGGCACCATATAACAAAAACAAAACGAGTACAACATCACTTTCTAAAGCAGAGGCAGCAACTAATAGGATGAAGAATAAAGAGTTGAAGTATAGTAGGGAAAATAAATATTTTAGACCCTTAACCATTTAATAACTCACTGTCACACATGTCACCCATCTCATGTGAGAACTTTCTGTAGAGAATAAACATAATGGCATCTAAAAATTCCTACAATTAATTATCCAAATTTTTATTGATATAAAAAGTCTCTGCTTTCTAAGGCAAATTAAGTCTTGTGATGTTGAAATTAGAAAGGATTTGAAGAAGAGTACACAGATATGTGTACACATATAAGAAAAGATTAATATAATAATTCCTAGCACCTTTTTCCAACTTTAACATAACTTTAGCAAAAAAAATTACAACACATAGCAAATAACATTTTCATTTAAATACATACAAAGACACAAAACCTTATTTCAGGCCAAAAATCAAAAGATCAACTTACACTTTGGCAGAAGAAACATAACCCAGTTAACCCTTGATTTTTCCTGAACCATAAACAAACTATACAAAAATTAATGAGAAATTTCTAATATATTAATTTGATTTGAGGCAGAAGTCATACAACACCAACAAAACACACCAGCACAAAAGGTAGACATGATATAACACCAGCAAAATACCCAAAACAAAATATAGCAATGAATTGTGACATAGGTTTTGAAGCAGGGAAAAACAACAGCCTAATATAATCTTAATACACCCTTTTGATTAGAAATTAGGACGAGGCACAACAACCAATCTTGAGACAAACACAAATATAGCAAAATAGAAATAGAAGTATTAACATTAATTAACAAGAAAAACATCATTTGAAAAAGTAATTAACAAGAACAGAAGAATACCTTCTAAATGACAAATTGTAATCATCCTTCTTGTGTTGGACAACAAAGTAAAAGACCTATAACTTCAAAACAAACAACAAGTAAACATGATCTTGAAATAAACTGATCTGCTACAGCAATATTAAGAGACATAAAATCAATTGACAACAAATAAAACTAAAACTAAGAGTTAAACACCCTACAATATTACAAGGGTAGGAAACAAGGCTTCTGGTGATTGACGAGTATCACAAATCTCCTCATTTTTAGATAAAATTAACAATTTTTATGCTTATTTTAATCTACAAGCATTGTAAAAGAGGGCACTACTCTCTCTCTCTCTCTCTCTCTCTCTCTCTATATATATATATATATATATATATATATATATATATATATATATATATATATATATATATATATATATATATATATATATATATATATATATATGGAAAAGTGAATATGTGGTTGTTATGTACCTAAGCGTAAGTATAGAACTTTTTAAACGACGTGGTTTTAAACGAAACAAATCCAATTTAATAGAATACCATTGAATTAAGTTCAATTATGGAATGAAAAAGATCAGATATATATATATTTTTAGTGCAAATAATTATTGAAGTTTATAGAGAAAATAAAAAACCAATATTTTTTAATGAATATAACTCAAACATTTTGCCTTTCAATTGAAAAAGTATATCCAATGATTTTATGAAAAACTTGATTGAGTTATGATATGTTTTTCTTTTATCTTTTATTTTATTACTTTTCATTTAGAATTTAGTATGGTTAATTAAATGGTCACGACTTTTAATGCTTTAAGTTTTTAGACACAATGAAGAAAAAGAACATAAATTTCATCGATTTAGTAAGTCACATGATTAAAGAAGAATAGTAAAAGAGATATCATGATTAGTTTGGATATAAATGGATCAAAACTACATTGTTTGAAGGGTTCTATATAGGCACGAGCAAACAGACCGAACCAGCAGGAACCGGCCCGACCCGGGAACTAGCTTCGGCTAAAATCAAGAACCGAACCGGCTCGGCAGTTCCACTGTCACAACTAGGAATTTTGATGCCTTGTAAACATTGAACAATGATAACAAATGTGAACCAACAATGTGAAAGCATGTATGATGCTTATTCAATAACAACAAAACTTCAATCAAACACTTCATGCAAGCACTGCAAATAGTCAACAAAGAATTGGAAACCCTAGAAATCCCGGTTTAAGTCCATTTTGGACTAGGACTTCCTTATTGGGCTCAATGGGCCAATAAGCTTCCAGTTTGACTATCTTGGCCTTAGAACTCTTAAATGGGCTCTAATTGGACCCATTTCCATTTATTTTATTATTTTGAGCCATATTGGGCCTAGAATGAAATAAAATACCTTAATGGACCTTATTGGGCTATAACTAACCTAATTAGCCCTAATAGGCCATAAAAATCATTTCTTGATTTATTTCGGGCCAAGAATCATCTAATTGGGCCATAATATGGATTAAACACCAATGGCCCAAAATTCCCTTCTCTTTCTCTAATTCTCAGCCCAACCACAAAACATGAAGAAGGAAGAGTTGAATTTTGTGCCACCTCATTTTTATTTTATGGATAACTAGGCATTACACTTCAAACATCCAAGCTCTCTCTCATACATCCATGCAACTCTCTCTCTTTTTCTTCTCTTCATATTACTCTCAGCCAAGGGGAAAAACACACACATATTTCACTTAAACTCTCACAAAGAAACTCTCTTCATTCTTCATCAAATTTTTGAGATCTAAAGGCTTTTCAAGGAGTTTCTTCCACAAAAATCATCATTCAAGGTAAGTTGGTACTTGAATCCATGATCTAACTACATCATTTCATCAAAAAATCTCTTCTAAATCTATTCAAACTCGTGATCTTGCATCTTAGAGCACATCTAAGCCAAAGATCCTCCAAGAAGCTTACTAGGCCGAGATTTTGCATCAAACTTCTTCCATTCTTCTTCAAAACTGAAACCACAAACTCAAGGTGATCTAAGTTATTTTGCACCCAACAAGTCAAGAATAATAACTTATTTCAACATAAAGTCAATTCTTGGGCTTAAATAGTCAAAAATACAAAATTTGGGTTAAAAGGTTGCCAAATCACGGTTTCTTAATGGTTAAAGAGTCAAAAAAGTTAAAATAATTGTTTTTCTGAATATTAAAATTTTCAAAGGACTTGAAATGTAAATCTTTAGCTTAATGGGCTAATTTTCGGCTTTTCGAGCCAATAAGCCCAAAATTGCGAAAAATGACATTTAAAGGGGCTGAAATGATAATTTCTTCAAAACAGGGGATAAAAAGTGTAACAAAACTATTTCAAGGATTGAAAATGCTTTTTATTCCCAAAAAGGATAAAAATGTAAAGTTTTTGGATTTTGGGCTAAAAGTGTGAAAATTGCAAAAAGTTGGGCTTTAATCGGAAAATATCGTTCTGGAAGGGCTGAAACTGTTAACAAAATAAGTTTCGAGTTAAAAATGTCATTTCAACAAATCTATGATGCAAAAGTGTCAAGAAAATGTTTTAAGGACCTAAAATGACTTTTCTTTTATATTAAGGACTACATTTGTTATTTTATAAAAGAAAGGGGCTGAAAAGGGCAAACCACTATTTTTTAAACCAATTGTTTTATTTATAGAATATTGAGTCAAAAAACTAATCTACGGTTTACAAAAAATCAAAAGACAAATACACGTATAACTCCAAATATCGTTATAAACAAATCGATCGGTCTCGAGTCGATACAAAACAACAATCGTTAAGTCGAACTCTCCGGTAGATATGCGATACCTAAGACAAGTAAACATTCGACACTTGGGCTTGAAAGTCTCAAATCATGCTTGTTGGACCTTGCAAGTCCATTAACATGATCTTTGGGCCCAAGAGATAATGCTTATATGTTATTGGGCCTTCTATGACCCAATCCCATATAAAGGGACCTTCAATGGCTCTTAAGTACTATTGGGCCCTAGTGATCCAATAGTATTGTCGGTAAGTTCAAAGTAATCAAATGCGAGATGGGTCAACGAGTCTTCGCATCCCCGACGGCCTAAAGTAAACTCACGAAAGTAGCAGGAATTATACTCCTCTTTTCCTCGTTTGCTAGGTTTATGAGTAATCAAAGTAAACAGATTTAGGTTGTTAATCAAAAGTAATCAAGGTTGTTTGGATTTAAGTGAGTAATAACGGGCGACACCTCTAAGGATTCGTTCGTAGTCTATAGTTATAACTAGTCATTATTATGCACGGTTATAACAACTCACAAACTTTAATTAATCCAACACCACCCGAGTAATCAAGGAAGAGTAATCAAAATCATTCATTGTGGCGGTGTAACAATTTGAGAAATCACTGTATTTTATGTTTTTGGAAAACATCGGGTTTTCCGGGGAAGTTCAACATTTTCACTTGTACATTTAATACTAAGTTCTTCAATTATACATGTCCTTTTGAAATCATCATGCATATATGTACGGATCTCCACACTTTTTTTTAAACATGTAGCACCTGGTTCCTCGTACGTAAAATTTATCTTAGTATTTTTCATTTTAGCCTTGTACTCGGCGAGTTGTAGGTCCGACTCGCCAAGTAGAGACGGGATCCGGAGCATGTTTAAGTTGGCAACTCGGCGAGTCCATATTCCGGACTCGGCGAGTCCCCGCTGTTTGATGAAACCCTAATCCCAAGGGTTTGCCCCCTATTTAAGCTAGCTTGTGCGGCCCAAGCTCGCCCCCTTTCACCCTCAGAGCACCCTACATCAAACCCTAACTCGTTTCTTGTGAGATTGAAGTGATTAGAGTGATTCCTTGAAGATTTTTGGAGAAGAAGGAGAGTGGATCAAGAAGAGAAGAAGGAGACTAGATATCTTGGTGCTATTTCAGAGTTCTCTGAGGTATATCTCTGCTCCATTCTGTTTGTATGCTTAAAACCCCATTAGAGCACCTTTTGAGCTCTTCTTGAACCTTTTCCCAAGCTTGTGCATGAAGTAGAATTCGTAATAGGTTGATTATCCACTAGATCTAGTCATGTTTGAGCTCCAGAAGCTCAGATCTATAACCTTTATGGGAGTAAATTGCTTGAATGTCCTAGATCTACCTTCTTAGCCCTTATTTCGCCTTTAATCCCCATTCTATGCATTTCTACACGTAAAGTTGGAAACTTTACGTGAAAATCCTGCCCTAGGAACCCAGATCTGTAAATGGCATGAACTGGATTCGAACAAGAACGAGTGTATAGTATTTGCATGTGGCAGACTCGGCGAGTCGAGCCGCGAGTCCCCGAGTTTTTCCCCCTTTTCGTTTATGCCGAGTAGAGTAGTGAGTCCTGGGTGGACTCGGTGAGTTGGTAAGGAACTCGGTGAGTCAATTCCGTGACTCGGCGAGTTCAAGGCAACCTTCTTAGATCAAGAACAGACTCGACGAGTTGTTCATACAACTCGGCGAGTCACAATATAAAGTGTTCATCGGATGACGATGAACTCGGCGAGTTGTTCATACAACTCGGCGAGTAGGATGAAGAACTTGGACATCAGTTTAGAAGGCAAACTCGTCGAGTCAATGCCTAACTCGACGAGTAAAGACGAGATTAAGGACAATCAAATGGACGGGACTCGACGAGTTGGCAGGTCAACTCGGCGAGTCGGGTCAACTGGAAGTTGACCCTCACTTTGACTTTTGACTTGATCAGGGGTAAAATGGTCATTTTACCCAAGGGGCAATTAGCGGTGTTTGACTGAGTATTTTATGGGAATTATAGCCGGAGGATTTCCGGAGCGACAGCAGCAGCAGACAGTCAATTCCCACACCGATCAACAGCTATTTCGAGGTGAGTTACCTTCCAGTAGCGGTGGGTCTAAGGCCACAATGCCGGCCCACCAGTAGGAGACGTATGATAGATGATTGTCTCTGTGATATCATCTAGGTTGCTACTACATGATATGTTATATGCTAGCATGATATGTTATATGTGATAGTAGTAGAGTTCGGTTGTAAGGACCGGGAGGTAGTCAGACACCCCAGATACGTCTGACAGTATGTGATGTTATGTTTATATGTTAGCATGATCTGTTATGATATGTGATAGTAGTAGTAGCAGGGGGTGAAATAGTCCCCAAGGGTAGTCAGCACCCCAGAATGGCTTGACATGGGTAGTCAGCACCCCAGAACGGCTTGACACGGGTAGGTCGGCACCCCAGAATGGTCGTACCGGGTAGGTCGGGCACCCCAGAATTGCCAGACAGTAATTATGCTATGTGATTGTATGGTATGTGGTATATTGGGGGAACTCACTAAGCTTCGTGCTTACAGTTTTCAGTTTCGGTTTCAGGTACCTCTTTATCGAAGGGGAAGGAGCTGGCGCGGTAGCGGTACATCACACACATGCCTTGCTTTCACCATCACGAGATCCTCCTGGGAAATTGTACTCTGACACTTTAATGTTTTATAAAAAAATGTTTTCTAGACTTGCAGTATCTTTTGTGAAATGATATTATAGTTGAACGTTTTATCCCTAATGTTATGCCAAGTGCATGTTTTAAAAATGAAATTTTTGGCTCGTATTTTTGGGATGTTACAAGTTGGTATCAGAGCCCTGGTTTGAGGGATTCGGACACACCTTCGGGGGTGTTTGAACTCAAATCGAGGGATTAAAAGATTATGGAAAAAGAAATTTTTTTCTAAAAAGCTAAGTAAAGGGTTTTAAGAAAGAACGAGGTGTGCGATGTGCGCGACCGGCCAAGCTCAAGTAAGTATTCCCCAAAGTGCCCATACAATCTTATGTTATGTTTATAAGTTTCAGTAGAACAGCATGCTAGAATAGGACTAAGGATCTAGGAGTGATGCCTTATGTGCCCTCTTTATGTGCTTCGGTGTATGAAAAGTTGCATGCTAGAATTGAGTAGACAGCGGTAGGATGACATGTTTAGGTTATGCCTGATAGTACGAGTTTAGCATTGTATGCTAGTTCAGTTTTTCTCTACAAGGATACAGTTACTTGAGATTGTTTCCTTTTTGTCCAAATGTTGTTTGCTTTGTGCTATGTGGGCTCTGAGTGATGGGAGTTAGCTGTTAGGTGAATACGTTAAGGTCACATGTGATCAGGGTTGAATAATCTCAGAGTGTTGGATTTGACCGTATTGCGTAGCTCTTGTTTGAGTCCTAACCGTTGTAGGGATGAGTCCCTTACTCGAAAGATTATCCGAGCCTCGTCGCATGTGATTGTATTCAGGTAATAGCTAATTGGCATCACTAAGATACCTTCAGCAGTTGAGGACTGGGTTGGGTGGAGTCAGAGGTTTCCTAGGGTAAGCCTAGCATAAGAGTAGCAGAGATCAGCGGTAGTGAAAGGGACCTGGTAGAGTCAAGGCAGTCCTTGGAGAAGGTACGGATAGATATGGAAGGTAGTATGGGCCCGTACTACTGAAAGTAGAGGACCCGTACCCGAATCGAGGAAGGCCAAGATAAGACCAGGGAACTTGTAGTAGGTGTGATCCCTCCAGAAGTATCAGTATCGCTAACAATTGTTATTTCTTTTGTATTTCAGAATGGTGGTACTACGCTCGAGGCCAGCAGTTAGCAGTACAGGAGAGGGATCGGATTCGGGATCAGGTTCCGAGCCAGTAGATGAGGGGCTACGCGAGTTCATCGCGTCAGAGATCACCAGAGGCATCCTTGAGTCGACCCCCATTATCTTCGGGTCGATCAAGGAAGGGATATTGGAGTTGATGGAGGATCGCCTCCGGGCATTCAGGAGCGACATGGCATCTGGCCAGTCGGGATCTCGCATGCTGTCCTTCAAGGACTTTCGGGGCAGTGGTGCGCCGGATTTTCACGGGGTGAAGGACCCCATAGCTGCCAGACGATGGATTGCAGACATTGAGTCTGCACAGATGATTAGCTTCTGCCCTGAGGCGTCGAAAGTGAGGTTCGCAGCAAGGTGTTTACGAGATCGAGCTAGGGATTGGTGGGAGTCCGTGGGGGACTCGTGGGGAGCCTCGGCTGTCGAGGCTATGACTTGGTCGGACTTCGCGACCAGGTTCAGGGTAGAGTTTGCGCCGACTGTCGAGCTTCAGCAGCTGGCCAGGGAGTTTTTGGACATGAGGCAGACGACGGAGACTGTGGCGGAGATCACCGCCAAGTTCCGGGAAAGGGCATTGTTGGTGCCCCAGTACGCGGGTGATGAAGACATGAGGAGGACCCGCTACCACGACATGCTACGCGCTGATATTCGGGAGCATGTCAGCTTTTCGGATTGCCCTACCTTGGACTCTATGATTGCCAGGTCGAGGGAGAGGGAGATAGATCTGGAGAACACCCAGAAGAGGAAGTCAGAGGAGGGACAGACAGGAGGGGCTTCGGGGAAGAAGCCCAAGGGATCCGATGGTAGGCCGAAAGGCCAGTCAGGACCGAGCCGCTGCTGGAAATGCAGCAGGCCTCATGAGGGGGCATGTAGACTGGGATCGTCAGGCTACTATAAGTGCGGCAACTTGGGGCATATCAACAGGCATTTTACCTCCCCTGCACCCGTGATTCATACATCTGAGATGCTGTGTTTCCATTGCAACCAGAGGGGCCACAAGAAGGCCAATTGCCCCTAGTTGACAGCATCAGCGCCAGTGAAGGCGCCAGCTCCAGCGACCCTGCGGATCACTGATGGTCGGCAGGGCAAGGCAGAGGCTCCGGTGGTGAGGAGCCGGGCATTTCAGCTGACTACCGAGGAGGCACGCGCCACACCCGACGTTGTGACGGGTATGATTCTTTCCCTATACATTATTTTATGATGTTATGATATTGATATGTGCTTTGTGTATATATGTATGCATTAGGACCGTTCCATGTGAACGGTATCCCAGTTCAGGTGTTGTTCGACTCGGGTGCCACTTGATCATTTGTTTCCCTTGCGCTTAGCAAGAAGTTTCCTGAGTCTTTGGGCATGTTGGATTGCCCTTTGGAGGTAGAGATTGCTGATGATCGATCGGTGCGAGCATCGATGGTGTTTCGGAATTGCGTATTGCGGTTGTTTGAGGAGCACTACTTGGTAGACTTGGTCCCCATTCCGTTGCGTGGGAACAAGGTGGTTATAGGCATGGATTGGTTGAGCCCTAATGGGGCGGTGATAGATTGCGCGCAGCAGCTAGTGCGAGTCAGGACCCCAGGTGGGGGAGAGTTAGTGATTCATGGCGAGAGGCCACAGAGTGGACCCGCAGTATGTTCAACAGCGAGGGCTAGATGCTACCTTCAGCAGGGATGCACAGGGTATGTCGCGTACGTGATGGATACCCGGGAGGCGGGTAAGGCGACAGTGAGCGAGGTTCCGGTGGTGCGAGATTTCGCAGATGTTTTCCTAAAGAAGCTTGAAGCAAAGTTCCTTTCCAATTTCACAACTCATGATAAAGGAAACAAGAATAAAGAGTTCGAAAAAACACTTGGTGTTACCATTCCCACTAGTGTGGATATTCACAATCCTAGAGAAATCCGCAACAAAGGAAGTGGTACTAAAAAAAGAATGAAAAGTTCGAGAGAGGTTGCAACAAAAAAATCAAAGGGTTCCAGATGCAGTTATTGTCGCAATGGTAACGATCATGATTGGCGAAATTGCCCTATAAGGAAAAAAGATGAGAAGAACAACATTTTCAAAGAACGTCCCGGGAAGAAGAATTAATTATATTTAGCATTTGTTTTTATTTTTTTTAATTGTGCGTTCATGTTCTAAACTTAAATTTTTTCCTTTACACCTGCTTGTTTTAGATTTGTCATATTCATATTACAGACATGTATGAATGCTAATAAGAACTTTGTTTGTCGTTTATATTGTTTTGAATTTCTCTATATATGTTATTTTTATCTTAGTCTATAGTAATTTTTTATGTACAAATTTATTCATCATTGAATGATATTAGTATTCATACTATTACAGAACACTCAATATATGATGTGTCGTTTCCAAAACTTAAAAACATATTAAGTTTTTCAAAACAAATGTTGTGTTGCATACATAAAAATATGACGTATTTTTCAAAACCCCTCGAAAAGAGAATTCTCACAATTACATTCATTTACAATACTACATACATTATCAAGTACTAAAATTTCATCACTTAATGTACATATCTTGTACTGTACCGTATACATGTTTATTGTGTTTTCAAAAAAACTTGTACACATTACATGTACATATAAGTGTCAACAAAAATTCTACATAATTGCTAATTGCGAATTTATAATGATTTTGTTGTTCTACTTACAGCTTTGGATTACATATACTTTCTTGAATTTACAGTTGTGGATTATACAACATTCAAATCACATTCCACGACATGTCCATTAAAGTAAAAACTCTAAAAAAAGTTAATTGCTGAAAATCGAATTCACTTTTACCTTAGACTAAATCATTTCAGACACTTCAAAATATTATGATCAAACAAAAGCAACCTCACCAAATACTTGTACCTTAACTTCTGTAAATACATATCTTGTGTTTTTAAATCCACAGCTAGCCCACAATCCCACTTTGATGTTTGATCCCCCATAAAACTCTCCATATGTCGCATAAGGTAGATTCCACCATCATCTGAACGGTTGTATGCTTGACACTTCATTTTCAACACCACCACATTCCTTGTCATCAGGGTCTTCACCCTCTTCTTATAGACATCATTTAGAAAACGGTAGAAAAATTTTTGCTGTTAACAAAACATTACAGATAATCTTTAATTATGTAACATAAATTGTACTAACCATTTACATAATCATATAAACATATATTAAGATTAATGATCTTATTTTTCATATTTACCAGCACACGGGGTATGTTCCCATAGACCGACTCAACTGTCCCCACCAATCTCCTTTGATCAATTATCAAAATTGAAAAACTTTTAAGGTTAAAACATATAAGGTAGTAATTCCCATCAACAATTAGGAAGAAAACCTACAACATTTTAGTCAACATATAACACTTTAAAAAAAACAAATAAATGTAATATTACACATTTTAATCATCATATTTTAATTACCAAATCCACGTTTTTTAGCTCAGAATCAGTTGTAAGATCTTCAATTGCTGAGGAGACCATAACTTCAAACTCCTTGTATCTCACATCTTCATTTACCCTCTCGTCAAACATTGATTCACGTTGGGCATTACAATTAAGCAACACAATAAGTAACATTAAATTTTTTAAAAACTGTTATTACATTTTTTAAAATAAACCATACCAGTGTGCCTATTGTAAAAAAAGTCTAGAATATGACGACTCTGCCTTACTATCTTCCAATTTGTTTAGTACAACACTCCAACAGTCGATTACATTTGAATGAATATTCACTTTTGCTGCAATAGTTCTGGCATATTGTAGATGCATTCCAAACCCTTCTTTTGTTTCCCATACGAGCTCCCTGCATTTTTCATGGTTGTATACATCAGATATTTTACACAACATTAATCATAAAAAAAAAAACAAATAAACAAGTATGCAACTACACCTTTTATCCATTCCTAATCCAATAATAGCTTGTGCAACCAGTATTTCTTTTTGCTCAACTGAATCTTTCAAGTCCACAACTCTTTGTACAAAAGGTGACTTCAATGTAGGCCCATGCTTCATTTCTCTTTTTTCTGTCATTTTAATCCCTACTACAGCTTCAACATTTCTCTTTGTCCTTTTAAGACATTCATGTTCAACAATTGCATCATCTTTACCTTCATTCCCTTTTGAAGTATTCCCTCATCTGCGCATTCATTAAGTCTAGCTTCAAACGATGGACAATCATTATTAAACATACTACTCTTTTTAGAGTTGTTCCTTTCTATTTCATCAGCTTGCTTTATCCAACCAGGTGTTAATATAGAAGGAGAATCAAAAGTAGAATTCCCATTGTAAATTACAACTTCCATTCCTATATTCTGTTGCTGTGTACCACCATGATGCTCAAACAGAACCTTATCATTGCACATACCGGTTGGCTTCACAATTGTCGGGGACATTCATTCCATTCCATGATCTGAAGCATCCACATTCGATTCAGAATGAACTTTTCGTCCACTAAGTAAATCCTCCCCCATCTTATTTGTCAAATTAGTAATCATTTGGTTCATATCCTCATCTGTTTGTCCTCATTTTGTTGCATTCACACTCGTACCATCAACCTCCATTCTATCTTCATGCCCTTCAGCAATTAAGGCTTTTAGTGTTGTCCCATTAAAGATGTCAACAACCTTCTTAATCACTGCCTTCATTTTATCATTGTTCAGATGCATTTCCATACACATCAAACTACTTGCCTCTACAACTTGCTTCTGCTCAACCAACATTCCTACCATACTCTCAATAATCCCATAACTCTCCTACAATAAAAATAAATGAACTGTTACTTTAACAATCTAATATTTTTTAATACTATACAATTAACAAACCATAAAATAAATTAATTACTATTCCTAGTATATTTATCATACAATCATTTTACCTCAACTGATCTATCTTTTGAATGATCTTGATTCATCATCGCATCATAAAATACACCATCCACATTTTCCCTTACACTTAGATTTCCAAATACACCCATGCTTACTTCATATTCTTCTAACACTCTAAGGTGCTCTGAATCAATTTCTGTGATGAAGGGCCTATGCCTATGCAAATTTACATCTTCACATATCACTCTGTCTGCATACGCCATCTGCACAATTATATTCAATAATTTTTTCATTACAATTAATTTTTAATGATAAAAAAATTAAAAGATTAAATCATTATTCAATATCATACCATTAGAAGCGCCACAGGTCCTGTGAAGTAGCAGTTTTTGTCATTTGGCCTCCATTTATTCTTGCTTTTTCCTAAACAGTCCACTATGTACTCATATTAGTTAACCCTTGACACATCTTTGCATTGAATTAACTTTTCAATAAAATTAATTCCACAAGACCCCATTGTCTCTATTTCAGCAAAAGTGTTAATGAATAACGTCAAGAAATTCAGCTTAAACAACTCATCCGCAACATTTGTTTTCCTTAAAATTTTCAAATAGTTACCATTATAATAATTTCCCTTCCCATATTGTCCTTTCCAACCTTCAAGCAAAGGATCATTCTTATCACATTCATCCAGTGTGTTAAAATCCAAACCCTTATTTGGAAGTCCAAACATAGCTTCCACTGTCTCGTTTTTTATGGCCACTTCACCACTTTTAACCCTTATGGAACAAGAAGCTGTTGTGAAGCTATCTACAACAAAATATGCTAGCTTTCCAGGTAGCATATCAATCTTCATTCCCATAAAAGATCCAAAACCCATATCACGTACCATTTCTCTCTGGCTCTTTGACAAACTTTTCATGGCTAGATACAAAGAATTTAGAGACATACGAGTACTCCACCTTTGAAATTCAGTTCCTACCTTCCCTTCTTTACATTTTCCTTCAGCTCCAGTTACTTTTTTCCCTTTCAACTTAACCTTTTTATCATTAACACTCTTGTCAACCCTTTTCCTTTTCCTTTTCTTTTCATTTTTTCCAGAACCCACCTCATTTTTCTTCTCAACAAAATCATCATCACTTGAGGCATTCTTATATGATTTTCCATTTCTTCTCTTTTTGGGTAATTCTAGTTTTTTCCCCCACCAGGTACCCCTTTCTTCCCTGCACTTCTCATAGATTTATTTCCTTCAACTACACGGAAGCTTGATGACCCTGTACATTTTAATAAAAACTTATCATTCTTACATTTTACACATTGTATGTACAAAACTTATCAAATAACTAATGTACCTAAGAAAAAATCATTATCTCACATATTGACAAATTAATACAAATTCATAATAGATTAGTCACTACAATCCATTTTATCCCATATTCACACATGAATACATATTCATGTGCCAAAAAACTAATCCCTCATATAATGTACTCATAAAAGAATACATACTCACTTCCTATAACAATACACATTCACTTCCAGATTACTCAAATCACTTCCACATTCATGGCAGATTCCTTATTCACTTACTCAATTACAAATTGTAGGCATAAAACTTATCCCACAATACTTGATTCACATTCAATACAGAATTCCCATTCATTGCCACACACATTCACTATTGCATAGTAATTCATATTCATTATTAATTACACATTCAATTATGAACCACATAATCACACATCCACATTCTATACAGATTACCAACTTCACTACCAAACATATTCACTAATGAATGTATACTAACTTACTAACCATACATAACAACTATACCCATACACCCACTCATGCATGCATAGACATAAATAAATTTATTTATTTACAAAATCAAACTATGGCCTTAGAAGTAACACCATTCACTCCAACACTTATTAGATGTTGAATTTTTTATGCATCATTACTCATATTCAAAACAAGAAAAAACATTCATTAAAGCATCCACATCAATACGCAAAATCAGTATTACTAGACTCAACAAAGAATATCACCTTCTACATAATATATTCATAAATGCATCTACATTTTCTCTATTGTTATTTTTTACACAGAAGTATGCGCCTAAAAGGAATACACATTTCAATTTTAAACATGGAACACAATTTATAAAATTGAACCAATTTACAGTTTACAAATAACATTTAAGGAGATACAAACTCATTTTTCAAAGATCAAACAAAATAAACTTCAAAGTTTAATCAAACAACTCTATCACATACTCTACAATCACATTTAAATACGCATTCATTCAAAACAAAATTATAGCTCATATCACATCCACAGCCAAATTGTTATTCAAGCAAACCAAACATACGATCAAATCACACTCACTACCAACTACTAGTTACACAAAAAAAACTTCGATTTTACCGACAAACAGCCAAAACATCATAAATCCTCATAAAACCCTAAAACAAAACCCTATTTACGATCGTAGATGAAAAACCAAAAATTAAATCTTTATGTTACCTGATTCAAGGTACAAGACTTCTTCCTGTTCAAGATCGATAGCATTGTTAGCCGTATTACTAAACTTTGACTGAAATCCCGCTTCCATCATTCTTGGACTCCTTCCCAAGCTCTGTGCTTTCGTCCACCTCATTTCGCTTCAATTTTATAACATAAAACGATTCACATAATATCTTGGAATTTTTTTTGAAGATTCTATCAAGATCGTTTCACCCAAATGGAAACGATTTGGTTAGATTTTTTCTCCGAGGGTTTATCGGGAACCGTTTGCAATTTCACACTATTACCTTATTTAACAATATCGTATGTTACATAAACCTCATTAAATACATAAATATCACTGTAGAATATTACGAGTATCAGCAAAACACGTTAAAATATATATATATATATATATATATATATATATATATATATATATATATAAATTAGGAAAACTCAATCTTGACCCTTAAATACACCAAATCTAATGGCTAAAATTAGTCTTCATGTTCTCACATAAAAAGTTGTTCTCAATTTAACCTAACCATATATATATATATATATATATATATATATATATATATATATATATATATATATATATATATATATGCAACATAAACAACACACACTAATTATTTTAAGAAACCATATAATAACATAAACAAACAAGGAAATATTTTCATATACATTGAAACGACCCAAAAATACGACCCAAAAATTTCGTTTTTCAATATAACCAAAAACCATAATCTAAGTGTCATATCATAAAACCATACGTGATGTATCCCAAACAAAATAAAAACACTGTGCGGAAAACTGTATCATACTATGTCATATCAAATCAAAACTAAATCAACTCCCAGGATAAAAGCCAAAGCTGTGGTGTGTGCGATGCCATCATCCCGAGCTCTTCCCTCTGCTTGCGGAAGTACCTGAAACCAAAACTGAAACTGTAAGCACGAAGCTTAGTGAGCTCCCCCAAACTACCACATACCATACAATATATAAATAAAGCACATAGTGAGCCTTGCCCACTGCATCAGACCGAAGTCTGGAACTAGCTGCATCAGACCGAAGTCCGGAACTGACTGGGACCTTGTCCCCTGCATCGGACCAGAGTCCGGAACTGACTGCATCGGACCGAAGTCCGGAACTGACTGCATCGGACCGAAGTCCGGGACTGACTGATCATGGCATAGCATAAAACATAACAACTATTATAATCACATATACTGCGTACTGCATCGGAACAGAGTCCGGAACACATAACACAAACATGCTTGTATCACAAAGACATCAAGCACTCTAACTACTGCATCAGACCAAAGTCCGGAACTACTGATAATTAAACGGGCCGACATTGTGGCCGTAGACCCGTTCCTACTGGAAGGAAACTCACCTCGTGAACTGGCTGCTGTGTGTATGGCTCTGGAAGCTAACTGCTGCTGCTCCGGTATCTCCCCGGCTACAAGTCCATAAACACACTCAATCAAATACTAAACACTGCACTGGGTAAAATGACTCTTTTACCCTTGGTCAAAGTCAACTCTCGGTCAAAGTCAACCCACAGTTGACCTGACTCGCCGAGTTGGGCCGCCAACTCGCCGAGTCTCTAACCTCACTTCTCAATCCTACTCGTGGCTACTCGTCGAGTATGACATCGACTCGACGAGTACCCTCTCGAACCAAGAACTCAGACAATCTTCATCTGACTCGCCGAGTCATATGAACAACTCGACGAGTTGTTCTTGAGCTTAAGAAGATTGCCTTGGACTCGCCGAGTTGTATGAACAACTCGCCGAGTCCCTCCATTACTGAGTCTACCCTCAAACTCGCTGAGTCCACTCCACTACTCACTGGACCCACTCGACACCGCTCAAAAGGAAGAAATCGGGGACTCGCGACTCGACTCACCGAGTCACCGCCATGCAACTGTTCTACACTCGATTCTGCTCGAATCCAAAACATACACAAGATAGATCTGAGTCCAATAAGCTGATTTACCACGTAAAGTTTCCAACTTTACGTGTACAAACACATGATCAAGGGAATAAAGGCTAAAAGATGCTTAAAAGGGGTAGATCTAGGGTTAATATGCAAAATAGCTCCATAAAGGCAATAGGTCTGGGTGTTACAACTCCTAAATAAACAGATCTAAGGATATCTTGACATAAAAGGGCTTCCATATCAACATAAGGCTTGAGAAAAGCATCAACTAGATCTAGAGGGGGTTTTAAAGCATAAAAGGGAAGGAAATCTGAAGAATACCTCAAAGAGCTCTTGCTTTCCCTTGAATCCCTGCTCCACAATCCTTCTCCTTGCTCCTTTCTTCTTCTCCTTCTTCAAGCCTTCACAATTGCACACAAAATCACTTAGAATCACTCAAGAACGAATTAGGGTTTTCTCACAGCTTCTGAGGGTGAAGGAGGCGAGAATGGAGGCCATAAGGTGGCTTAAATAGTGGGCAACCCGGGGATTTAGGGTTTCTCCCAGACGGACAGACTCGTCGAGTCCAGAATATGGACTCGCCGAGTCGCCAGCTAACACGTGCTCGAAATCCCGTCCCTACTCGGCGAGTCAGGCTATAAACTCGCCGAGTCCCTCTTGCAAAACTTCAAAAGGCCAAGGAATCATCATATAGGAGACGGGTCGTTACATACATATTACCAAATACATTATAATTTGAAACATAAACCCTAAACCTTAAACTAAAACAATATTCAATATATATCATAACATTCTCGAAATCTAAAACCTAAACCACAACTAAATATAATACCATGCGTAGGCAGACTTGGTCTACATGTATTTGATAACGTGAGGCCAATATACCAAGTAGCCTATGCCTTCGCAAGAAATGTTTGGACTGCATACTATGTAGCGTTGGTAGGGCATGTTGGTAGGGATGTTCGTTTCGATGGATCGGTTTGATCCGATCTAATCAAGTGAATCCAAATTAATTTTGGTTTTCAAAACATGTATCCGAATAGTCCAAACTAAATTCAAATCCGATCCAATTACAATTCGGTTGGATCGGTTTTTATAATTCAATTTTCAAAAACCAAAATATTTTAAAATGACATATAATTAAAATATTACCCAATTTTACACAAGAAATAAAAACAAATTATTTAGTTGTGATTTGAAATTTATAAACAACTACTAAGAAGATATATTGTTGTTAAGTATTTTATAGACAGAAAACTTTTGAGATAAAATGCATATTAATGTTTTTTATCGGTAACCAAATTGAAAAAATAAATTACATAATTAAAAAATAACTATATATATATATATATATATATATATATATATATATATATATATATATATTATAAATAATAAATGTTTATTCGGTTTTTTGGACTATTCGGTTCTTATTTTATAAACCAAAACCAATCCGAAATTCAAACTAATAATTCGATTTTGTTGAAAACCAATCCAAAAATGTGAATATCCGAACCAAATTGTCCAATTGGATAATTTGATTTTATCCAAACAGTATAGAGTCCTACATGTTAGGCACACTAAACCAAGTCTAAATGTGTGGAGAAATAAAAAAGAAGCAAATTTTGAGATGATGACTTTTTTTTAAAATTCTTATCTTAATTGACGTTTTTTTTTTTTTTTCGTTTCATTCTTTGAGTATTAATAACTTGTTTTAACATAGAAAACCATGAATATATGTTAATTTCGAGTAAGGTGCTAAAGAATGTCTTTCAGGCCACAAAATAAATCTGAAACTCATATTCTGGTTCGGAACATGACGAACTATTCCGGAATGATATGTGGGATGTTTTGTTTAAAGCTCATGTAGACGAAACTCAAAAACATTACCAATAATAAAGCCAGGCATGATATAAGACCATTATATAATGACATTTTGATGAATAGATGATATCAAAAGTAGGGTTATCAGTTTTTTCTTGAAGAGAGAATAGTGTTAATGAAAATAAAATGAGCATTAAATAAATCCTGAACGACATGGACTAGTCCTTATTAGCTGTCCGAAACAACTCAATAACTTTACGTGACCTCACAAAATTTATGTCATTTTTCATTGGAATGAATCTAATTTCATATATCATTACCTTTACGTCAAATCTCATGAACTCAATAACTCTTCCAAAATATTTCATGACAAGTCATTTTTCTAAAAATGATATAGACGGTTATTTTTGTTATTTATCTCCTTTTTAATGGCTAGTTGACATGCTCTAAAAAATTAAATAGCCCCACTAGTTTCCACTTTCCACGGTGCTGTGCAGCCACCCAGAATGTCATCCGCGAAACTTCGGTTTCAAATTAGGTAGGCATTTCATTGCATTGACTCCACAATCTACATACCTATTTAACTTGCAGCCACTCAACACAGACCCAAATACCCAATTCTAAGTACCAATTTTCTGATTCTATAGTCTACATCCCACCTACCAAATCTTCACTGCAGTCGCCTTCTTCTCAAACACATAATTCTAATTCCCTGTGTGTAAAGCGAGAGATGGAAGCACCTCAAGTTGAAGCCATGGAGACCACAACAAGCACAAACAATCCTCCAGAGGATGATTCACAAGATAATATCATCGATACCTGGTATATCGTATTGCTATTTTCATTTGATTTCACTAATTTCGATTATGTTAATTCTAACTATCACTTAATACCAGTTGTTCATGCGTCTACGATTGCACAGAGACTTTGTTTGACTACTTGTTCTGTGGCCTCTGTTAGATTCATCGATCGACGATCGATAATTTAACTTCTCATGGAGCTTACAACTGATTATTCTAGATCCGAATCAGGACTGATAATTTTTCTCTGGAATTTTTCCTCAATTAAGCAACTAGTTTTCTCTTCTCTTTGAATCGTTGTTATTACTACGTGTTTTGTGAACACTGAATGCAGTTCCTAATTACCAAATGTGATACAACGAATTAATCGGTCTGGTTTAATAGCACACTAATTCAAGAAATCAGGTATAGTAAACTGTTCAACTGGAGGGATTTACAATTGGATGGGAAATTTGTTAAAATACAGAAACACAGGATTCAAATTCTAAACTCTGTTATTGACCTTTCGCCACATTCCGACTCGATGCACCTTGCAACACCTTCACAAATCCCAGGTATGTCAGCTTTCCATCTGTCTGCCTAATCAAATCCTCTACAACATCTCTCACAGGAATTGATGGGCTAAGACTGAGTTCCTAACAAGAAAAAGAAAATACAACAACATTATATGTTTTTTTTTTCACTTTAAATTCACAAAATTTCTCAAAAATAAGAATCCACTTACGGAAGCAAGTTCTTCTACCACAATGGATCTGTTACCATCTTTCTCGAATATTTCATAAGCCGTTTTAGTTTGTTCATCCCATCGATCATGCCCATCAAGTTGATGGACACGAAGGGCAGCTGCACAGAACTCCTCAAAGTCCATCCTCCTATATTTAAGTTTTCCAAGCTGCAACATAACCAAGGGTAGAATAGTCAAATCACCATTTTGACAGTTTACTGGATTAAAAAAGATATAGATAGGCCTTTTGACTCATTCACCCATTTTATCCTTACAGCACTAATTAAATATCGGATCGATGCATACCGATTCTAGGAAATCATGGACAGATGACTCCTTCATTGCATCCGTAGAGTATTTGCTTAATGCCTGACCCAATGACAAGAAGTTAATTATAATCAATAACCACAACATTTGAGATAATTAAATGGTGATAAAATGATTAAAATCATGTGTTTGTTACAAACCATTTTAAAAGTCTCTACGCTTATATATCCGCTATTATTTGGTTCCAATAGCGAAAACTGCTCTTTCAAGTAGACTAGCTCATCAAAAGTTAAGGTCTTTGATAGAGCCTAGAGATTAAAAGGAACAAAATTACTCTTAGTATAATGGTTTCCGAATATAATCAGGCAACCTACTTTGATAAATTACACACCTGTAAAGTAGCTTTACGGAGACTCGATGAACATATATAGCGTTTCACAAACTTCAGTATCGATATATCAAATGGCGGTTTTATTTCGTGACCATTTCGAATCCATGGATGGCCTACAACATTTTATATATATATATTCAAGATCACAATCATAAAAAGAATGGTTACTTTACTTATTTAATATAAAGAGAAAATATATATAGATATAGATGCTTACATAAGGCTTGGACGGCGGTTAATCGTTTCCTAGGATCCTTGATCAATAAACTTTTGACGAAATCTTTGGCTTCGAATGATAGTTTAGACCAACAAGTTTCGTTAAAACCTGGTTCGTTTCTTAGAACGGCTCGAAAGATACCGGACTCAGTACGACCCCAAAAGGGGCGGTTGCCACATAAAAGAACATACGCTATAATGCCAGTGCTCCATACGTCGGCTTCTCTACCATATGATCTTTGTAGAACCTCTGGAGCAACATAGTATGCACTACCAACAATGTCATCGAGTCTTTCGTCTGCAAAAGGGTTACCAGTAAATTGTAGTTTGTAACAAAATAAGGTTGGAGGGAGTGGTGCCACAAGAACCGCACTCCCTCCTCTGATACGTAGGAGCCACATTATTTATACCACACAAATGTGGTTCTTTACCACACAAAGTGTGGCTCTTAACCATACCTAGGTTGTGGGAACTATAGTAGAGAAAGAAAGAGGTGAGAGAGATAAGAACAAAGAGAAAGACACTTGAAGGAAGAGAGAGAAGGAGAGCGGCATAAATTGGGAGAGGTGCGGCCAAACCGCATCCAAGACCGCATAGAGGTGGTGTTCCTCTGTCTATGTGGCATATAGTGCGGCCAAACCGCGGTCCACTCCCTTGAGCCTAAGTTCTACCAAATAATAATAATAATAATAATAATAATAATAATAATAATTAACTGATTTATATAAATATGACACTAGAATGGAGATTGGAGCAACCCAAGACAACCTTCGGTCATCATTTTTCTAAAAGTAAAGTAAATGTTTGGTCTACTGATTTTTTCAATTTCAATCCTAAAATGTTATCTTTAGCAATTTTGGTAGTCATTTGAGGTTGTGGAATATTTTTTATTTTTATTCCAAGTAAAATGATTATATTTTTTATAAAAAATGTCAACATTAGCTATATTTAGAAAACAAAATAGTCATTCACTAAAAGCATTGATGAAGAAGAGCTAAAAAAACCTCAAAACCCAAATTGTAAGATTTTGTTTTTTTTTTTTCTTTTTTTTTTGTTTTTTTTTTTTTTTTTTGTAGAAAACATGAAAAACCTATCTATACCTTTTTTTTTGAAACGGCAATTATATAAAAGAAAATACACTGCCAAAGAGAAACAAGGCAAAGAGGAAACAAAGTCAAAATTACATAGCCTAAAAAGGGCAACATAACCAATCAGACCAATCATAGATACCAAAATTATCCCTATTTTTAACCCAATTGAAAACCGTAAAGATGATGGTATCTAGGGACCAGAAATGTAGTTTACACTTTTTTTTTTTGATTTACATGTAATTGTACCTGGACTTATGAAGTCCGACAAACCGAAATCTATGACCTTCAGTTCGGCGTCTTTGTCTTTGGATGCATATATAAAGTTCTGATTCAAGAAACAATTAAGATAAGATGTTATATATACATTTGACATTTTTTATAAATATGTTATTAAAATTTTAGATATTTTGTAAACATTATTTATCTACTTAATATAATTGATACATTATGTAAATAAAACATCGGACCTCTGGTTTTAAGTCCCGGTGAACAACACCTTGAAGATGACAAAAGGCGACAACAGTTAGTATTTGTACCAATAAGCTTTTAGCATCATCTTCTGCAAATTTCCCTCCCCTAAGAAAAAAATGACAAAACTGTAAAAATGTCTTGTCATTTGCAATTTTCTTTGGTTAATGTCCAAAAATCTTTCAATTTGCAAAGATTCCTTGTGATTTTGGTCCCTAAAATTATCTACGTTAGTTTTGGTCTGTTAAGCTTAGTCAAATGACCATTTTTGCAAGTTTGAAAGAGTACAATTTCCAATTGATAATACACACACCTTGAAAGTATTCTATCTAAAAGCACCCCTCCTTCACAAAACCTACAATGTTTTCATATAGCTTTATAAGAGTACTGATTGATTTGTAATGAAACATTATATATGAAAGATTAAAAAAAAAAAAAAAAAGTATAACCACATGACTTACTCCATTACGAGGTATACATTGTCATGGTCCTCATATGCATCATAAAATTTTATCAGGTGGTCATGTCCTGACAGAGCTTTTAGTATCGTTACCTCCCGTCGAACATCATCAATGGCAATGGCTGTTGTCATCTGAGGAGATGGATTCAAATTTAGTCATTGCAAGATCAAACATTAAAAGTGTCGTGCCAAATTGTGTATGACTATATTTGTGGAATAATTTGCACAAAGAAGAATGAAAAATAATTACCAAAGAAATATGGAATTCGACATATATATAAAAAACCATAGAGATAAAATAAAACTAGAATATTCTTCTGTACGCTCCTATCTATGTGTGGTAAGAGTCGAAGAAAAAAATACATTTTGACTTAACTTTCACTTATTTACATATTAGGATCCTAGACTTGTCCCTTATTTACAAACTAGCCCTTATCCTTTAATATAAGTCATCGAAAATCCCTATTAAATCCCACTTTGACATACAATAAAGTCAACTTGTATTTTCAATGCATCCAAAAATGAAAGTATAAACTTCCTTACCGAAACCTTGGATAACTAAAGAGTATCCACTTTAAATTTTTTTGAGTCAAGTAAGTCTTTTCACGGTTGCACCAACTAAAACATCTAGAAATTTATATTTTCTTTTAACCGGTGCACATACACCCACTATTTTAGTCACAAATCTAGATATTTCGATAACAACAGGACTTAAACCTTCAACTTTTGGCTTAAATGGCTTATATCCGTCAATTCCTAATATTGTTAGGCTAAAGACCATTTTGTTTACCCGACTTCTTATTGATCTCTACCAAACCTTTTGCCAACCCTAACATGCTTATCAAACCCCTATAAACCCTATGCATATGTGCTTAGCAGATGTTTCAAGCCCTATATGAAACATCAGTGTCGACCCACACGATCCTACATCTGATAAACCAAAAACCCCTCAAGTTGAACCCTTGTGTTTCCGTTGTTATGTTTACCATAAAGAAACCTACCATGTTACACTACGGGTGAAAACATCGAATTGTAGTTGAACCATACCATTCAGTTAAAAAAATATAAGCCATAAACCGTAACCATGATTTCTCTAGTCTCTGATCATCGCCTTAATCCATATACATGCACCTTTCAAAACAATTGCCTCCCAACAAATTAGCATCCTTCAATTGAACCTCGTATGCTCCTATTTCCTCAAACTCATACCCAACCGATGGTCTAATTTGGACATATCTCGAGCAATCAAAGGACAAACTTCTTCGACTCCATCTTTAGGAACATCCTCATATAAGCTCATTACTAGAGACCCAAGGTTATATTGAAAAATTCCTTAGCTAGTTTCCTTGTCCATGTTCATATCAATTTGAATAATGTACTTTCCATTATTCGATATCACCTCAAAGTAGCCATCCTCCACCTATTTATAGATGTCTTCCACTATACCTGTCCTACCCAAAGAACCATCTCAGTGGGCTATCGACTTCTCATTAAACCTAACATCCTAGCTCAAAACATATGCCACTTTGATGAGGACCAAAATTGGTATCCCTTGGCATCGCTACCATAAATGTATTGCAACATTCGTATCATGTGTATATACACCATATCACCCATACTTTCGGGCCTTTCCCCAACGAGTGGAAATCATATTCTTTGTTTCTTTAGCAACATCCTTACTTTGAACCAAATCTTTACCCATCATTGACCATTTTTTCTCGTAAATATATTAATAACCACTTGAATAACCAACCTTCTATTATGTAAAATAACTAAGATTGTTGCAATATTGTTCAACCAAATAACTCAATTAATACACTCCTTTGTTGTAATATATATATATATATATATATATATATATATATATATATATATATATATATATATATATATATATATATATATATATATATATATATATATATATAGACGTAGGTTCCGTTGAAATTCAACATAAAATAGAGATCCTGAGATTCAACCTCAGTCATATATTTCACATATGCCGCTCTAAACCACCGATGTACCGGCGCGACAGGTCTTTTATAATCATAAATGATTATGTAGTGTCGTCTGTTCCTTTCTCCTCCGCCACCATCCCCACCACCACAACTGCCACCGCCACCACCTATGTCACCATCCAACCCCACCACTGCCACCTCCACCATTTATACCACCATCTCATCTGTCGTCACCACCTCTTTTGCCACCAACTGTCATAATCATATATGATTACTCACTCTGTGAACAGACATATATGTATAATCATTTATGATTAGACATATACATATAAACTTGTATAATCATATATGATTATACCTTTCTGCCATATACTTATTTATGATTAGGCATACCCCGCTACTGGCGGTACACTGGAGCATTAGAGCGACCCATATATATATATATATATATATATATATATATATATATATATATATATATATATATATATATATATATATATATATATATATATATATATATGGTTTAAAATAGTTGCAAATTTATATATCAATTTAAAGTAAGAGGTTTTATTTTATAGTTGATGCCTTATTATTTTGAACATGTATATGTAAAAAAAATTAACTATATAGTTTTATTCTACATATTGCATAAGGATTCACCTAGTTATACAATAATACATATCAAGCATCCCAATACTCAATCTAAAACTAATAAATCGGTTATGTTTACATTCATTTAATAGGACCTTATTTCGGTTTTAGGTGTCTACTATAAAAAATTATAAATGTATAGTAAAATTTTAGCAACAACTAGAGATGCTCACCAAAATCGGATCCTTGATTTGAAATCGATCCGATCCGAAAACCGATTTTGGTCAAAACCAGATTTGACCAAACCGGATCGGATTGCTCCGATCCACCGGATTCTAATCCTATGGAAAATCGGATTTGATACCAGATTGAAAACCGGATTTGCTAAAAACCGGATTCAAAACCGCCCCAAAATCTGCTAAAACCCGCTAACAATCGGTTTGAAATCGGATTGGAATCAGATTCGGATTTTGGTTGAAACCGGATTAGATTTTGACAGGATCCAGATCGGATTTTTCATGACATAATCAAAACCGGACCGGATTCGGATCCGGATCGGATCGGATCCTGCATTTGTGCACCTACAGCAACAACTATAGATGTGATACATATCGGATCGAGTTAATTATGTTATTCAGTTTTTATATAAATAATATAGAAGTGAAATTGATTTCAGTCTAGATTAAAAAAGTTATTGAATTGAAAGTACGACTGATTAGTATTGCACGATCGAGATCGATCCTAGTAAATGCATCCATTTTAGGAAAAGTTTAGAAATGGTTTTAGTTTTAGACTCTTTTGCCAATCTAGTGGACAATGTTACGGTTGATTGAGTTAGGAGAAGTTGGCCGAAGAAAATGTTAAACGATAATTTGAGGTTAGACATAATGGAGCTATCAGTGCTTTCTATTTATTTATGTCGTTTATTTCTTTAAGATAAAACTGTAAATTTGGTCCTTGTGGTTTGCAAAAATCTTTGGATGAGGTCCAAAAAGTTTCCAGTTTGCACAGAAGGTCCAAAATCAAGGTTTTTCTAGGTTTTTGGTCCAAAAAAATTTAAAATTACCTAAATACCCTTTTAATCTCATTTTTGTATTTTCTTTTCTGATTTATTTTAATACTTTATAAAGTAAAAATAAAAAACAAAAAGGTTAGACCTCCACTCCACCCCTACCGATACCGACTCTCTCTCTCTCTCTCTCTATCTCTCTCTCTCTTACATTTCTTATCTGATAACAATAATAAAAAAAAAAAAAAAAAGAAGAAATAACAACAAACAGCCAAAGTTGTTGTTTCTACCCTAACAAGCAGACCACCATGGCATCCCCCCTCTTCCTATGAATAACGATCGATCCAGCCCGATTGTTTTCTTCCATTCGTTCTTCCCTTATTTCAATAATGCTCCTTTCATTCCAAATCAAATGAAGACGGGAACAAAAGATGCTTTCTCCCTCTTTGCAATTGACCAACATCTTTAAATTCTCCCTTCGTTTTCCTCTTGATTTCTGTCAAGAAGCTTCTCTGGAGATGGAGCAGCATCCGGCGAGACAACGAGGCTATTAAACATCAAACCCAAAAACCCTTTTCCCATTCATCGAGCTCTTACAAAACGAAAAAGGAAGAATAAGAATAAGAAGAAAACATGTGAATGACAATCGGACCACACCCCTTTTTCCGTCGATTGAATCAGCCAAGCACCCACTGTTTTCATCGATCAACCCTCCACTCAAACCCTTCCTCTCTCGTTAAATAGTTTTTTCTTCCCTCCCCCCCCCCCCCCCCCCCCCCCCCCCGCTTTCCTTTCCCCGTCATGTGCTTCTGGACGATAGAAAGAAGAGGCAGTGGAGCTACCATCGCAAGCCATCCACCACCACTGGCTGCCACTACATGCTGCTGCTATTGTTATTCCGACCACCACCACTTCTTTCCTCTCCATTTCCGGTGTCACCTTCGACCAGCACCACCGAGAGAACCACTGGAGGTCTTGACGAAAGATCAGCAGCCACCAGATCCAAATCACGGTTGCCTCCACACTTCCTTCTTGATGCGGTCATTCGATCGTTTTTGTTCCTTTGCCCGATCAAGAAATAACCAAAGGCACGAGAAGCCCTAATCCACCTAAGTTTGAGCCATTAAAGACATCTAGCCCCTCCATTTGCAGAGAGAGAGAGAGAGAGAGAGAGAGAGAGAGAGAGAGAGAGAGAGAGAGAGAGAGAGAGAGAGAGAGAAGGAGGAGGAGGAGGAGGAGGAAGAGAGAGAAGGGGGGAGGGCTCTGGTGGGGTGGGTAGAGAGAGATGGGGTGAATCAACTTAATTCCTTTTTTGCATTAATATTTATAAAATAAAAATATATAAAATACAAAAAAAAAAATTAAGGGCAAAACAGTCAATTCAAGTGCTCCATGGACCAAAAGTACAAAAATGTGTTAAGTTTAGGACCAAAAACCCATAAAAACCTTGGTTTTGGACCTTCTATGCAAGCCGAAAACTTTTTGGACCTCATCCAAAAAATTTTGAAAACCACAAGGACCAAATTTTCAGTTTTGTCTTTCTTTAAGTATTATAGTTAGTACTAGTTTTCTTTCAAATTATTCTCTTCTCAAATTCTCTCTTGTATGGTATGAATTTGTTCTTGCCAGATGTGTTATATTAAAGCAGTTTCTTCATCCTTGAGGATATATGTCTATCTACCTCTAATATCTTTATCCAACATTTTTATAGAACTTCATGAAAACTAAACAAATAAAACCAAAATATTTTTCTATTATATAAAGCAAAAAAAAAAAAACAAACAAACCTTTGACTTTGGAATAATCTTGACTGCAACCTGTTGACCTTTATGTTCCCCTTTCTTGAACTTGGCTCTATGAGTATGCCCAAAATGCCCTTTGCCAACCTCCTCCCCTATCTCACACTTATGTCTAATATGCTTCGAAAATCCAAAACTCTTATTCAACCTCACATTCCCTTCCTTTCCCTCTCCATGCCGCCGTGCCAGAACCGCCTTCATGTGCTGGGCACGAGTCAGCGGCTGAAACGCCCTCCTGAAGAACCGTCTCACCGTCGGATTTGTCTTTCCATTTGTCGCCGGAGATGACGACTTCCTTGAAAAAAAATAGTAAGCTGGACCTCGTGTGTATAACGCCAGAAATGACCATCTCTTTCTCGCCACATTTGGGTCATTCTTCTTCGTCGATTGTTCCATGTCTGTGCAATTATTTCGTTTAATTACAGGAAGATGGGTGTCTTCATGTTTCGAGCTGCAAGCACCCATTTGGGGGGTTTCTGCGAATACCCTGTTACGCGAACCTTCCCCCCAAACAGGAAACAGGAAACACGGGTCAAAATTCGACGAATCCTAGATTTTTTGGGGCATTTGGACGTCGAAGATTTTGAATATGATGGAATTGAAGTGCAAAAATTTGGTGTTTTGGTGTTGGATGGAGATTGAATAAGGGAGGAGAGCCAGAGGAGGGAGATCTGCAAATGGAGAAATGTAACAAAAACTTTGATTTTTGATTAATTAGGGTCTCCGATTGAAGTAAAACGTCGTTCAATATCAACCATCCGGTGGTCTGATCTGTACAAACGATGTCCACGTGGCTGACAGCTCCTCTCCCGCATTTTTCAAAATATATAGCAACGGTTCACGGTTTCTCATATTTTATCGTTTAATAAAAGGGCAAACGCTATAAAAGCACTTTTTTTTATTGATAGTAAATTACTGAAATCGTCCCTATGGTTTTGTCAAAATTGCATGTCTGGTCTCTAATTTTCTTTTTGCACTCGGATTGTCCTTGTGGTTTGATTTTGTTGCGTTTTCCGTCCCTATGGTTTGGTCAAAATTACACGTTTGGTCCCTAAGTTTATGTATCTAAGGGACGAAAAGCGCAACATAATCAAACCACAAGGACAATGCGAGTGCAAAAAAAAAAGTTAAGGACAAAACATGCAATTTTGACCAAATCATAGGGACGATTTCAATAATTTATTTTTATTTTTTTTTAAATCATAATTTAACCCAATTTCTAGGTTTTTAGGTAACCCCCAGGTTGAATTGTCATATTTGGATGACGTGGAAGTTTATTTGGAGGACTATGTAATTAACAGGACTATCAACTATGTAATTAACAGATAAAAGTGAATTATATTTTTGGTCTCTTAGTTTAAAAGCTTTTTCGAATTTGATCCCAAAGGATTGATTTTTTTTATTTGGTCCTTAATTTAAAGTTTCTTAACAGTTTCAGTTCCTATTTCGCATAAATTGATTTTGTCCCTATTCCACATAAAATAACTAGATTTATATTTTTTTTACGAAATTTATTTGAAAAAAAATTATAAATCATAAAGTATTAATTTTGTGTTTTTATTTTTTTTAAACCAATTATGAAAACTAAGCTTGTAAATATACTCTTATCACATCATTTTTAATATGTTAGTTTTATATATTTTTATAACACCATATCATATGAAATGTAAAATGTTTTCCGATTTTTTATTTGCTTTTGCATTGTATTATTTTAAGAGAATATATAAAAAATTTAATAATGATAATTTTGGTCCTATTTTGGATTTGAAGCTCGAACGTAGCTGCGAGGAGGATGCTAAAAACAACTGAGAGTAGCATGGAGTTGTTGATGTGAAACATCGACAGCAGCCTTTCACACCACCATATCAGCAATATTATGTAGTTACTTTGGTCTTCAATCTCACTCGCCACAATATTAGGCTCGAAAAAAAAAACTATACGAATCTTGTATTAGTTTTTGAGTCTATGTTTATCCAACTACCATAGGATAATCAATATACATGGATTATGGAGCAATCACTCACATGACATTTAATCCATCTACAATTTGTTCTTTAACTCCATGTGAATCTAAATTTATCATGGTTGGCAAAAGCGTTTTACTTTCGGTTAGCTATATTAGTCAAACATCTTTTCTCTTTTTCAATCAACCGTCTTGTTTTAAAACAATGTCTTAGTTTATGATAAAATAGTTAAAAATCTTATTTATGTTTGTCGTTTTTCCATTGAGAAATGGGTTTCTATTGAGTTTGGTCGATTTGGTTTCACTTTGAAGGATCTTATAACAGGTAATCCCTATCAACGTTGTGATAACACTTGTTCAGATCTCTATCGTGTTATCCCTTCATCAATAAGGCATGAACCCATCATTGTTCTCGTTGTTGCCTCTTTTCACACATGGCACCATCGGCTAGGTCAATCTCCCCCTTCGGTTTTCCAGTTTCTCTGGTCACAAAAAAATTATTTATTATTCTAGTTGTAGTTCTATAACGTCCCAAAAATACTAAGTAAAATTCTTATTTTTCCAACAACCAAAACCATTCATTCAATCATTTAAAAGATAATCAGAGTATAATGTGTTCTCAAAACATCATAGTCTAGTCATAAAATAGATAGTGCACAAAAACTCCAAGGAATGCAGTGTGATCAAGTGGGACCTTCCCTTTGGAACCAAAAATACCTAAAATGTTAAACTTAAAACCGTAAGCACAAAGTTTAGTGAGTTCCCCAAAATACCACATGTCATACATAATCACAAGTCTATTTAGTGAATGTTATGGGTCAAATCATATTCTTACAATCATTTTCTGTTATTGGCCAAATCACGGTCTTTCCTTACAATGCCAAAGGCCAAATCTTGGTCTTACACATAAGTACCACGGGTCAGATCCTAGTCTTTCATACAATTGCCAGGGGTCATATCCTAGTCTTTCATACAGTTTCCATGCAAGAGTCATAAAGATAATCTAGCATCCTAAATAGTATAGTGAGAGACTTACCTTACAATCGAAGCCGAAAGTACCAAAGATCTCATAGAAGAAAAGCTGGTGCTACACACCACCTAATGAAACATTCAAGGTCAAACCTTAGTCTACTATCTAAAACTACTCAGTTGACCAAAAGTTAACCAGGTCAAAAAGTCAGCAATCACCATGTTGTAGCCAACCAATGACCATGTCGTGGTAGCAAAACGACAAAACAGATGTGAAAACTCTTCACCATGTCATGGCGAGCAACATGCCACGTCATAGTTTCTGGTAGAAGACAACTTTAATGATTAAGCTCTAAATCCATTAAGTCCTTTGCTAAAACTTTCTAGAAGGCTTCCCCACACTTATATCCATCATAAAAATCCTTGATTTGTGGACATGCATGTCCAATGCATTCCTTTCACTCAAACTAGGTCAAAACGAGATAAATAAGGTCAAAACCCCATGCATGAACCCAAAATTACATAACACTTCAGATATGGAAAATCTAACCTTCTTGGGACTCAAGGATTAATAAAATTGCCAACTTTATTGGATCCATCTACTCAAACCAACATAAGCAAGAAGAAATGTAAATAAAAACTTTGATCTAAAAGATTGCATAAAAAAAGGTAACAACTTGTGGACTTACAGAAGTCCAAAAGATGCACCAAAGGATGAAGATGAGTTTTCTTGATGAATCGTTGCACTAGAGCACCTTCTTCTTTATTCAAAGGCTACAAAAACACCACAAAAAGGGTTAAATATGGAGGAAAGGGGATTAGGGTTTTATTCAAGGCACTTGGAGGTGATGAAGGTTGAGGGTGGATGAAACCCTATCCATCACTTCCTTTACATAGGGCCCAATGCCTGAAATCTAGGGTTTTGATCCCTAAAGGTCACCACATCATGGCCATACATGACCACGTCGTGGTAACTTAAAAATGACCATGGATCACAAAGTGTTTCCATGTTGTGGTAATCTTCATTACCATGTCGTGGCTACCAAAAATTCACATAATTAAAGCATAAAACTCATACCTGAAAATCGGGTGTTACAAGTTTATCTTGTTGTCATGCTTGCCAATTTAGAAAACATTGTCATTTATCATTCAGTTTATCATGTACTAAAATGTGACATCCCCAATTTCACGACTAGAAAAGACCGATTTGTTTATGTTTTATTTGAAAATCAGAGTATTCTTTTGAAGAAATATGTCGCGAAATTTGTTCCCAAAAATATGATAAAGATATTATCAAAGCATTTCTAAAGAAATGTATTTTAATTATATTAAAATCGATGAGATGTCATTGTCAATACAGTACATAAGCATAAATAGAAGTAGTACAAGTCTTACAAATATCTATTATTTTAATGGCCTATGCCACTACTTGTAATACAAGAAACTGAGTAGGTCAGGCTTAGTGTAACAGCCCGGAATTTCAAATATTGATATAATTATGATTTGGGGGTGTTTTAAGAAGGGACTCGGCGAGTTGGAGCCTTGACTCGCCGAGTAGGATCGCAGACCGGGTCGTGGGTTCGCGACTGGACTCGACGAGTCCGATATGGACTCGGCGAGTCCACGCTGTTAGCGAAAAACCCTAACCGTTCAGGTTGGGACGTATAAGAGGCACTCATTGGCCGTCATTGTTCAGTTTAGCCTTCTGGGAAGAACCCTAAATCGAGTGGGTGCATCTGGAGCAAAGTCTTAGGGCCATTGTTGATCTTGGAAGAATTGTTGTGCAAGGAAGAGAAGGGATTGGCTAAAGGAGCAGCAAGGGAGTCACATTCTGAGGATTGGGGACACAGAGGATACATTATTCAGGTAAGAACTCGAATTATCCTCTGCTATGCTGATGTGTTATGGGATTAGGGTTTGTGAAACCTATTTGGAGATTAGATGGATTGTTGTGTTGTTATCCAACGTTTATAACCTTGTATTAGGACCCTTAGAGGTCCAGAAGGTCCCATGTTTGTATATTCAGGAATATATGTCTCTCAGGAAGCAGTTGGATCGACTGCATGGCGTGGACTCGCCGAGTCGGATGATCAGACTCGGCGAGTAGCTTGAAGATTCACTGGGACTCGCCGAGTTGTTCTTCAGACTCGGCGAGTGGAGTCGGGGTGGCCCCGCGATTCTTCCAGGAGTGACTCGTCGAGTCAAAGAGGATACTCGACGAGTAGAAAGGGAATCTTAGAGGATTGAAGGACGACCAGACTCGCCGAGTCGCCAGGGAACTCGCCGAGTCCAGTCGAGCTGGCAATGGACTGTTGACCAGAGTTGACGGGTGTGATTTCTTAGGGTCAGTTAACGTGGAAGATAGAAGTATTAATAAGGGATATATGATGTTACAGGGAGCTTGTAGCTCGGAGGATCAAGTGCAAGGGACTTTAGGAGTTGCTATCTTCTAGTGTCCGCGAGGTGAGTCTTCTCACTATACTGTACCCGGAAGGGTTTGACTGTGTGACCGGAAGGTCGGATATGATATGTGATATGTAAGCTATATGTGGTATGTTATATGTTATATGTGCTATGTATTATGGGCCGGAAGGCGATATGATGTGTGATGGACCGGAAGGTCGGCGTGGGTAAGGCCGGAAGGTTTACCCAGCAGGGACGGAAGTCCCCTGAGACACATGGACCGGAGGATGTGTGATGGACCGGAAGGTCGGCGTGGGTAAGGCCGGAAGGTTTACCCAGCAGGGACGGAAGTCCCCTGAGACACATGGACCGGAAGGTCGGGCCGGAAAGCGATGTTATGTGGACCGAAAGGTCCGGGCCGGAAGGCGTATGTGCGTAAGGTATATTGGGGAACTCACTAAGCTTCGTGCTTACGTTGTTATGTTATGTTGTTTCAGGTTCTTACAGTAACGCGGGATGGCAACGGTTCGATTGTACACACCGAAGAAAGAGTTGTGTTTTGGAGGATCCTGGTCTTCTATTATAAAGAAAATGGAACTATGTTTTGTAATTCGAATGTGAATAAGATTTTAAACAAGTGTTCTTAATATTAAATTGATTAATTAAATGAAAATTTTGTTTTTGGAAATCTTGGTGTTACAAATTGGTATCAGAGCCTTGGTTTGAGGGATTCGGACGCGCCTACGGGTAAATCTGGACTCAAACTGAGGAAGTAAGAAAAAGTTTTCCAAATAAATGGTTTTCTAAAAGTGAATAAGAGTTCAAAGAGAAAGCAAGAAAGAGCAGTGTGTACAATCAGCCAGAGCCAAACGGTGATTTCCCAAAATACCCTTACTTTTGTATTATGAAATATCTATTATGCACTTTATGAGACATTATTGCATGCTAGAGACAGGCTAGGTACTTCACATCTTAGGACTAGAGTGGCCTGATTTGTGATGCCTTAGTCTAGGGTTTGCTGTTATATGTGCGTTATGCTTTTGTGTGTATGTGATGAGTGAGAGTATCTAGTTAGAACGCACAAGGGGTAAAGCTACGGGGTACAGAGGTACTTCCGAGGATGAGCCGAGAAGGTGGAGCTACCACAGATGGGGAGTCCTATGTATGCTTCAATGCTCGAATGCTGCTTGCTTTGTGCTTTGTGGAGTTATCGATGATGGGAGTCAGCTACTAAGTGAGTATGACGATACTCAGGAGGTAGAGGGCTGGCATCATTAGGAACTCTTCAGCAGCTGATAGCAAAGAAGTGGGAGGACAGCTAAAGGAACTAGGGAGTAAACCTAGCCAGATGAGTGCGCTGGTAGAGTAAAGGATTTCGCTGGAAAGCGAGCACGCGCGATGAGATGGGTGAAAGAGCAGGTTTATCAGCTACTTAGGAACTCTGGGATGGTCCGTGTGGAAAGTATGGGTAGATGTGGCAGGTAGTATGGGCCCGTACTACTGAAAGCAGAGGACCCATACTTGATACAGGGGGCATTCTGAAGGTCCTAAGGAACAGATTGAGGAGTGATGTTTTGGTTCGAATACCATACATCGGAGCGGGTACAGAGTGATGTTATGGTCAGGGCACCATACATCGGAACAGATTGAGATAGATGTTGTGGTTCGAGTGCTATACATTGGAGCAGATTGAGGAGTGGTGCTATGGTTCAGATACCATACACCGAAGCATGTTGAGGAGGGATGTCATGGGATGAGTACCATGGTTCGTAGTGGATGATGCTTGTGGCTATCTTGTTATCCGGTTATCGATCGGACGAGCGCGAGCGAGCGGGATGCGAGGATTCGCGGGATCCGGCGTGATGAGGTTGCTGCATTGTTGCGGGCTGAGTCGCCAGAATTGTTTGGGTCGATCAGGACCACTATGATTGAGGTAGTTTGATGAGCGATATGCGGCTCTCGCAGGGACGGCTGCCGCGGCGGTTACAGCGGCTGTAGCAACGGCAAAGAAAGGGGCTAGTCGGGGTTTTCAGTATCGGGACTTCTATTATGCGAAGCCTCCCACATTCGATGGAGTTCAGGACTCGATTGTTGCTATGAGATGGTTATCAGACATGGAAAGGTGTTTCTCCACGAGTTTATGCCCTGCTGATCAGAGGGTGGGGGTGTGCTCTGAGCCTGTTGAGGCTCGGGACGAAGGATTGGTGGAGATTGACCACGAGGTCATTTTCCGATGCGCAGAGGGCTGCGGTTTCATGGGATCAATTCAGAGGGATGTTCAGTACTCGCTATGTTCCGCGGGATGAAAAGGAGAAATTGGCTCGGAAGTTCCTTAAGCTGAAGCAGGATTTGGAGTCGGTGACTGAGAGCACCAGGATGTTTATTGAGAGGGCGATGTTTTGCCCTGAGTTCGCTTCGGAGCAGGCTCAGATGTCCCGATATCCGAGTATGCTCAAGGGGGGGGGGTATCAGACAGTTCGTGGTTGCGCAGAGGCGCGAGACCGTGTTGGTATGGCAGGAGGCCGCCATGTGGCGTGAGTTAGAGGTTGAGTTGCAGTTGCGTGAGATGAGGCAGGCCCCGATGCAGTCGCAGTCGGCGCCGAAACGGTCCATGACCGTAGACGTTAGAATGGGGGATCGGAGCGGTCACACTTGTGGGAAGTGTGAGAGAGATGGCACCGGAACTTGTTGGCCCAGTGGTGCATGCCGCAAGTGCGGATAGGAGGGGCACTGTGCACGGGATAGTTGGCAGTCAGTGCCAATTCGGGATTTGAGGAGGACAGGATGAAGCGGAGCCCCAGAGGGCTCAGGGTCGTGTTTATCTGCGTGCGACAGAGGGAGACGGAGCAATGCCGGAGACAGCTGCGGGTATGATGCTCTCTTGATGTCTTGAATAGCTTGCGTTGATTGTGGCGTATCGTTTGTGCTGGTGTCTGGTGTGGATTTCGATGCGGTATTCGTTGTTTCGCGGGTTTGGCATGGTTATGGATTGGTGCTTCAGGTTTTCGCTTGGCATTCGTTGTTCCCTGATGGTTTAGTATGATTATAGTTTGGCGTTTTGGTACCGGTAGCCTTGTGCGGTTTTCGATGCGATGTTCAACCTTTGGCAGGTTGTGGGTTTGGTTATGGGTTATTGCTTGGGAATTCCGTTGGTCATCGTTCGTGAGGGTTGATAGTGGAGATGCGGCACTGGGTTGAATGGCGGGTAGCATCTGCAGTTGTGGAGTGGATAATTGAAAGATCGGATTCTGTTGAGCGGATTGGTCAGGGAGGAGATGTGTTTTGCTGAGGGTTGCTTACGCTTGTGGGAAGCAGCCGGTGGGTAAATGTTCTCTTTGTGCAGGATGGTTCTGAAAGGTTGTTAATGACGATCGGTGGCAGTTAGTCAGTGCTTTAGTGGGGGAGAATTGTAAAATTCTCCGGGAGATCGATGAGTATGTAAGGGTGCTTAGCTGTTGGGATTCAACAGTGTTTGTCAGCGCAAAGTATAGGCCGACGAGAGCGAGTGTTGAGTATGCGGGGCGAGATACAGACCTAGGGCATTTGATTGTGGAGGCCTGAGGGGAGGTCGGGATCAAGCTTGAGTAAGTAATCGGAATTTCGCGATCAGAGTATTGGTACGTTGGAGGTACGTGATGGTTGTACTGCATTAATCCCAAGGGATTATGTTGTGCATGTTTCTAGAGCCGGAACCGGAAGGTTCCCAGAGTTAGAACCTGAGGGTTCGCAGAGTTTGGGTGTACGGACCCACAGAGACATAGCCTCGAGTGGCTAGTATGTGTTATGAGAGTCGGTCCAGTCATACTGGAGACTCTGTTGGTATTGCTGGATTAGCTCGAGATTTGCGGATCGCGTATGTTGCAGTGTGATTGCATTGGAAGGTCTGGCCCCGGGTTATTGATCTTGATTAGCGGAGGCAGTGATTTTGATGAGTGGAGAGGGTGCATGGGATTGAGAGCCCCTGCAATGAGAACCAGAGTATGTGAATAGCAGTTACGCAAAAAGGGTGGTGTCGCTTGGGGCAAGCACTGTGGCACTGGTTGGAGTGGCATTATGGCCAAGAGGGTTCCTTGGAAAAGGAAAAGAGAAGGGTGTGTAACTCCGAAGGGGAGTGCAAGTCCACGAGAAGGAAATCCGCAGAGCAGAGTTATGGTTAGAGTATTTCGAGTATGGTTGTGAGCATCGTGTTCGCGGCAGTGGAGTAGGAACCCATCCGGTTGGGATGTCTGTTGAGGCTCAGAAGGGATGCATGGAGAGAGAAAATTTTAAATTCTCAGTGTGAATCTGATCAGAGTGTAGGGTGGATGTAGTGGTTCATCTTGGGAGATGTTCGAGGATATCATCAGTATATCGGGTCTTTCCACCTGCGAGTGTTGGGACTAGTTCAGTATGTGTATGTGATGGCAAGAGGGATCTTGTGAGAGTTGATCTGAGAGGGAGAACGGATCTCTCAGTCGGTCCGGAATGGGCAAAGTGGGCTTTGGATCGGGGATCCGGTGGTTCAGGGTTTCCTAACCCTTATTGATCGAGTGATTGTTGGGATTTAGAGCAGAGTTGCATCTTGGGTAGTTCTCGGTTACAGAGAGAGATGGACAGTACAGAAATTGGGCGTTAGTTGACAAAGCAGACTCAGCAGGTTAAAGAGAGTTAGTGATCGTCTAGAGTTAACAGGAAAGTTATGCAGGCAGACGCCGTTACGAGCATGTGATTCAGGTCAGCGACTTCGTATTTCTGGCGGGGTGCTTCGATTTTGGAAGAGGGGTAAATGGGGGGCCCCGGTATGTTTGGTCTTTTCGTGAAGGTGCGAAGGTAGGAAGGATGGCCTATCGTTTGGAGCTGTCAACGGAATTGGGACGGATCCATGACACTGGTATGTGTCGCAGTTGAAGAGGTGTATAATGGATGAGTCAGCAGTGGTTCTACTAGAGAACGATTAAGTGGATGCGAGCCTGTGTTACGTCGAGAGGCCAGTGGCCGTCGGAGATCGGAAGATCAGGGTTCTGAGGAACAAGGAGGTACCTCTGGTATTGGTTCAGTAGCGACCTCGGAAGATATCGGAAGTGTTTAGGGAAGCCGAAACGTGTGATGCGGGAGCAGCATCCAGAACTATTTTCAGAGTGAGACTTCGAGGGCGAAGTCTAGTTCTAGTGGGGGAGAGTTGTAACAGCCCGGAATTTCAAATATTGATATAATTATGATTTGGGGGTGTTTTAAGAAGGGACTCGGCGAGTTGGAGCCTTGACTCGCCGAGTAGGATCGCAGACCGGGTCGTGGGTTCGCGACTGGACTCGACGAGTCCACGCTGTTAGCGAAAAACCCTAACCGTTCAGGTTGGGACGTATAAGAGGCACTCATTGGCCGTCATTGTTCAGTTTAGCCTTCTGGGAAGAACCCTAAATCGAGTGGGTGCATCTGGAGCAAAGTCTTAGGGCCATTGTTGATCTTGGAAGAATTGTTGTGCAAGGAAGAGAAGGGATTGGCTAAAGGAGCAGCAAGGGAGTCACATTCTGAGGATTGGGGACACAGAGGATACATTATTCAGGTAAGAACTCGAATTATCCTCTGCTATGCTGATGTGTTATGGGATTAGGGTTTGTGAAACCTATTTGGAGATTAGATGGATTGTTGTGTTGTTATCCAACGTTTATAACCTTGTATTAGGACCCTTAGAGGTCCAGAAGGTCCCATGTTTGTATATTCGGGAATATATGTCTCTCAGGAAGCAGTTGGATCGACTGCATGGCATGGACTCGCCGAGTCGGATGATCAGACTCGGCGAGTAGCTTGAAGATTCACTGGGACTCGCCGAGTTGTTCTTCAGACTCGGCGAGTGGAGTCGGGGTGGCCTCGCGATTCTTCCAGGAGTGACTCGTCGAGTCAAAGAGGATACTCGACGAGTAGAAAGGGAATCTTAGAGGATTGAAGGACGACCAGACTCGCCGAGTCGCCAGGGAACTCGCCGAGTCCAGTCGAGCTGGCAATGGACTGTTGACCAGAGTTGACGGGTGTGATTTCTTAGGGTCAGTTAACGTGGAAGATAGAAGTATTAATAAGGGATATATGATGTTACAGGGAGCTTGTAGCTCGGAGGATCAAGTGCAAGGGACTTTAGGAGTTGCTATCTTCTAGTGTCCGCGAGGTGAGTCTTCTCACTATACTGTACCCGGAAGGGTTTGACTGTGTGACCGGAAGGTCGGATATGATATGTGATATGTAAGCTATATGTGGTATGTTATATGTTATATGTGCTATGTATTATGGGCCGGAAGGCGATATGATGTGTGATGGACCGGAAGGTCGGCGTGGGTAAGGCCGGAAGGTTTACCCAGCAGGGACGGAAGTCCCCTGAGACACATGGACCGGAGGATGTGTGATGGACCGGAAGGTCGACGTGGGTAAGGCCGGAAGGTTTACCCAGCAGGGACGGAAGTCCCCTGAGACACATGGACCGGAAGGTCCGGCCGGAAGGCGATGTTATGTGGACCGAAAGGTCCGGGCCGGAAGGCGTATGTGCGTAAGGTATATTGGGGAACTCACTAAGCTTCGTGCTTACGTTGTTATGTTATGTTGTTTCAGGTTCTTACAGTAACGCGGGATGGCAACGGTTCGATTGTACACACCGAAGAAAGAGTTGTGTTTTGGAGGATCCTGGTCTTCTATTATAAAAAAAATGGAACTATGTTTTGTAATTCGAATGTGAATAAGATTTTAAACAAGTGTTCTTAATATTAAATTGATTAATTAAATGAAAATTTTGTTTTTGGAAATCTTGGTGTTACACTTAGGAGTTTGGTGAGCACATAGGGTTTGCAACCCACAATAATTAAGTTCTTTAATTTCATCAAATCATTCAACCTGATTGAAATGTAATAGTTTGTTTGTATCGAGTGTGTATTGTATACCCGTAAAGATATTTCAAGTTACCTATTTATAGTAGAGGGGAAGAGGTTGCGACTCTTCCGGTACCGAGCAGTTTTTCCATCTTGTCGCATTTATGGCCGCGTACCCAAAGGTACCGCTTAATGTACTTATTGGCCGTTTGAACAACTGTTTCTCGTAAGTATAAGGATTCGCCAGCGTCATATCATCATACGACATGTATTTGTAAGTTCCAATGTGCTTTAGTACTATAGTGATGATATGTTGTACTTTGATCATCTTTTGTCCCTAGTTCAGTCTTTATCAGAAGTTCAGTACGTGTGCCTAGTTCGGTATTTTAGGCATAGTTTGGCATCTACACTTAGCTCGGTATAAAGCATGGTCTGGTATACTCAAGGGTATAGGTGTAGGCTCGATACCTATACCCTATTAAGTATTAACCATGATCAATCCAATCATCATTCCAGTGTTGAATATATATGCCCAAAAATCATTATGGAGTGATATTGCTAATAATATATAATCATATAGGGTCACACATTTATCAAGTTGGAACATTTTGTATATTTATTATCAATATGATTATTAATAAATAATATTGATCGTTGTATTTAATTAGGGAAGAATTATTGTTTTGTGAAAATAATAATTATAAAAGAGTATAACTAGTTATTATTTCATATGATATGAATGTATAAGTCATTAACAACCTTTTGGACTAGTTGGATTCTTTTTTCTTTTCCTAAAGACAAAGTTTATATTTTAAAAACTCTGAGTTTATAAAAATTAAAGAATCTTTCTTATAATTAAAGATATGACCAAAAATATTAAACAACAATGGAAGTTACTTTTCAACATCCATGCTTTGTCTTTCATGCTTCTAAAAGCTATAAAAACTTTAGAGTATTTTAATGTAAAACCCTTACCTTGCATTAGATATATAAAGAGTTCCTTATGCATGAGAAACTAGCACTTCTTCTTCTTCTCTTTTTCTCTCTTATAACCGTGGACATGAAAGAGCTTGGAGCTCTCATTCTTTTGAAGATTAGTCAAGTCTTTTGGTGGCTTAAAGTGCTTCTCTTTTAGTGCTTATTTTAGTTAAGCACTTAAAGGCTTAAGAAATACTTTATACAAGAATGAACTAACATTCTAAGTGTCTTAATCTTGATGGTGGATACTTGTAGAGAAAATCATACTTTTTGATTTTTCTATCTTCATCAACACCCCAAAACCATGTGGGTTCAAAGGCTTCAAATGTTATCTCTAAAACATCCTATGGTTGTTTTGTTTCATTCTAACCTCTATAAATGGATCCATAATGATTTGGTTTTGTTATGAACTAAAAATAAACTTGTTATTTTTTAAAGTCTTTCATTGCCGATTTTTGTGAAAAACAAACTTACATTTCGCATCAAAACTCATCATCCAGAAGGAGGCTTCATTTCCTAATCCTACAGTTAGCTTGAATGAGCCGATTATGTCGATGTCAATTCTAAGAAAATCAGTGTCAATTTTTGCAATTTTTTCCAAACATCAGAAATTTCAAATCTTACTAGAAGGAATTTCCAAACACGAGGTGAAATACGTATTGCATTTATGACATTTACCCAAAGAGATGATGTTTCTTTTTTATACATCTGCCACCATTTTGCTAGAAGAGCAAGATTTGAGGCCTTTAGGCTCCCAATCCCGAGCATGCCAATATACTTAGGAGCCATTGTGTTATATTGTAGATGATAACTAATTATGTTTGAAGTTTAGAGCTTTTAGTTGTGTTATATTGGGCTTGGGCTATTTCGGGTAAGTGAAATATGGTTTGATACATGTGAGTTGACATCCGACTGTGTTGAAATAATGATTATTTATTTTATAAGACCTTTTATTTTAAATTTTGAGAATTTTCATTGTTAAATAAAAAAATTATTTTAAAAATCGTGGTTAAAAAGATTTTAAAAATAACAAAACTTGAAGGGATGTGACAGTTGACCCATTCTCTTTATTAAACTTTGCTACAAATGGGAAAAGATGATAATTACCTATCCAATTTGCAGCCAAGGCTATCTCCAATTCTTTCTCATTCACCGCATTGAGAAATCGAACAAAGGCGAATCTTCATCCCTGTTTTGATATGTAGATATCTACCACTTTGTCTTGGTTTTCACAAAGATTCCATAAGCCTTTCAGATCCATCTCCTTTGGAAAATTCCTTACATAGAATGTTGCTCAAAGATTCTCACCACTTATATGATTAGGGTTCATAACACTGTCACTCTCCTTCCCATTCCTCTTCGTCTACTTATTACCCATTTTCAAATTCAAAATAGTTGCAAAAAAAAAAAAAAAAAAAATCCTTAAAATACTCAACTATTGGATACTCTTCGATCATTAACAGTATGAGTTACATCAAAAGTATGGACAAATGAGTAATAGAAAAAAAGTGCGTGTGGGGCTAGGTCGGAATTGAAGTATGTGGTTTGTGATTGGGCCAACCCATCATCACCTAACAGATATCACATTTCTTTGGCAAAAACTAAACACAGAAGGTACAACCATGAAAAGCATAGAAATAGAAAGTACAAGTATGTAATGCAATCAAATACGTAGGAGGGACCCTGGGGGAAAAAGTAGACAAAAAGTTAGACGAAGGTCCACCAACAGACATGTCTCTGAGGTAAAGCAAGTGGTACATTTAAGTTGTGCGTGGTCTATTAAGACACGATTCCCTCCATCTACCATATATATCCTTTCTTTCTACATCACCTCAAAGCTAGTAATTCTCATGAGTTAAAATAATCAAATCATTAATTGTAGTTGTACAAAATAGTTTAAACAACTATTTGAAAGTTTTAGATTAGAGCATTCATATAGTTTACACAACTATTTGAAAGTTTTAGATTAGAGAATTCATAATAATGAGTTCAATAAGAAAGTTGAATGAGGTGACAAATCTATGTGACATTCAGTGGATGAAACTCTATCATTGTAAGATGTCACTTTGATATTCAATGGATTTAGAGTTTAATGAGAAAAAGAAAAGTTTATTAATTCATAAATATTTACTATAAGTTATATTTTGTAATATTCTATTGAATTTTATAGAGTTCAATGCATCGCAGAAAAAAAAAAATAATAGAGTTGTATGAATTGTAGAAAAATAATGTGACAATCCATTGAACTCTATGAAATTCAATGTATTGCAGATGCCCTTACCAATAATTGAATCTAGAATAACTTCTTCCTATGTATCAATAATACCATCACCTTATGACTTCACATATAAATAAACACAAAAACACAAATTTTAAAGATACAATAAACAATATATATAAATTGTGTTTATGTTGTTGCAACGACTTTCTGAGATAGAGGTATAGTTGTTGATTTATGTTGTTGCAATTTTTTAGAAGAATCTTGGGTTCGGTGTACGGACGTCTATTTCTTGGGTCCATGCACCGCGGGGTTGAATGTGCAAATACCAGTAGGTTTGAGCCACCGAGTCAGGGTCCATGGATCCGTCCCCGCCTACACCCTGTTGTTCTCCGACTAACGATCTTTGTGGCATTGTTGATGCACTACAAAACCACACTCCCATCATTATCTTTATCATTGCGTAATTACATACCTAACTTTAATCATCAAAGGCCTTGTGGCATAACGGTATTGGTTGTTACTGAAAATAGTCATGCGACCATAGATTATGGGTTCAAGTATCATTATTGACAAATTATATTGTTTACGAGTAAAATAGAATATGTTTTTGATTTAAATTTAAAAAAAAAAAAAAGAAGAAGAAGCTAATTCTAATACCGACATCTACCCATGTCTAATTTTTTTTTCATGCATGTGATTGATCAATTATCATGGAAACACAATAATTAATGTAGGAAACAAAACAGGTTAATATGAAATGTACATATAACCCATCAATGCTCCAATCATTTGATTAATTCTAGCTGATGGGACAATAGTAATATGATCTGACTTGTGGACCTATGTTTAATGAAGTGTATGTATAAGCAATAAGTATCCTTCGTTTAATCATTTTTACCCACGAGTATTAACTTTTTATAAGATATTATTATGGAAGCTACGTAACAATCATGGTTGATTAAAGAGTGAAAGTACATGCAAAGATGAACGAATGATAAAAGAACTAACACGTAACCATTATGTACGCAAATGGGTCTTAGTTGTGTAAAGTGGAGCATAAAGAATATACTATTTTTGGTCTTATTATAATATGTAGCTCATACAAACTAACAAATGTTAACTATGACAATAGTGGTCTTTTAAACTATATCTGAAAATACAAAACTAGCTCGCGACTCGTGTCTATGGCCTTGTACTCACTACTCACTACTCAGGAATCAGGATAGAGTAATTAAAGAGAAAAAGGAAAACACGTATGTGACGATGAGTGACAACGAGTTGACTATATATGTAGCATTAGAAAGTAGAAAAAGGATCTCAACAAAGAAGAATCTACGATCAAAAGGGGGAAAAATTCCTTTTATCCCTTTATTTTAAAGACACCAAGTCCTATTCGACAGTTGGATATCTTCTAATGATATGTGAAAGAATATGTGAAGAATATAAAATAAAAAAGGAAATAAGAATACCGAGATGCACCAATTAGTCCGTCGATGATGACATGCGCAATGTGTACGCCACGTGGATTAAATTCTTTAGCCAGACATTGAGATAATCCTCTCAAAGCAAACTTGCCACAACCTTGTAACATTGTGAAAGAAGAACACTGTTGATACAATTTGTGTTTAAAAAGTAAAGGAAAATAAAGATTTTATAGTTATGAAGAGACAAATGCGCACATAATTCAGAGAATCCGGCGATGCCGGATAAGGAAGCCGCACAACCGGTGAACAGAATGGTCCCTCTTCCTCTTTCTACCATACCAGGCAACACCTATGGAGAAGAAGGAGAACGCACAGTTTGTGTGTGAAAATTCAATATAACTATTACAAAAAAAAAATGTCAAAAAGGAGAGTGAAAAGTAAAGTATGAACCTGTTGAGCACAGTGGAAAGCTCCGACGGAAGAAACGGCTAGGGATTTTTGAAAAGAATCGATACGAATGTCGGAGAAACTTGAAGGGCCACCGTATTGCCACGGAATTGGTTGGTAAGCGTTGTACACCAAAACCTCCACAAAACCTAATGAGAGAACGCCTTCGAATGCTTCTCTCACGCTCTGTGTATCGGAGCAATCGATTCGAATCGCAAACACCTGCGCTTTCTCCTCCCTCGCTATTTCGTCGGCAAATCTCGATAATCTCGCTGTAAATTTATCTCAATGACTACTGAAACAACATAAGAGGAGTTAGGTAGCTGATTAGAGAAAGATAATTACCTAGGTCTCTGGCGAGGATAGCGACGGTGTATCCTTCGTGAGCAAACTTCCGAGCGACGGAACGGCCGAGATTGGGACCAACGCCGACAATGGCGGCGATGCCTCTGGCAGAGGTGGAGCTTGTAACGCTACGCATCATTGATGATGAGGAGGATGTGAGGGTGGCAAAGATTAAATAAATGGTTGAGCTGCCTCTGCACTCTGCAGGGATGCATATGGAGAGGGAAGAAGGTGTGTCAGTAGAATAAATAAAATAATAATAAACTACGCCCAAGGGTCGTCATCATGTTTCGGCTTATCTGCAGCCAAGCCAACCTATTGGGTCTTGACTCAATTAAAGTGACCTTATTGGACCTTTCTCTCAAATTCTTTTAAAACATGTCATTATCGATTTTTAATATTCTTTTCACTTATTTCTTCTTTTTCTTTTTTTTTTTTTAAACTGAGGAAAAATATTAATACCACCTTTTAAAGAAACAAGGCTGGTCAGAAAAACAAATTACAAAATATCAAAAGGATTACGATTCCAAACATACCAATTACAATCACTAAACTAGAAGGTTTCACACTGTGCGAAAATGTGTAAATGAGTGCGGTTATTATTATTATTATTTTATATAATTTTGTGATTTGTTAAGAGCATTGGGTGTGGACAACTAGATTTAATCATCTAATATCATTTTGGTGTCATCTCACATACCACATCACCAATGCTATTATAACAACAAATTAGGAAATGATCATCATGTTTTATCTTGTTATAACATCAATTTTTTTCCATTTTATAATTTTTTTTCGAATTTTTTTTTGAATTTAGACAAATATTTTTTAAATATAACATAAATAAATAAAATATAATGTTTAAAAATTATAAATAACATATCATAAAAACAATTTTTAAAGATTAAAATTAACATAGAAATTAAATTACACATAACATCTAAATTCCAAAAAAAAAAAATACAACGCTATTCGTTAAAAAAACATTTTTTTAAAAAAAAAACTAAACGCTATTCGTTATCGTTATTGTTACCATAGAATATATAATCCGCCAAGTCCTCTCGAAGTTGTCTGTGTTTATTTACGTTCTGAATGTCAACAACTCGATGAATCTACTCTGATGTTCCTGGCTGAAACTGAACGAGTCTGGGCTCCGTTGAGATATAATGTGCAATATTTCGTCATTTATCTTCTACAACCATGTTATGCATTATGATACATGCATACATTATATATCGTAGAGTTTCTAAATCCAATGGTCGTGTTGCATGTTCAACTATATGCCACTTTGCCTTCAGTACTCCAAAAGCACGTTCCACATCCTTACGTGCTCATTCTTGTCTTCTCTTAAAAGATTTGTTTTGTTCTTCAACTGGGTGGCGGAATGCCTTCACGAATGTGGAATACTGAGGATATATTCCATCTGTAAGGTAATACTCATATTTGTATTCGTTTCCATTCACCGTGAAAGGAGCATCCGGGGCCTTTCCATTCAAAAGATCGTCGAATATTGGCAACCGATCAAGAACGTTGACGTCGTTGTTGGAACCCGCAACCTCAAAAAATGCATGCCAAATCCATAAATCTTGAGAAGCAACAGCCTCTAAAACCAACGAAGGTGATCCGTGATGACCACTTACGTATTGCCCTTTCAATGCTACCGGACAATTTTTCCATTTCCAGTGTGTGCAATCAATGCTTCCGATCATTCCGGGAAACCCATGGCGTTTTTCATGCGCCGCATACAATTCTTGCAAATCATGCAACGACGGTTTCCGTAAATACACGTCTCCAAATGTTTCAACAACACCCCTTGACGATGTATACAAACTCTCCCTTGCGGTTCTTCGGACATTCTCATATAGTCTTCCATGGTGTCGGCTGACTCCCCCATAGCCATCAAACGAATGGCCGCAACACATTTCTACAACATTGTAAACCCTCGTCTACCTCTAGCATCATATTTCAATTGAAAAAATTCATACATAAACATAAATTAACTACAGTTTAAAATATATTGCGTATGTTGTAAAATTAAAGAAACATGTACTAGATTTTTATTTATTTTGTATAAAAGTATAGTAAAAAACGATACCGGCTTTCCAAGGCGTTAGCGATCCGTAGGAACACATTCTTACTCAAACAAAATCTTCTTTTGAAGTCCTTCGCCCCGTATACACAATTATCCGCAAAGTAATCGTGATATAGATGTTTGTGTCCCTCCTCGCGATTTATGTTTAACATCACACGTCTTGTTAGTAGTGGGGTTGGGTCTGGTTGTAGCAGGTCGGTAATGTAATAATGATATACCATCCTGAAGAAAATACCGTCATCTGAATCACCGGACGAGTCGAAAGGGTCCATATTTTTTTTTAAGATAATTGAAAGTATGTAGAGAGAAGAAGAGAAATTGTGTGAAATTTTTTATAAAATGGTAGGTATTTATAGGGTAAATGATTTTTTTTAATAGTTAACTTTTTTATACCGTTGCCAAAGGAACGTTGAAAAAAGTTTAAATTTTATGCGTTTCATCCAGTCGTGATGCCAACGAAATCCAATCTCGACGAGCAAAAACGAGTAAGGGGCGGTGTTCCCCTGTCACGACGTCGTTAAGGCGTGTCACCTCAGCACAACGAGCACGCCACAATGCTCATACCATCTCGTCTAACATCTTTATGTTATGCCACATGTTAGCTGAAATTATGAACACATAACAAAAGTGAGGCATGTATCAACTATGTAGTTATCGCGGTCAAAATTTAAATAGCGGTCACATGCTGCTATTTGAGATCGTGGTTATTATGATGATGTAGCGGTTTTTAAAATTAAGTATAAATATAATATCATTCATCTGTTATAACATGTTCTTAAAAGATTTTTACATTCCGTTTTTAATTCACGTAATATGAAGGTACATTTCATATTTGAAATTTATTCACAGCTAATGTATAGAATTTCAAATTAAAGATTGATATTCTTTCCAATTTTGGTTTATAAATTATGTATAAGTATAATATCATTCATCTGTTATCACATTTTCTTAAAAGATTTTGTTTGTAACATCATATTCGAATACTCTACATCATCACAGTCCAATAAGCCACCATCTACATCAAGTTAACAAAGCCTTTTGATTTAATGATAAATTCTTTTGCAAGTCATCTGTTTATTGTTTATGTGCACAATTTATATGTTACTCTTATCTTTTTCCATTCTTTGGTTAAATTGTCATGTTATTCTAATGTTCGAAACATTGCTCATGTTGGAATGCATATATGGTGTTCGATTAAATGCCTCAAAGAAGTATATTTTTACTGTCAGTTTAAATATTTGATTTCATTACATTTGTCCTACTTGGTCATGTTAATAGAAAATTTTATGCTGGTGAGTGCCTCTTGGAAGGTTATTTTCATCCATGGAAAGTTTCCTGGGGCTTTTGCACTTATTAAACAACTTTTGACTCATTATCAAACACGTGAGGAAAATATCGAACAACATACTTCTTAGGTATAACCAATCTATTAAGCTTACCCACATCACTTGGAGTCAACTCCTTCTGAAAGAGAACCTAACATGAAAACCAGAAACTACCCTTTTGATTAGGAGATAGAAGATTATTCTGTTCATTCTCTTTCTCTATAGTCCAAAACTCATCAAACTTAGCTTGATAGGTTCCATCTTTGTGGAACACATATCTCTTTTTGTGTCACTAAATCTCCATCTCAATTCAACGATATGCTTTCTTTTTCAGGATAATAAAGTTTAAAGCTTAGCAAAGCATTGCGTCAAAGGTTAGGTGCTTTCTGTGATAGATTAGTGATTCCGATTTTGCTTATTTCCTACATAAAGGTGATAAATATAGTTCATATGAGCATATTTCATGGTTAGGAGAAGTTTAAAGTCCAACACAAATTCTAAATCATCAATGGCATATTAACGAATAGTTTGTATGCATTCTTAGCGAGAAGATACAGAAGTATACTTAATAGATAGCCAATCCCAAAAAAGACATAAACAATTGGTTATTAGTTTTCAAAACTCACATAATGTAGATCTTTATCCCCTTCATACTTCGTTTTCATAATAGTTGATGGTTTGTTATATGGTTTACTCTTTTTTTGATATATGTTATGTGGTTCTTAACATTTGTAGTGCCTGTAACTACATGCTCAATAATTTCTCTTTGATGTTCTTTGTTAATTGTTATATGGTTAACAACTTGGTCTTTTTTTGTCTTAATTAAGTGGATAAATATATTTCTAAAACCTTTTTTCTTTCTTAAACAAGATTGTCGACAGAATATTGACCGGGACACCTTAAAAATTTCTATGGTGTTGGTAGCATCATTGCATTGAGGCACTATACAATATAAACAAATATCTTCTTTTGATTGTTACGTTTTTTAAATGTAAATATTTATTAATTGATTTTTTTATAAAAATATGGATACATGAATAAACAAATACTTATTTTATATGTAGATTTTAATAAAAAAAAATTATTAAGTTTTTATGTTATTACTATATATATGTTGATCTTTGAAAAAATAATTAAACAATTATATACATTTTATTAATATAGTAAATAAAACAAAATTTTCTACTCCATTACTTTTTTTATTAAATCACACTTTATTCACTCGACCTTATGATTTTGAATTGTTCATGTTTTGCCTATTTTACCTGGTCCATATTACTTGGTTGAGTCACATGTCTTTAACAATCATTAGTTTTTTCACAAACAAAAACACGGCTCATAACACATCTATTAATTGTAGCAACGCTTCGTCCCCCATCCTCTACTCTAAAAATGACGATTTCATTCATAAGTTTGATTCTCATGCTATTGTTGATCTCCAACAAATAGATGGGTTTATATATACTTAATTTTCATTTATTAAATATAAGTTATGTCAAATAGTTTTTGGATTATTTTTACCCTCGTATTTTATTTTACTTTTTTATCATATAATTTAAAATTACATGAATATTTCTCAGAAAAACCATTGATTGTTGTCGATATAATTAAACATGTGTGTACTGATGCGGAATGAAACTATTCGGCTTATACTTAATGTCAGTAGAAAGCCATAAAAATTGTTTTAATGCATGAGGACCAAAAGCAAGATAAAGAAGTTTTTTTATTGTTACGCTTCAACTTGCATGAACAAAGATATATTTGTTGTTTAAAGGTTTTCAATAATTCTTTTATTCATATTATTATAATCTCCATGTAACAACCATACAATTCAAGCCAATTTAAAACTTTTCAATACATTTCAAAATCATTAATCATTACAAATCTGTTTTCAAAATAGTTCTATATCAGAGTATCCTAGAAACAAAGTCATAAAATGTGAGGAGCTGTACGATCACGTCTTTGCCTTCCCACGATCATCTGAGGTATCTGAAACCAAAACTAAAACTGTAAGCCCAAAGCTTAGTGAGTTCCCCCAAAATACTCATACACACAACAATATAAATATAATCACGAACACCATACTATGGGTCCAATCAACCATCGGGTTGGAATACCCTAGGCCCTCAACCATCCGGTTGGAATGTCAACATACTATGGGTTCAATCATCCTCGGGATGGAATACCCCATGCCCACAACCAACAGGTTGGAATGCCCACATACTACGAGTCCAATCATCCTCGGGATGGAATACTCACGGCCCACAACCATTGGGTTGGAATGCCCAGGTCTATTGGATTTCGCACGAAGCAGATAGGCCTCAACCACCAATCAAACATGTGCACATATATCAACTAATCACATAACAGTCTATAGACAGACAGACCAATCTAACAGATCATAGCAACATATAACATCCCATCTACCAGGATACTGATCTAACGGATCATAACAGCATATAACATCCTATCTACCAGGATGCTGATTTAACAGATCAAACAGCATATAACATCTTATCCACTAGGATACTGATCTAACGGATCATAACAATACTCGAGCATATAAGATATCAGGATAGCAATCTAAAAGGGTCAGCCTTGGTGCCTTAGACCCTTGAGTATAGTAAGGAAAACTCACCTCTCAACTGTAGAATTGAAGTGATGATCTCAAACTCTCGAACCACGGCTACGAACTCCACCACCTATATTTACCATAGGACCATTTCCATAAATTTCCAATTTACCAAAATACCTAGAAGTCAACTAGTCAACCCTTTGTCAAAGTCCCAGTTAATGGTCAAGGTTAACAGTCCATGTTGACCCGACTTATCGAGTGCAGTTCACCGACTCGTCGAGTCCTTCCTAAAATCGAGAAGTCGTGAAATCCCCCGTTGACTTGTCGAGTTTCCCTGCAACTCATCGAGTTCATGCATGTCCACATGTCGGGAAAACCCTAACTGACTTGCCGAGTCATCCTACTGACTCGCCGAGTCCATGCAGAAATCATTGCACGATAATCTTCATCGGATTCGCCGAGTTGGCCATGCAACTCGTCGAGTCCCTTCAGTCCTTTCTCCATCCAGATGATTTTAAGTTACTACAAAGCTCCATATTGCAGATCAAGCTTCCCAAGGTATGTTTATCACGTAAAGTTGAAAACTTTACGTGCATGCAAGGTCTTAAGAGTCAAAACCAAGCTAAAGAAGAGATTCTAGGCAAGGGAAATGCACTACCATGCTAAAGGCTGAAACTTTAGGATTATAAGGACTAAGATGAGCCTAGATCTGAAGTTGTGTGACATCCCCATTTTCACGGCCAGAAAAGACCGATTGTGTTTATGCTTTATAAAAATCAGAGTACCTCTTTTAGTAAAAATGTTGCGGAATTTGTTCCCAGTAAAACATGATAAATACGTTATCAAAGCATTTCCAAAGAAAAGTATTTTCATTCATTTCAAAACATTTGGGATGTCATCGTCAATACAGAAACATAAGCATAAACAGAACTTACATTCATTATCACTAGTGATTTATATCTCCTTAATCTCTCAATGTAATGTGACTTCATGTCAACACCTGTGATATAAATAAGCTGAGTGGGTCAGGTTGGGAAACCTGGTGAGTACATAGGGTTTTCAACCCATAATAATATAATTATTATGTTTAAACAATCAAACAATCAACCCAATTACCCATCCCCATTATCTTCTTTACTCTTAAGGATCGATCCTAAGAGTCATCTATCCTACATTCGTTTATTCCGAAGTCCCTTGCTTCCAGAGTTATAGGACTGGCACTAAATCCATAACTGCCAATGCTCGTTCGTAAAGCACTAATTCCATAGCTGTTATAGTTTATTCAATGGGTACTAAATCCATAGCTACCAGTGTTTATCTAGTAGGTACTAAGTCCATAGCTACCAATTCCTAACATGTACTAAGTCCATAGCTACCAGTGTTTATCTAGTAGGTACTAAGACCATAGCTACCAATTCCTAACAGGTACTAAGTCCATAGCTACCAGTGTTTGTCCAAGGCACTGAGTCCATAGCTGCCGATGTTATTTATTAGGCACTAAGTCTATAGCTGCCTATGTTTACTCACATCATCTTTTATCTCTCATCATTCATCTACCCATGTCATACCCAACATATTTGCATATATAAAATACGTATACAGTTTAAATCATTTAAAACATGTATAAAAACGTTCATCCATCATAGACAACAAGTATTCAGATAATATGCACACATAGCACGTAGTTTATATAAAATACTTCATATTTATGTGTAAGATGAAAGCAATTATGCACTCACTTGTTAAGGTGGTGACTCGGCACTCGGATAACACTTCGTTACTTCTTAAAACAATTTCCTTCGACAAAACCTAGTATCATTACCATTACCACTAGTGTTTAGTCTAATATTCACCGAGGCTAATTAATAGTCTAGCTATTATTATTATTATTATAAGCGTTAAACAACACTATGTAACTCATAATAATAGCCCAAATAATTATTATAAGTTCCTAATAACGTTACTTTAATTAAATAAAAGATACATTAAAAATTACGTAGGCGTAGCTCACTTATAGCGGGTTTTATAGAAAATCGGGCTCCGCTGGAGCAGCGTTCCCGAGCCGAAAGGCTCTTCTTCTCGGAGCCGTTGGGCACTTCGGGGCTTCCGCCTCGTGCTAGGGAGATTCCCAAGGCTTTTCGGGGGGTTTCGGGGGCTAGAGAGAGGTTCTAGAGAGAGAGAGAGGAAGAAGTAGGAAGGTTTGAGAATGAATGGAGGCCTCACCACTTATTTATAGGGGCTGGAGGAAGGTTCACGTCGTGAATCTCTTGATGTTCACGTCGTGAGTGAGCTTGGGCTCCAAGTAATAGGGTGAAAATCAATCGATTTTCAAAATTTCATCACTTTCGCATACGAGCTCCATTTCCAACGTTCTTTATATCCACGCGTAGGTAAAAACGGGATATACAACTTTCATTTAGACTCTGTCGGCTAGATCTTGACTGATATTAAATTTAATAGTAGGAGGATTTAGAGTGTTAAATGATTGCGAAGAAATTGTAACTCCTTCATACGGACTCCGTTTTCGTCTGTCTTTTTACCGTTGAGTTCCTATTAATGAGATCTTAAACTCTCATTTTGGTCGCAAAAGCCAAAAACCGCTCGAACTAAAATTCGAGTTTCGGGTCGTGCACTACTAAGCCGAATCGTAGAAAAATCATAACTTCTTCATACGAAATCAGATTTGGGCGTTCTTTTTATGGATGTTCTCGATTTAACGTATACTACAACTTTGGTTTATATTAATAAGGCCAAAAAGTCTTCTATCGTAAATTCATTATTTTACGTCTCTCGGTGCCCTGCCCGTTTTGCCGAAAAACTTCGACGAACCATAACTTCTTCGTTATAACTCGGATTTCGGCGCTCTTTATATGTACGGAACCCTTGAGACATATTCTAAAACTTGGTTAAGATTATTTATTCTAAATAATCTTTTGTCAAAAAGTCGTTTTCGACCCCTATTATCTCTAAATTGACTAGCTTGGATCTACGGGCGTTACAAGTTGCAACTTCAGATCTTGGTTCATCACCCGAAATGAAACACCAACATACTAAAATGGCCCCAAAATTCAAATATAGAAGGGGCTAGATAGAAGGAGATCAAGGTAACGACTTGATACCTTCAAATGATGCTAAACTAGGGTAGACTTCAGATCCACACACGTTCCTTGCCTCAAACTTCTTGATCTTCAAGTTCCTTGCAACAAGATCTACCTTCCAAGCTTAAAACACACAAATATGGAGAGTAAACACGAATTAGGGTTTTTGGGCTCAAGGGGGCTGTAAGGGAGGCCAAAGGAGACTAATGACCCTTTAAATAGGTTGCAATACCCCGAAAATTAAGGTTTCATCCACCAGATCCAACTCGTCGAGTCGTGTCTTCCGACTCGTTGAGTTGGCCACTTAAAACACACAGCTGATTTCGTTCCTACTCGACGAGTCAGGGAATTCGACTAGTCGAGTAGAACCTTTAAGATGTAAATAAGACTGTAAATTGTTTATACCTGAGAGTCTGGGTGTTACAATTCTCCCCCACTTGAACTAGACTTCGTCCTCGAATTCCGCTTCGGTGAACAACTCTGGATCCCATGTCTACTCAGACCCTCTTCGGTGCTCCCACTGTACCTTTACCAAAGGTATCTCCTTGTTCCACCGAACCTTCACCTTCCTCTCCAGTACGACCACTGGTCTCTCTATATAATTCAGGCGCTCGTCGACCTGTATGTCCTCCATGGACACTACTACTATCTCATCTAATATGTACTTCCACAGCTGGGATACGTGGAAAGTGTTATGGATATGACTAAGCTCCTCCAGTAGCTATAGTCTATACGCCACCTTGCCAACCCTGGCAATGACCCTGAATAGCCCAATGTATTGGGGATCCAATTTCCCCCTCTTCCTAAAGCGAATCACACCCTTCCAGGGTGAGACCTTCAAGAGTACCATGTCACCGACCTGAAACTCCAACTCATATCGGCGCCGGTCAGCGTAGCTCTTCTGCCAAATCTGTGCTATCTGCAACCGCTGTCTAATCTGCTGAATCATCTCGATAGTCTCCAGGACTACCTCGGTGCAAACCATCACCTTGTGTCCCAACTCACCCCAACAGACTGGGGTGCGGCATCTCCTTCCATACAACAGCTCATGAAGTGGGGCACCAACACTGGATTGAAAGTTGTTGTTGTAGGAGAACTCTGCAAGGGGTAGGTAAGAGTCCAAGCTCCCACCAAAGTCAATGACATAGGCCCTCAACATATCCTCGAGATTTTGTATGGTCCGCTCGCTCTGGTCGTCCCTCTGGGGATGATAGGATGTACTAAATTGTAGCCAAGTACCTAGTTCCTCGTGGAACTTCTGCCAAAATCGAGAGGTAAATCGAACATCATGATCTGAGACGATAAAGACCGGAACCCCGTGACGAGCAACAATCTCGCGTATCGGCCAGCTTCTCGGCTGATGAACTCTCCCGGATGGGCAGGAAATGAGCACTTTTTGTCAAACGATCCATGATGACCCAAATAGCATTGAACCCCTTCGCCGTTCTCGACAGCTTGGTGATGAAGTCCATCGTGATCTGATCCCATTTCCACATGGGAATCTCCAGAAGCTGCAATTTGTCGTGCGGCCTCTGGTGCTCGGCCTTTACCATCCTGCAGGTCAAGCACCTTTTGACATACCAAGGGATTTCTTGCTTCATGAACGGCCACTAGTAACTCAATCGCAAGTCCCGGTATATCTTGGTGGCCCCCAGGTGAATAGAGAAGTGAGACTTATGAGCCTCCTCCAATATAGTCTGTCTGACCCCACCAGATATCGGAACTCATACCCGACCGCATTGAGTCAACAATCCCCGACTATCCCGCATAAACTGGGTGTTCTCACCTCTAATCCTCTCCACTTTCCAGTTCTCTAGTCGCATGCCCTCAACCTAAGCATCTCTAATCAAACTCACGAGTGGAGAATCCATCGATATCCTTATACATGTCACTGGGGTGGAAGACCCAACTGACTTGCGGCTCAGAGTGTCCGCCACCACGTTCGCCTTACTTGGGTGGTAAAGGAACTCACAGTCGTAGTCCTTAACTACATCTAGCCACTTGTGCTGCCTCATGTTCAGGTTCGACTGATCCATGATGTGTCTCAGGCTCTTGTGGTCTGTGTATATGGTACAACAGACCTATAAAGGTAATGCCTCCAAATCTTGAGGGCGAATACTACCGCCCCCAGCTCCAGATCATGAGTAGGGTATCTCGTCTCATGTGACTTCAGCTACCACGACGCGTAGGCTATCACCCGTCCTCTATGCATGAGGACCGCCCCTAGTCCTGTGATGGATGCTGTCGGAGGGTCTCAAATGCCCTCTACTGCTCAGGCCCCCACTGGAAATCCACCCCTTCCTCGTCAGATGAGTGAGGGGTACTGCAATCTTGGATAAATCATGTATGAATCTCCGGTAGTACCCTGCTAATCCCAGAAAACTCCTGATATCAGAGGAAGACTTCAGAACCTCCCACTGCATAACCGCCTCGATTTTGGTCGGATCGACCAAAATCCCCTCCTGGTTAACGAGGTGTCCAATAACTGAACCTCTCGTAACCAAAACTCACACTTTAATAACTTAGCATAAATCCGCTCCCGCCTCAAAATTCCCAATAGCTCCCGTAGATGCTCCTCATGCTGCTCTCGGGTCTTGGAATATACCAAGATATCATCTATAAACACGATGATCGAGCAATCAAGCATCAGTCTACAGACCCAATTCATCAGGTCCATAAATACTACTGGCACGTTGGTGAGCCCAAATGGCATCACCACGAACTCATAATGTCCATAATGAGTCCGAAACGCGGTCTTTTCCACGTCCTACTCTCTAACCCTGACCTAATGATACCCAGACCTCAAGTCTATCTTGGAAAACCAAGATGCACCCTGCAAATGATCAAAAATATCATTTATCCTGGGGAGTGGATAACGGTTCTTCACCGTCAACTTGTTCAACTCCCGGTAATTAATGCACATCCGGTGCGAACCATCCGTCTTCCTGACGAAGAGTATCGGCGCTCCCCACGGGGAACTGCTCGAACGAATGAACTGCTTGCCCAACATTTTCTGTAGCTGTGATGACAAATCCTGCATCTCTGGTGGTGCCAACGGGTACGGCGCCTTGGCGATAGGAGCCACACCTGGCACTAGGTCGATCCTAAAATCAACCTGCATCTCCGGAGGCACTCCGGGAAACTCCTCCAAAAATACGTCAGCAAACTCCCTGAACCGCGTATCCACCACATACGCTAAAAACCCGCACACCTGTGCTGAATGTATTTCCGAGCCCTGGCAGCTGAACAAAACCCTGATCCCAGTCTGGTACCCTCGCCATAGACAATCAGTTCTCCCCCACTTGGGGTTCGAACCACCACTCGCTGACCCTCGCAGTCGATCATGGCACCAAAGAGACTAAGCCAGTCCATACCCACGATCACACACACACACACCCCATGGGAATTGGAATCAAGTCTATCGGGAAAGACACCCCGAAGATCTCCAACACACATCCCCGATAAACTGAAGAAGCAGAAACTTCGTGTTCGTTGGCGATGGAGACTCGCAACGGACACTCTAGCTCTCCTACTGGTACACTGAACTCCCTACTAAACGTCTGAGACACAAACGGCCGACTCGCCCCCTAGTCAAATAAAACCAATGCAGGCAAGGAGTTCACTAAAAACGTACCTAATCACAAGTACAAATAGATGAGCATAAAACATATATAATCAGTAAGATAAGGGATAGAAACATACCAGCAACCACATCTGGTGCCGCTCTGGCCTCCTCTGCTATGAGCTGGAAGGCACGCCCCTGAGCCCTTAGGGGCTCCGCTCTACCTTACCTCCCGTCAGTAATCCTCAGTGTAGCCGACGCGGGAGCGTGCGCCGGCTTGGCGGCTAGTAGGGGACACTTGGCCTTTATATGGCCCACTTGCTCACAATGGTAACAAAGTTTGACTTCGGGAGCTGGATTCTGCTACCTGGAATCCCTGGCCAGATGACCCTACTTGCCATATTTGTGGAACCCGCTCCCTGATCGGAAAATCCCCGAATGAGCCTTTTCTCACTTCCCACAAGTGCGACCTGGTTGTCCCTTAAATCTGGTATCAGCGATCTTAGACCGCTTCAGCGCCAGCTGTGACTGTGCCGGGGCTTGTCGCCGCTCCCTCAACTGCAGCTTAATCTCCAATTCACGCCGCCTAGCAGCCTCCTGTAACTCTAGCGGTGTATCACATCGTTGGGTGGCAACAAACTGATGGATGTCAGTCTTGAGCATGCTCAGATAATGTGTCATCTGAGCCTGCTCAGAAGCAAACTCCAAGCAAAACATCGCCCTATCGGTAAACATGTGGGTGATCTCCGTCACCGACTCCGTACCATGTATCAGATCCAAGAAGTCCTGTGACAACCACTCGCACTCAACCTATAGGATATACGAGCGTGAAAAATATCTCTGAACTGTTCCCAAGTAACCGCAGCTCTCTGGTTATCCAAATACGACCCCGTCATCAATCTCCACCAACCCTTTGCCCCAGACGTCAGCAAGTTTAGGGCACATCTGACCTTTTGGTCAATAGGACTTGAGCACGTGAAGAAACATCCCTCCACATCAGACAGCCACCTCATGGATATGATCGGATCCTGAGTCCCATGAAATTCGAGGGCTTCGTGTTATCGAAGTCATGGTACTGGAATCCTAGACTGGCTCCTCCCCTACCGCTATTATAGCAGATGTAGCTGCTGCGGTAGCCGTCTCAGCTAGGGCTGCATATCTGTCATCAAAATACTCCATCATGGCGGTCTTAATAGACCCAAACATCTTCGGAATATGACCCCAGACAATCTCAACAAACTCATCGCGGATGATCTCCCTGACGCGATCCCCTATCAACACCGGCCCATCCTGGGCGATAATCTCGGGTGCTGTCGGGGCACCCTGATTGCCCTGCCCTGATCCTGATCCGGATCCAGTCACAAAAAGCCTCGTAACCACCATACTGAAAAATACACCAGGAAGATATCAGATAATCTGCTGAAATAACAGGGAACCAACTCCCAACTAAACCCTAAGAGTTGTGACTTCCTTGCTACGCATATGGGTCCTATGCTTTCAGTAGTACGGGCCCATACTACCTTCCACACCTACCCATATTTGTCTCAAGTATCACCACAACACCCTAACAATACACATATACATGGTGGTTGCTGAATCCTTACTCCTAGAGGATAGCTAACTATCTCATAACTGACCTACTGGCCTCACACAACCCAGCCTTGAAACTTCCACCAACCCTGCTACACTAGTGTATGCTAGTCATACATAACGTTGGACCCTATCTACATCCGAATACTCAGTCCTACTCTAAGCCCACAACCAAACAAGGAATAGGAAATAAAGTTGAATCAAACATTCCCAGGCTATAAGATCTTAATTATGTACAACTGTGATGCATACACTAAGCAACTACAATAATGATGCCAATCTCATATAAGGAAACCCTAGGCAATCAGGCATCATACAATCAGGCAATTCTATCATGCAATTCCTGAATATCCCTAGCCTCGTACTAGCATGTTGTTCTAACATATCGCATAATCAAATAACTGCATGGTATTTTGGGGTCTACTTACTGGCTCCAATTTATTGTACACTCTGCATCCTCCTTTACTTATTTTGAAAACCATTTAAAAATCATTTTGAAAATATTTCCTTGATTTGAGATTGGATGCACACGAGTGTTCCTCAAATTCACTCAAACCAAGGCTCTGATACCAACTAGTAACAACCATAAAATTCAAGCCAACTTAAAACTTTTTAAAACATTTCAAAACCATTAATCATTACAAATATGTTTTCAAAATAGTTCCATATAAAAGTATCTCAGTGTAACACCCATAAAAATCAAGCAAATTTTAAGCTTTTAAAATGCATTCCAAATTTAATAGTTATTACAAAACAAGTTTCCAAAAGTATTTTATATCAGAGTATCCCCGAACAAAATCATCCAAACAAGGAGCGGTATGATCACGCCTTCGCCTTGCCACAATCCCCTGATGTACCTGAAACAATAAACTGAAACTGTAAGCCCGAAAGCTGAGTGAGTTCCCCCAAAATACCGATACACATACAATCCACATAACAAACTGAACATCATGTAATGGGTCCACAACTTTACAGACTGAATTACCCCTCCCCGGGACCACAGTGTGAGTTTGGATTGCTTTCGGCCCACAGCTCACATCTGGCTTGCCATCGAGCCTACAATACGAGTCTCCTTCAGCTCGTAACTGGAATGCTCCCGGGTATGTTGGTTTACCGCACGGAGCAGTCTCACCTAAACCCATCCCACAACATATCAACGTATAACATAACCACTGAGCATGCAGATAATCATGTAACAACATAGGTAGTCCTACAGATCTACCTAACTGGCATAAACACTAGCATGCAACACTAACTTCATAGTCAACCTACTAACATTGCAAGGATAGCATATCCAATGGGCCGGCCTTGGTGCCTTAGACCCCTTAGCATAGTGAGGATAACTCACCTTGCAAATGTCGTCTCGATAGATAATCTCCAACTCTCGGATCATTGCCACGAACTCCACCACCTATTATCATAATATAACCATACTCGTAAGTTTTCAACCTTTCAAGGTACCCCATAAGTCAACTAGTCAAACCCTGGTCAAAGTAAAAGTCAACAGTCAAGGTCAACAGTCCATGTTGACCCTAACTCGTCGAGTATCCTCAGCTACTCACCGATTTCCTTGAGATACTCGTCCACTCGCCGAGTCACCAAAGTGACTCGTCGAGTTCCTAAGGTTCGTGATCGAAACTCTAAGGTCACTCGTCGAGTTTCCTTCTTGCAACTCGACAAGTTCACACGCATCCATCAATTGGGGAATCCTTAACCGACTCGTCGAGTTGTTCATACAACTCGTCGAGTCTACGGCAATCTTCATCGTACTCGCCGAGTTGTTCATCCAACTCGTCGGGTTCATGACCATTTTCATATGACTCGTCGAGTCGACTATGCGACTCGCCGAGTCCCTTCAACCCTTTAACCATGCAGACACTTTTTAAGCCATGCCAAGGCCCCAAATTGCAGATCCAACTTCCTTAGGCATGTTTATCACGTAAAGTTGCAAACTTTACGTGCATGCAAGGCTTTAAGACACTAAAATGACAAAACTAAGCTTGCAATGAGGTCACATCCTTGAGGGAAAGCTCATACTAGGCAAAACTGATGACTTTATGAATCTAGAAGCCAAGGGGAGTCCAGATCTGAAGTTACAACTTCAGATCTTGGCTTAAGCACGAGAAACCTTTCTTAAAACCTCATGTACAAAGGGGTTTAGGAGAAAATGGGCCGATGAAAACGATCTAGTACCTTTAAGAGAGTGCTTGCTGATGCAGAACTTGAATCCCACAAACTCTTGCTTCAACTAGCTTGTTTTCCCAAGTGACTCATCCCCCAAATCCTTCCTCCAAACTTAAACTCTCCAAAGAACACACACACAAACACACACACACACTCGATTTAGGGTTAAAGAGAGACAAGAGGCTATAAAAGGGAGGCTGGGGGAGGCCAATGATCCTTTAAATAGGGTGAAATGCCTCGGAATTTAGGGTTTCATCTGCCAGCTCCTACTTGTCGAGTCCCTTCTTGGACTCGAAGAGTAGGCCACTAAAGCGTGTGGACCATCCCGCTACTACTCGACGAGTAGGGCAGCCAACTAGTCGAGTAGCCCCAAAGACCAAAAAGATTCAACATAAATCAATACCTAAGAATCGGGGCGTTACACTCAGAAACAAAGTCATAAAATGTGAGGAGTTGTATGATCACGCCTTTCCCTTCCTACGATCATCTGAGGTATTTGAAACCAAAACTGAAACTGTAAGCCCAAAGCTTAGTGAGTTCCCCTAAAATACTCATACACACAACAATGTACATATAATCACGAACAACATACTATGGGTCCAGTCAACCATTGGGTTGGAATACCCAGGGCCATCAACCATCTAGTTAGAATGCCAACATACTATGGGTCCAATCATCCTTGGGATGGAATACCCCAGGCCCACAACCAAAAAGTTGGAATTCCCACATACTACGTGTCCAATCATCTTCGGGATGGAATACTCACGACCCACAACCATTGGGTTGGAATGCCCAAGTCTATTGGCTTTCGCACAAAGTAGATAAGCCTCAACCACCAATCAAACATGTGCACATATATCGGCTAATCACATAATAGTCTATAGACAGACAAACCGATCTAACAGATCATAGCAACATATAACATCCTATCTACCAGGATACTGATCTAACATATCATAACAAAATATAACATCCTATCTACCAGGATACTGATCTAACAGATCGTAACATTATATAACGTCCTATCCACCACGATACTGATCTAATGGATCATAACAATACTCGAGCATATAACATATCAGTATAGCAATCCAAAAGGCCGACCTTGGTGCCTTAGACCCTTGAGTATAGTGAGCAAAACTCACCTCTCAACTGTAGAATCGAAGTGATGATCTCAAACTCTCGAACCACGACCATGAATTCCACCATCTATATTTACCATAGGATCATTCCAATGAATTTCCAATTTACCAAAATACCCCATAAATCAACCAGTCAACCCTTGGTCAAATTCCCAGTCAATGGTCAAGGTCAACAGTCCATGTTGACCCGACTTGTCGAGTACAGTTCACCTACTCGTCGAGTCCTTCCTAAACTCGAGAAGTCGTGAAATCCCCCGTTGACTCGTCGAGTTTCCCTGTAACTCGCCGAGTTCATGCATGTCTAAATGTCGGGAAAACCCTAACTGACTTGTCGAGTCCATGCAGAATCCTTGCACGACTATCTTCATCGGACTCGCCGAGTTAGCCATGCAACTCGTCGAGTCCCTTCAGTCCTTTCTCCATCCAGACAATTTTAAGCTACTACAAAGATCCATATTGCAGATCAAGCTTCCCAAGGCATGTTTATCACGTAAAGTTGCAAACTTTACGTGCATGCAAGGTCTTAAGAGTCAAAACCAAGCTAAAGAAGAGATTCTAGGCAAGGGAAATGCACTACCATTCTAAAGGCTGAAACTTTATGATTATAAGGACCAAGATGAGCCTAGATTTGAAGCTGCAACTTCAGATCTTGGTTTATCACCCGAAATGAAACACCAACATGCTAAAACGGCCCCAAAACTCAAATATAGAAGGGTCTAGCTAGAAGGAGATCAAGGTAATGATGTGATACCTTCAAATGATGCTAAACTGGGGTAGACTTCAGTTCCACACACGTTCCTTGCCTCAAACTTCTTGATCTTCAAGCTCTTTGCAACAAGATCTACCTTCCAAGCTTAAAACACACAAATATGGAGAGTAATCATGAATTAGGGTTTCTGGGCTCAAGGGGGGTCGTAAGGGAGGCTAAGTACCCTTTAAATAGGGTGCAATATCCTGGAAATGAGGATTTCATCCACCAGCTCCAATTCGTCGAGTCGTGTCCTCCGACTCGTCGAGTTGGCCCCTTAAAACACGCAGCTGATTTCGTTCCTACTCGATGAGTCAGGGCATCCGACTCGTCAAGTAGACTCTTTAAGATGTAAATAAAACTGTAAATTTTTTTATACCTGAGAGTCGGGGTGTTACACTCCGGTTAAATTTTCTTATTTTATATTACTGAATTTGTTTATATCAATGCTTTTAGTTTCAAAATCACCATTAGAGTACAAGACTTTAGTAGTGTGATGTCACTTACGTTATTTGATCGTGACGCAAAGAAACTTTTGGAAAAAACCGCACAAGAGTTGCTTCAAAAGCTTAATGAGGTTATCAATATTAACTTCATTTACATAAAACTATTTTTTACTTTTTGTCTATTGCTTTTTATAACCATTCATTTTTTTTATTTTTTTTATTTTTAGGAGGGTAATATATAGATTTATCCATCTACTTTGAATGTAGTTTTGGATAAAAAAAATTTGCGTTCAAAATTCAAATTACAAATGATAATTTTAAGAACAAAATTGATGGTTTTGCAATCTCAAAGTTCACTACTGATAATACAAGAACTGGAAAAAAATTAACATCAAACATGTAAAATTCTTTTATGAAGAATACTATAAACAATACACTTATTAAATTTTAGTTTTCAGTTGATTAACTAACATATTTCTATGTATTACAAATTTAGGCGCTAGAATCCGATTCGTTTAATGTTTTTTCGGCAGAATTCGTATCCCAAGGCACATTAAATTTGAAGGTTTTAAATATAATATAACTAAATCTAATATTTTAAATACTTTAAAATATTATTAACCTTTAGATTGACATACCAATTTCTTTTCTACATTTAGGATACTCTTTCATTGACTGGTGATAACGTCACGCTCGCTTCGAATCTTGATAAAAGTACTGCAACAAATTCACTAAAAAAAGGTTTATGGACACGAAGAATTAAAACACAACCTAGAATATGTTTACGATGTTGATAATCCGATGACATTGTCCTCAACCAAACGATCATCATCATCAATGACAGATCATACTTCTGAAGAAGGCAAGTTAAATCTGTTAATTCTAATGCAAGAAAAATAATATATGATTTTCATGATTTTGTTTAATTAGTTTGGTGATTTGAGTACTATTGATTTCATATTATGTTTACATGTTATTTCATTTTTCGGTTTGGTTTTTGATGACTTTGTTTAAGACTATTCGTTTTTGGGTTAGAAGTTAGATCATTTAAATACATTTTGGGTTTTATGAAATGTTTAATTATTTATCTATTTTCCTTTTGTCCAATAAAATAAGATTTCTTAACTTTGAAAAAAATCATAAATGGTGAAAATGTTTTTTTTTTTAAATAACTACTATAAACTTAAGATTTGGAAAAAAAAATGTTAATCCAGGTTTCAAATATCCAAAGAATAATTATACCTTGTATGTAGTCTTTTCACTTTTGTTCTATATTGGAATAGTGCAGCTAGTGAACCTCACCATGAGGAAGCTAAAATAGGTGGGGGCACATGTTAAATTTTTCTAATGAGGTGAGTTACTATATTGGTTGCAAGCTTAAATTAAAGTACATTGCTACTTTTTGCAAATTGCAAACATAAAATTCCCAAAATTATAGAAATCAACATGATAAGACCAAAAGATGATATGTTAAAGTGTGATAGCTTAATACAACAAAAAACATGACTGCAACGTTTTAGAAGTTTGAATTTGAAAGCAATACAGTTTTAAGACAATTTAAAGTAATAAGATGTCATTTTAAATCAAAGAGAACGACGTAACTCAATTAAAAAAACAATTTAAATCATATTCCTTTTACTCTAAAAATGAAAAATAGAAACCTATAATCCACTTAAATTTTTTAATGTTTTTTTATAAGTTTCTAAAACTATAAGTCAGATGCCATAATACACAAAATAAAGTGTGTTTTTTTTTAAATCGGCAACATAAGCCTCACACACATTGTGTGTGATTAATATCAAATAATCAAGAAAACAACTTTTTTTTAAGAAATTTAAAGTAACATGCTATAATACAAAGTAGACTTCTATAATCCATGAGAAATTCAAAGTACATTGGTTTTTAATAATTTTTAGAAAATGAAAATATAAGATGTGTCAATACACTAACCAACAAAGTACACTATAAATGAGACTTGTCTAACTGAAGTGGATATAGAATTGACAATCATTATCACAACAAACACAGGCAACAAAAGTGAATCAGCAAACCTTCTGAAGAACCTCCTGGAGCTTCAGCAAACCAAGACAAAAACATGGTACTCTATTTTTGGATTTTGACTTTTGTTTTATTTTTGTAGACATTTCAATATAATCAATAACATGAAGTCTCTTTATGTTATTTTATCTTTTTTTTATTATGCCGGATTTGTTATAACTTTATATGTATTTTTTTATATGTTCACTCACGTTTTACGCAAGTCATAATCTAGTTATGGAATGATCGACTAACAACTTGTGACTCTTATGGTTATATCATTTCTCGTTTTCGTCTATATACACTATTTATTATTATTATTATCATAAATGACAATATATATATATATATATATATATATATATATTTCAAATTAAACCTTAATTAATTTTCTTTTCCAAAAACAACCTTATATTTTTCTATTGGGCAAATGTCATATTAGCTCAACAAACTTGTAATGTTTGTTTTAAAAGATCACCTAACTTTTTTTGTATATTAAGGGGATAAACTCTCGTTTAACCTGTTAAAAATGTCATTTAACCCAATATAACAAGTTTTAATCTCATTTTAGCCTTATCTCCTCCAACATCCTCTCTATAGTTATGTGTGTCCTCCATTGCAAATTACAAAATAGAATAAAACGGATAACACTACTAATCTAACCAAAGAACAGTCTTTAGAAAAATGCTCATTTGGTGTTAAACTCCCCGTAATTGTTGGTAATTTTCCGTAAAAAGATCTTGATTTGATAGATGGTGGGAAGTTGGAGTTGAGATCACCAACGTTGGTGATGGAATCTGGTAGGTGTTTATGGCGGAGGTGGGTGGCACCAATTTGGGTCTTAAAAAAAACTCAGAATACTTAATGAAGATGAATAGACCCTACATTTAGGATTATAGGTTTGTCTCATGAATCACTGTGTGAAATCACCAACTACTTCACATTCAAAAATCTTGAATCTAGAGTGCAAGAATGCAAGGGACGTGTTCGGAAAAATTAGTTATTAGCGGGTAGCTTGTAGCGGGAGTGGGTATGTAACATCCCAAAAATCATGACTAAAAATTTCTTTAAAAAACATTACTAAACCATAGCATTAAATCATTTCAACATACTAAAAGGGTTATATGACAAATCAGAGTATTTTTCCCAAAACACTTGTTCATTTTATCAGAGTAAACATCCCAGGCTAAACTTCTTGGTGTGTGCCATGCGATCATCCCGAGCTCTTCATTCCACTATCGGAAACACCTAAAACCAAAACTGAAAACTATAAGCACGAAGCTTAGTGAGTTCCCCAACGTACCACATACCATACATATCTACTGATCCAAACATGCCATACATAATTCTGAGCACATAACCACATACTAAGCACCCGCCCGCTGCATTGGGCCACGCCCGCCATCGGACCCCGTCCGTCATCAGGCCCCGCCTGGCATCAGGTCCCACCTGGCATCGAGCCCCGCTCGGTATACAAATCTGTCTCCCTTAGGCCCCGCCTGTCTTCGGGCCTCCCCCGTTACATGCATACATACAATCGAATGGCATACTAGAACATACATAAACATACTCTAACGGTACCTTGATCTAAGGCCTCGCATAACTCGGGCCCCACCCCTGTTCTGCTACTGAAGTAGTGGAACCCCGTCCATACTCCTACCAATAATGAGATACGGGCCCCCACCCACACTCACATCCTTCCTATCACGGGCCTCGCCCCTACTCTGCTCATATCGAGACATGATGTAGCATCTGGTTCTTGGTACGTATTCTTTGTAATTAACTATTTAATATTTGCATTTTTGGCCTTGGACTCGGCGAGTTGAAGGACCAACTCACCGAGTAGAAGCGGGATAAGACGCGGGACTTAAGTGATGGACTCGGTGAGTCGGGTCCCGGACTTGGCGAGTGGGTATTGTTCGGACAAAAACCCTAATCCGAGGGTTTGCACCCTACTTAAGCAATGTTATGACGGCCATATTGTCCCTTATGCTCCCCAAAACATTTCTCATTGAAACCCTAGCTGTTTGTGCTTTGTTGAGGCCATTTTTGGTGTTCTTGTGTGGTTGTTAAGCTTGGAAGGAAAGGAAGGAGCTTGGAACTTGAGTTGGGACCAGAGAAATCTATGATAAAAGTTTGTCAAAATCTTTCTTTAATAAATATATCATTTCCTTTTATATCAAAACCTCGGGATGTCATGTTCCAATACAGATCAAAAGCATAAACAAGACATTATAAGCCTTACGACAATTATTTGTAATTACTGGCCTATAATCCAAAATTCACTCATCATCATCATCCGACTATGCTCGGGGTCCTCTACCTGTAATATAAACAGCTGAGTGGGTCAGGCTTGGAAGCCTGGTGAGCATATAGGGTTTTCAACCCACAATACATAAATTTATTATGTTTATACATCAATCAATCAACCTAACTACCCCAAACCCCATTATTTTATTTATTTCTTAAGGGTTTACCCTAAGAATCAACTACCACTCCTTCCTAAGGATTCATCCTAAGGAATAGACACAAAGTCACCTCGTGACCGGGGTTTATACAACGGGCACTAATTCCATAGCTGCCAAAGTTTATTCAACATGTGCTAAGTCCATAGCTCTCATTTATCGACAGTATTATTTACAGGTGTTCTCTCCTGCAATACATGTCAATGGGTTTTTAGAGTACAGCAAATGAACATATAGTTCATTACACCTACAGGTTGCGGGCCTACTAGTGTTCCATCGACTGTCTAGAATAGTCCATGGTTGTCATCCATACTCTGCTGAATGACGGGGGCCAACAATTTGGGTAAGTGATTCTCTCAAATTTTCACCACTCACCCTTAACTTATGATCAATATTATTGATCATCTCCTTTATCCAACTCACCTTTCATCATACCCACTATTTCATCTACCCATGTTCTACCCAACATATTTTGTAGATAAAAAGCATATACAATTTAAAACTTGTATAAAACATCAATTCAACAGTCACTTCAGTCAAACAATTAATATATTTACACATAACACGTATTTCAAGGTAAATACTTCATATCTATGTGTAAATTGAAAGTAACTACACACTCACTTATTTTGGTGAAAATCGGGCAACAATTCGTTTCCTAAAACGATCGTTTCTAATAAAACCAGGAGTTTTATTGAGAAACCGGGCTCTACGAAAGGTCGGGCTTTGAAACCGAAAAGATAAATTTTCCGGGCTTCTCGGGCACTTCGTGGGGTATTCTGGGCTTTACAATCGATACCGGGGCTTTGCGGGATGTTAAGATGAAGAAAATATGGAGAAAGGGGCTAAAAGTGGTAAAATTCCAAAAGTAACCGGAAACCCTCGCAGGTACCCTTCTATTTATAGGGTCCGAAGTTTGATCCAACGGCTGAGAAGTCTCCGGATCCGACGGCTAAGAGGCTTCGCAGAGGGTCTCGCACATGCCTCGCATGGCTCGCACATGCGAGGGCTCGCTATCGGCTTCTAAGTGGACCGCGGCTTGCTGGCGCACCTGCGAGGCTCGGAGCTAGGCTATGCGAGGCTTGGACATACGCGGCAGCTGGGCGAAGCTTCGGCTGGGGAGCTGGCTGCTTCGGATTGGGCCTCCTCCTCGGTCGAATCAGAAGAGGACACGTGGCTTGCATGACTCAGCAGCCTCGGTGACTCAGCAGCCTAATGACTCAGCAGCCAGGTGACTCAGCAGGACACGTGTCACTTTCTAAGCGAGGGTGATGTGGCAATTGTGTGACTATGCGAAATTTCTGGGTTTTCGTGCCAAAACTTTTAAAATCCATTACTTTCGCATACGAACTCCGTTTTTGACGTTCTTTATATGCACGCGTAGCTAAAATTACGATCTACAACTTCCGTTTAGACTTCGTCGGCTAATTTTGAATTTAGATTTTATATTATTATTTTTAACAGACCGGGACAGGAAATCCGTTAAAAATTCATAACTTCTTCATCCGACGTCTGTTTTCGTCAGACTTTTTACCGTTGTGCTCCTAATGACGAGACCTTCAATTCTCGTTTAGGTTGTGTCGGCTAAAAATCGCTCGATCTAAAATTCGAGTTTTTAGCTGTCTACTGCTACGCTGAAACTTCGAAAAATCATAACTTCCTCATACGAAGTCAGATTTGGGCGTTCTTTTTATCGAACTTCTCGGTTTAACGAATACTACGACTTTCGTTTAGATTACTAAGGCTAAAAAGTAGTTTATCAAAAACTCACTTTTTACGACATTCAGCACCGTGCCGGTTTTGTCGCGAAACTTCAATAGGTCATAACTTCTTCGTTATAACTCGGATTTTGGTATTCTTTATATCCCCGAAATCCTTGTTTCGACCACTACAACTTTATGTAAAGATATCGGGCTTATCTCACACTTTAATTTTGACGCTTATTTTTATTTTTAATTAATTAAACCCTAATAATTAAGCATAAAACACATAATTCACATAATTCCTTTTCATTTCTTCTAAATGAGTTACAAAGGTTAACCTAGACCATTATGTCAATATTAATGCCTAGCCTAGAAACACGGGCGTTACAACTCTCTCCCCCTTAGGATGATTCCGTCCCCAGAATCACACAACGAAAAACAACTACGGGTAGCGACTCACTATGTCACTCTCCGTTACCCAGGTGGGATTTGGCCCATTTATAAGTTTCCAACGTACAGGCACTAAATCGACCATCTTATGTTACAACTTCTTAGTCTTATGGTTAACGATTGCCTCAAGTTCTCCAATTAATCTCTTGTTCTTGTCCAACCTTAACTCAGAAATGGGAATTATGTCGGGCACACCTCCCATGAACTTTCTCAAATAACACACATGAAAGGTGTTATGAATACCCTCTAGTTCTTCCGGTAACTCTAGCTTGTAAGCTTGATTCCGGATTTTCTGAAGAACTTTAAATGGTCCAATAAACCTTGGACTCAACTTTCCCCTTCTACCAAATCTTATAAGTCCCTTCCACGACGAGACTTTAAGTGAAACCGAATCTCCAACTTCGAATGATATCAGTTGTCTTTTCTTGTCAGCATAGCTCTTTTGAGCAGCTAACATCTTTTTCCTATCACTTACAACTTTTCAGCAATCTAATGGACTATTTCAAGTCCCATAAACTGCTTTTCCTCTTATAGACTCCTCCAAAACATTGAGGTAAAACGGCTGTCACGATCGGATACAATCGTTAACAAAACACCGTGAAGCCTCACACTTCCTTCACATAAGAATTCACGAGTTTATCCATAGACCATTTCTCGATGGCTGCTATGAAATGCGCACTCTTAGTGAAGCGATCAACGACTACCCAAATCATGTCGTGACCGTTCCTTGTTTTGGGCAGTTTAGTCACAAAATCCATGGTGACGTCCTCCCATTTACCCATGGGTACGGGTAAAGGTTCTAAACTCCCATACGGTTCCTGATGTTGTGCCTTAACCCTAGCACAAGTTACACACTTGGCCACATACCTAGCAACATCGAGCTTCATCGTCGGCCACCAATAATAGGGTTTTAAATCCCTATACATTTTTCTACTGCTGAGATGAATCGAGTACATGGTCCAGTGAGCTTGTTCCATCAGAAGATCTCTTACTCCACCCGTCTTAGGTACCCAAATCCTATCTTGGAATACCTTCAACTCTTGGTTGTTTGTACCAAATACTAACGCTTTGCCCAAACGTGCTTCCTTTCGGTCATTTTTCTCTAAAGCTTCCTCTTGAGCTTTCTTTATACTTTCCACAATTGTCGAGACAAATTCAATTCTCAACGCTCTTGGCCTTTACTTTTCAAGGTTTACCTTCCGACTGAGAGCATCAACATCCACATTTGCTTTACCAGGGTGGTAAAGTATCTCGCAGTCGTAATCCTTGAGTAACTCTGGCCAGCATTGTTGTCTCATGTTCAATTCCTTCTGATTAAAGAGATATTGAAGACTCTTATGATCAGTGAAAAGTTTACACTTTGTGCCATAAAGATAATGCCTCCATATCTTTAGGGCGAATACTACCGCTGCCAACTCCAAATCGTGAGTGGGGTAGTTCTTTTCATGCTCTTTCAATTGCCTCGATGAATATGCTATCACCTTATCCATTTGGGTCAGAACACATCCTAACCCAACTCCAGAGGCATCACTATAAACTGTGAAGTCATCAACTCCTTTGGGTAATGAAAGAATCGGTGCTTCACACAACTTCTTCTTTGACTTCTCAAAGCTTCCAATGCTTCTCATTCCAAGTATAGACAGCTCCTTTGTGGGTCAAAGCTGTCAATGGAGTCGTGATCGAAGAAAAGCCTTGGATAAATCAGCGATAATATCCAGCTAATCCTAAAAAGCTTCAGATCTCCATAGGACTTTCAATTGTAACCTTCGAGTTACAAAATAAATCCTTATTGAGGACTCCTTCTTCTTGGAATAAGTACTTATTGTAACAGACCGATGGGTCATGTTCTAATGATCTCTCATTGTATACTGCACTACTTAGACTCAGATCTCCTAGGGACAATTTTAGAACAAATTATACCTTCCTTCATGTTCTAATGTGATACAATCACCGTTCAAAATGTATCATTTCTAACTACCAACTTCTTTAACAATGAGTGCGATACTTCTATTGATCGCTTTGATCATCTTTCATTTCAATCTTCTGGCTTAAGTCAAATGTTACATCGAACTTGGTTCTCTGAACCACATAATAAACTCATCGTAGTCGGACTCAATTTGATATGACCTCTAAGGTCAGAATAACAATCATCTTCTTAGTCATTACCGAAACGATGGTAACGACAGACTAGAACAAGACGGAATCAAATAATAGCTTCTTGGTAACCTTGTGACTTTCCCTAATCCAAGTGCGAGTCCTGTGCTTCCAGTAGTATAGATCTCTACTACTATTCACACCTACTCATACTCGTCCCAAGTATGCCTGGTTAGGTTATGCCTGATAGTGTGAGCTTAGCATTGTATGCTAGTGTAGATTAGTCAGTATGAAAACCAGAGTGATATATGCTTGATTATGTACTCGATGCCCGAATGCTGCTTGCTTTGTGCTTTTAGGAGTTCTAGTTATCTTTACTATCTAGTAAGTGAATATGTTACGTAACATATTGCGAGGATTAAATAATTTCAGAATGGTAGATCTAGCTCTATTGCACAACTCTTGTCTGAGTCCAACCGTTGTAGGGTAGGATCTCTCATTCGAAGAATTATCTAGTCTTAGTAATATGTAATAGTATTCACGAGCTAGTTAGGGGAAGATAGCAGAGACTTCTTATGCAGTTGATGGCGGAGAGTGGGCTGGTGATTACCCTAGGGCAAGCCTAGGATGAGATTAGTAAGAGATCAGTAGTAGTAGTAGAAGGGACCTGGTGGAGTCAAGGCAGTCCTTGAAGAAGGTACAGATAGATGTGGAAGGTAGTATGGGCCCATACTACTGAAAGCAGAGGATCCGTACCCGAACTAAGGAAGGCTGAGATAAGACCAGGGAACCTATGGTAGATGTGATCCCTCAAGAGGTATCAGTATCACTAACGGTTGTTATTATGTATTGCAGAATGGTGGTACTACATTCGAGGCCAGCAGTTGGCAGCTCAGGAGAGGGATCGGGTTCGGGATCAGGTTTCGAAGTAGTAGATGAGGGGCTACGTGAGTTCATAGCGTCATAGATCATCAGAGGTATCCTTGAGTCGACCCCCATCATCTTCGGGTCGATTAAGGAAGGGATAGTTGAGTTGATGGAGGATCGCCTCAGGGCGTTCAGGAGTGACCTGACATCTGGCCAGTTAGGATCTTGCACACTATCCTTCAAGGACTTCAGGGGCAGTGGTGCGCCGGATTTTCATGGGGCAAAGGACCCCATAGCTGCCAGACGATGGATTGCAGACATCGAGTCTGCACAGTTGACTAGCTTCTACCCCGAGGGGTCGAAGGTGAGGTTTGCAGCAGGGTGTTTGAGAGACAGAGCTAGAGACTGGTGGGAGTCTGTTGGGGACTCATTGGGAGCCTCATCTGTTGAGGCTATGACATGGCCATACTTTGTGACCCGGTTTCGAGCGGAGTTTGCCCCTGCGGTGGAGCTCCAACAGTTAGCTAGAGAGTTTCTGGATATGAGGCAGACGACGAAGACTGTAGCAGAGATCAACGCCAAGTTCCGGGAGAGGGCGTTGTTGGTTCCCCAGTATGCGGGTGATGAGGATATAAGGAGGACTCGCTATCATGACATGCTACAAGCTGATATTCGGGAGCATGTCAGTTTTTCCGCTTGCCCTACTCTGGAGTCCGTGATCGCTAAGGCAAGAGAAAGGGAGATCGACCTGGAGCACATCCGGAAGAGGAAGGTTGAGGAGGGACATGTTACGGGGGCTTCGGGGAAGAAGCCCAAGGGACCAAATGCAGAGCCGAAAGGCCAACAGGGGCGAGGCCGCTGCAAGAAATACGGCAAGACGCACGAGGGAGCGTGCAAGTTGGGATCGTCAGGCTGCTATAAGTGCGGCAAGACGGGGCATTTCAGCAGGGATTGTACCACCCCTGCACCTATGATACATACGTCAGAGTTGTTGTGTTTCCATTGCAACCAGAGGGGCCACAAGAAGGCCAATTGCCCCCAGTTGGCAGCAGCAGTGCCAGTGAAGACGCCAGCCCCAGCGACCCTACGGATTACTGATAGCCGGCCGGGCAAGGCGGAGGATCCAATGGTGAGGAGTCGGGCATTTCAGCTGAATATCGAGGAGGCACGTGCTGCACCCAATGTGGTGACGGGTATGATTCTTTCCCTCTATTTTATTTATATGATGTTATGATGTTGATATGTTCTCTGTGTATATGCGTTTAGGATCGTTCCATGTGAACGGTATCTCAGTTCAGGTGTTGTTTGACTCGGGTGCCACCCGATCGTTTGTTTCTCTTGCGCTTAGCAAGAGGTTCACTGAGTCTTCGGGCATGTTGGATTGCCCTTTAGAGGTAGAGATTGCCGATGATCGGTCAGTGCGAGCATCAGTAGTGTTCAGAGATTGCGTTCTGAGGTTATTTGAGGAGCGCTACTTGGTGGATTTGGTTCCCATTCCGTTGCGTGGGAACAAGGTGATTATAGGCATGGATTGGTTAAGCCAAAATGGGGCATTGATCGATTGCGCGCAGCAGTTAGTGCGGATTAGGACCCCAAGTGGGGGAGAGCTGGTGATTCATGGTGAGAGGACACAACGAGGACCAGCCCTATGTTCAGCAGTGAGAGCTAGGCGTTACCTCCAGTAGGGTTGCGCAGGTTATGTCGTGTATGTTATGGATACCCGGGAGGTGGGTAGGGCGATGGTGGGCGAGGTGCCCGTAGTACGAGAGTTCGCAGACGTATTCCCCGAGGAGCTGCCTGGGATACCTCTGGAGTGACAGATGGAGTTCAGGATCAAACTAGTGTAACATCCGGATACCCAGGTATCCTATTTTTGTTCTTTTATTTTTGGGAATTGTGAGGAGACTCGGCGAGTTGGTGTCTAAACTCACCGAGTATGGTCGCGGATTCGTATGCGAGTTCACAGCTGGACTCGGCGAGTTCATGAGTGAACTCGGCGAGTCCATGCAGTTTAATGAAACCCTAATTTCCAGGGTTTGGGACCTATTTAAAGGCTCTTCGGGCCGTCATTTGCGGCCACCAACCCCCAGAAAGAAACCCTAAGATATCTAGAGCGTTTGTGAGGAAGGAGAGGCCATTCTTGATCCTTTTGTGGGTGTTTTTGCAAGTAGGAGGTGACCAAGGCAAGAGGGGGCTGAAGGAGATGCGATTTTGGCGACTTTTGAGTTCATAAAGATTGTATTGAGGTATTTTTCTTGGACCTTCTTCAGTTTTGGAGTTGATTCTTAGTGTTAGGGTTTTCTAACCCTTTTAGAGGTTGAATAAGTGGAGCATTTGTTCCCTTCTCGAGTTTATGTCTTGGATCTGGACCCAAAGAGGTCCAAAGACCTTAACCCTTGGAGCTTTATGAGTCATTTTGGGAGCCATGAGCTTGGGATGTCATTTTTGGGGCTAAATCACCAAGTTAGACCATTTTGATGTTGTATGAGTGTCAAGGTCTGAACTTTACGTGATTATCATGCTTGGGAAGGCCAGATCTATGAATGTATGGGACAGATCTGACCTCAGGAGGCCTGTGGAGTTTGTGCATGGCATGAACTCGCCAAGTCCGAAGAACAGACTCGGCGAGTAGGATGAGGGTTTCCCGTAAATCACTCAGTGAGTGGACTTGACGAGTTGGAGAATAACTCAGTGAGTCAGGGAGAGTAAGGGGGACTGGAGTTCAAGGCGGAACTTGTCAAGTTGTTCTTGAGACTCAGCGAGTTGAGTCGGGGTGGCCCTACGATTCATGCCAGGTGGAACTCGTCGAGTCAGGGGAAGTACTCGATATGCCAAGAGAGGGACTAAGAGAGTCAGTGGACACGTGTAGACTCGTCGAGTCGCCCTAGTGCACTCGACGAGTTGGGTCAAAGTTTGATCGTTGACCTTGTTGACTTTTAGGGTTGAGTACAGTTGTATTTATGAGAGTATTACTTTATGTGATTAGGCGGAGGCTAGATCACATTTCTTCCGAGTCAAATATTTACCGAGACACCGAGATAAGTCTTCTCACTATACGTTACCTAGAGTGGTATTATGCGTGGACCAGAGGGTCTTATGTGTTATGTATGAGATTATGTGATATGTGTTATATGTATGTTGTATGTTGTTATAGACCGGACCGAAGGGTCCAACGATACAGACCGGGCCGTAGGGCAACGAGCTATGACCGGACCAGAGGGTCCAACGAGCTACGGGACTGGAGGGTCCCGCTGAGACACATCGACCGGAGGGTCGTATTGTAGCCTCGAGTGGCGTATGTGTTGTATACTGTATTTTGGGGAACTCACAAAGCATTTATGCTTACAGTTGTTGTGTTATGTGTTTCAGGTACTAGTGATGAGCGTGGGAAGGCGCCGACATGATTTGTACACACGCACATTGGAGTTTATATATATATTCTGATCTTGGGGTTTTGTACTGATACAATGTTGATACAATGTTTTTAAAATGATTGTGAATGATATTTTATGGGTTTTTCAAAAGTGAAAAATTGTTCAAATTTTTACAGTGTTACAAGTTGGTATCAGAGCCGTGGTTTGAAGGATTCGGATGCATCTTCGGGCATATCTGAACTCAAACTGAGGATTTGAGGAAAATTTTGATAATGAAGTAAAATTTTAGAAAAGAGTAAAAAGAGTTTTGAGACAAACAGAGCAGAGCTGTGTGTACGATTAGCCAGCGCCCGAACGGTGAATCCCCAAAAGTACCCTTACATTATGTGTTATGAGATATGTTATGTTACATTATGCATGCTAGAGTAGGCTAGGTATACATATTAGGACTAGAGTGGCTTGATTTGTGATGCCTTAGTCTAGGAGATTTCTACTGCTGAAATGCTTTGAGAGCGAGTAGATAGCAGTTAGGAGCTCATGAGAGTAGAGTACTCATAATCCAGGATCCAAGGAGGAGGACTTGGAGTGAATGCTGATGCGGTGTGGTCAGTAGTATTGGGACCGTACTACTGAAGCCATCGGATCAATGGGCATTCCAAGTAAGAATATTTTAGACAACGGAGGACGAGTAGGGTTGCATCATCGGGTATGAGTATGCTCGATCAGGTCTCTGATAATTATTGTTGTATTTCAGAGGCATCATGGTTGGGACTCGACACACACCTGAGAGCAGTGGTGTCAGCGACGAGGAGATCCGTCGATTGATTCACAAGGAGGTGGCTGCTGCCATCCGGGCTGAGATTCCTGAGATGTTTGGGGACATCAAGACCACATTGATTGAGACTTTTGATGAGCGGTATGCAGCGCTGACTGATGCTGCTGCAACTGCAGCTACTGCTGTTGTTGCTGCTGCCAGACCTCAGGGAGGTGACTCGTTGTTGTTTCGGGAGTTCAGCAACACGAAGCCACCAGAGTTCGATGGGATGCAGGACCCGATTGCCGCTATGAGATGGATCTCTGACATTGAGGGATGTTTCTATACGTGTTCTTGTCCAGAGCACTTGAGGGTTCGGTTTGCCCTGAACCAGCTCCGCTTGGGAGCGAAGGATTGGTGGAAGTTCGTGATGACGAACTTCACTTTGGCTGAGATTTCTGAGGTGAACTGGGAGAGGTTCACCACTATGTTCAGAGAGGAGTATATGTTGGATTAGTGTCTAAGTCCATAACTATTTTGGTATGTACTTGACCCGATGGTGCATGGTCCTTTTGTGTTGCCTTCACCAAAGCAACTTGATAGGATGAATTATGGAGAGAAAGGATTAAATATGATTTATTAATATATTATGAGAATAATATATTAGTGGAGAAATCATATTTTTTAATTAATATTAGTCAATAATTAATTGATAATTAGTTTTGTGGCTAAAAGAGTTTAATTAAACTTAAGGGACTAGAACTGTCAATTGTATGATAGTTGAATATTGAGCTAATGGACTCCATATTAAAGGAGCGGACGAATTCTATGGGGAAACCCATTAGAAATCGTCCTAGGCCTTTAAGGAAGGAGTCCATGGGTTGCTTAGGGCCTAAGCATCCAAATTAGGGTTTCCTTGTTTGATAACCCTAATAGCTTCACTATATAAAGATCCCTAGAGCACCAAAAACGGGTGGAAGGAACTCCTTAGGGTTTTGGACGATTTTGGGCAGCCTCCTTCTCTTCTCCTCTTCATCCTCTTGCTCTTGATGTTTGTGAACCATTAGAGGAGTGACATTTGTGACTCTAAGCTTTCTAAAGTCAATACAAGAAGGATTTGAGATTGTTATTGCTACATAACAATCAAGGTATGATCTAAACCCTAATTTATATGTTATATTGATCATCATATACTAGATCTAGGGTTTAAAGTCTTGGATGAATTGCATGTACAATAGAGAAACCTAGATCCAAACATTAGGGTTTGTATGAGCACATAGGATGTTCTTATGGCTAAAATTCATCAGTATGTTCCCCCGGATGAGCGGAACGGTTGATTCAGGAGTTCTTGACCCTCAAACAGGGTACTGATTCTGTGGCAGTGATCACCAGGAAGTTTCGTGAGAGGGCGATGTTTTGCCCTTAGCAGGTGTCATCTGAGCAGGCTCGTATGAGCCGTTATCTGAGTGTGCTGAGGAGAGACATTCGGGAGTTTGTGGCGAACTCGACTTACCGTACATTTGCTGAGCTCCAGGTAAATGCTCGGAAGAGGGAGATTGAGTTGGAGACTCAGGCCAGGGAGGAGGCCAAGTCACAGAGGGCGGATCGGCGACCGACTCAGTCTCAGCCGGCAGCCAAGCGGGCTAGACCCGCTGATTCAAGATCTGGGGGCGTGAAGGGCCGCACTTGTAGGAAGTGCGGTAAGAGTCATGAGGGGTTGTGCAGGGCTGGTGTATGCTACAAGTGTGGGAAGGAGGGGCATATCGCGAGGGATTGCCCCAAGGGATTTTTGGTTTGCTTTCATTGCAACCAGACCGGCCATCGGAAGGCCGAGTGCCCTCAGCTTCTTCAGGGGTCAGCGCTGGGATCTGCGCCTGCTGCTAGGGCTACCGAGGTTTGGCCGGTGAAGGCCGAGGCCCCGAAGGCTCGTGGGAGAGCATTTCAGTTGACTGCGGAGGAGGTCCGTGCGGCGCCCGATGTTGTGGCTGGTATGTATTCTCTTTTCATCTTTTATTTAAGTTGAGTTTTTATGCTTATATGATGATGTGCGTAGGTAGTTTTCTTGTGAGTTCTGTGCCTGCTTTGGTATTATTTGACTTGGGTGCGAGTCGGTCGTTTGTTTCCATAGCATTTAGTCAGCACATTAGTATCCGTCGAGAGGCATTGGATCGGCCTCTGCGAGTTTCCATAGCTGATGAGCGAGCAGTGTATACTTCAGATGTGATTCGAGGATGTGTCCTTGAGATTTTTGGTGTGGAGTTTCCGATAGATCTGGTTTCGATCGCGATGGGGGATGTGTGTGTTATAGTGGGTATGGATTGGTTGAGCCGATATGGAGCGGTGATAGACTGCGAGCGTCAATTGGTGACGATTCGAGACCCTAGTGGGGGAGTTCTTACGGTGTACGAAGAGGGTACACGTGCGGGATCAACATTTTGCTCGGCCGCCAGAGCGAGACAGAGTCTACAGCAGGGCTGTAAGGGATTTGTTGCATATGTGATGGATGCGAGGGCTGATTCAGAGAGACCGAAGTTAGTGGATGAGGTCCCGATAGTGCGTGAGTTTCCGGATGTGTTTCTAGAGGAGTTGATGGGTGTGCCTACGGAGAGGCAAGTAGAGTTCGGTATTGAATTGGTTCCGGGAGCTGCGCCTATTGCCAAGGCGCCTTATCGCCTCGCGCCTCCGGAGATGCAGGAGTTATCCTCGCAGCTCCAGGAGCTGCTGGGGAAGGGGTTTATCAGGCCGAGCAGTTCGCCATGGGGGCGCCTATTCTTTTTGTCAAAAAGAAGGATGGTTCGCACCGGATGTGCATTGATTATCGGGAATTGAACAATTTAACGGTCAAGAACCGCTACCCGTTGCCGAGGATCGATGATTTGTTCGATCAGTTGCAGGGAGCATCTTGGTTCTCCAAGATCGATTTGAGTTCTGGGTATCATCAGGTGAGGGTGCGGGAGGAGGACGTCCAAAAGACAGCATTCCGGACTCGTTATGGGCATTACGAGTTCGTGGTGATGCCTTTCGGACTCACCAACGCACTGGCGGTGTTCATGGATCTCATGAACAGAGTGTGCAGACCGATGTTGGATCGCTCAGTGATCGTGTGCATCGACGACATATTGGTGTATTCGAGATCCAGAGAGCAGCATGAGGAGCATTTGAGGGAGATCCTCGGAGTTCTGAGAGCGGAGAGGCTTTATGCCAAGTTCTCCAAATGTGAGTTCTGGCTACGAGAGGTTCAATTTTTGGGGCATCTCGTTAACTAGAATGGGATATTGGTTGATCCGGCCAAGATTGAGGCGATTATGAGGTGGAAGGTGCCGAGATCACCCACCGAGATCAGGAGCTTTCTGGGTTTGGCCGGCTATTATCGAAGATTTATTAAGGATTTCTCCAAGATCGTTGTGCCACTCACCAAGTTGACCCGGAAGGGTGTTGCGTTTTCTCGGGGTCCTAAGCAGCAGACCTCGTTCGAGACACTTCGCCAGAAATTATGCGAGGCCCCAGTATTAGCCCTTCCGAAAGGGATGGAGGATTTTGTAGTATATTGTGATGCATCGATATTCGGATTGGGAGCGGTGCTTATGTAGAGGGGGCATGTGATAGCATATGCATCGAGGCAGCTTAAGCCTCATGAGTCAAGATATCCCAATCATGATTTGGAACTGGGAGCGGTAGTGTTCACCCTCAAGATCTGGCGACATTATCTGTATGGGGTTCGGTGTATGATATACACGGACCACAAGAGCTTGAAGTCTTTGATGGATCAGCCCAACCTGAATATGCGCCAGAGGAGGTGGTTGGACGTGGTCAAGGATTATGATTATGAGATCCTGTACCACCCGGGCAAGGCTAATGTTGTAGCCGATGCACTGAGCCGAAGGGCGGAGGGTGCCCCATTGCGGGATGTTTGTTTGAGATTGACAGTGATGACCCCGATGTTGGATGCTATCTGTGGGGCCCAGGCTGAGGCTGTGAGGCCAGAAAGCCAGAAGAGAGAGCGAGTTGTCGGGCTGGTATCGGAATTCGTTACTGATGTTCGGGGGGTTATGACATTTCAGGGTCGGATATGGGTACCGTCCATGGGCGGAACGCGTACCATTTTGATGGAAGAGGCTCATCAATCAAAATTCTCGATCCATCCTGGGGCCACTAAGATGTATTTGGACCTGAAAAAGGAATATTGGTAGCCCTGTATGAAGAGGGATGTCGCATGGTTTGTAGAGAGATGCTTGACCTGTCGCAGGGTTAAGGTCGAGCACCAGCGTCCACATGGCAAGTTGCATCCATTAGAGATTCCCGAGTGGAAATGGGAACAGATTACCATGGATTTCATCACCAAATTGCCAAGGACCGCGAGGGGTGTCGATGCAATTTGGGTGATGGTGGACAGGTTGACGAAGAGTGCTCACTTCATGGCCATCAGTGAGAGATCTTCTACGGAGAGGTTGGCAGAGATGTATGTGAGAGAGGTGGTATTACGACATGGAGTGTCGATCTCGATGGTCTCAGATCGAGATGTACGTTTCACTTCTAGATTCTGGAAGAAGTTTCATGAGGAATTGGGTACGAAACTGCATTTTAGTACCGCATACCACCCACAGACTGACGGGCAGAGTGAGCGGACGATTCAAATGCTCGAGGACATGCTCCGAGCATGTGTGTTGGATTTCGGCGGGAGTTGGGACACGTATTTGCCCTTGGCAGAGTTTTCTTACAACAATAGCCATCATTCGAGCATTGGCATGCCGCCCTTTGAGCTGTTCTATGGGAGGAGGTGTCGGACCCCTATTTGCTGGGGAGAAGTAGGCCAGCATGTGATGGGTAGTACCGAGATTGTGCTTCAGACGTCAGAGCAGATCCAGCAGGTCAGACAGAGGTTGTTGACCGCTCAGAGTCGTCAGAAGAGTTATGCGAACAAACGTCGGTCCGAGTTGGAGTTTCAGGTCGGCGACTTCGTGCTCCTGAAGGTCTCTCCTTGGAAAGGAGTGATTCGATTTAGGAAGAGGGGCAAGTTGGGGCCCCGATATATTGGTCCTTTCAGGGTGATTGCGAGGGTTGGCAGGGTAGTCTACTGTTTGGAGTTACCAGCAGAGTTGGGTCAGATTCATGACACTTTCCACGTGTCGTAGCTGCGAAAGTGTATAGCTGACAAGTCGGCAGTGGTGCCATTAGAAGATATTCAGGTGGATGCGAGCCTGAATTATGTTGAGAGACCGGTAGCAATTAAGGATCGGAAGGTAAAGGTTTTGAGGAACAAGGAGGTGCCTCTGGTTCAGGTCTAGTGGCAGCATCGGAAAGGGTCAGAGTTGACTTGGGAACCGGAGCGTGAGATGCGGGAGCAGCATCCAGAGTTGTTTGCAGAGTCAAACTTCAAGGGCGAAATCTGATTCTAGTGGGGGAGAATTGTAACATCCGGATACCCAGGTATCCTATTTTTGTTCTTTTATTTTTGGGAATTGTGAGGAGACTCGGCGAGTTGGCGTCTAAACTCGCCGAGTATGGTCGCGGATTCGTATGCGAGTTCACAGCTGGACTCGGCGAGTTCACACTGTTTAATGAAACCTTAATTTCCAGGGTTTGATACCTATTTAAAGGCCCTTAGAGCCGTCATTTGCGGCCACCAACCCCCAGAAAGAAACCCTAAGAGATCTAGAGCGTTTGTGAGGAAGGAGATGCCATTCTTGATCCTTTTGTGGGTGTTTTTGCAAGAAGGAGGTGACCAAGGCAAGAGGAGGCTGAAGGAGGTGCGATTTTGGTGACTTTTGAGTTCATAGAGATTGTATTGAGGTATTTTTCTCGGACCTTCTTCAGTTTTGGGGTTGATTCTTAGTGTTAGGGTTTTCTAACCCTTTTAGAGGTTAAATAAGTGGAGCATTTGGTCCCTTCTCGAGTTTATGTCTTGGATCTGGAGCAAAGAGGTCCAGAGACCTTAACCCTTGGAGCTTTATGAGTCATTTTGGGAGCCATGATCTTGGGATGTCATTTTTGGGGCTAAATCACCAAGTTAGACCATTTTGATGTTGTATGAGTGTCAAGGTCTGAACTTTACGTGATTATCATGCTTGGGAAGGCCAGATCTATGAATGTATGGGACAGATCTGACCTCAGGAGGCCTGTGGAGTTTGTGCATGGCATGAACTCGCCAAGTCCGAAGAACAGACTCGGCGAGTAGGATGAGGGTTTCCCGTAAATCACTCAGTGAGTGGACTTGCCGAGTTGGAGAATAACTCGGTGAGTCAGGGAGAGTCAGGGGGACTGGAGTTCAAGGCAGAACTCGCCGATTTGTTCTTGAGACTCAGCGAGTTGAGTCAGGGTGGCCCCGCGATTCATGCCAGGTGGAACTCGTCGAGTCAGGGGAAGTACTCGACGTGCCAAGAGAGGGACTATAAGAGGCAGTGGACATGTGTAGACTCGCCGAGTCGCCCTAGTGCACTCGACGAGTCGGGTCAAAGTTTGACCGTTGACATTGTTGAATTTTAGGGTTGAGTACAGTTGTATTTATGAGAGTATTACTTTATATGATTAGGCGGAGGCTAGATCACATTTCTTCCGAGTCAGATATTTACCAAGACACCGAGGTGAGTCTTCTCACTAAACGTTACCTAGAGTGGTATTATGTGTGGACCAGAGGGTCTTATGTGTTATGTATGAGATTATGTGCTATGTGTTATATGTATGTTGTATGTTCTTATAGACCGGACCGAAGGGTCCAACGATACAGACCGGGCCGTAGGGCCCAACGAGCTATGACCGGACCAGAGGGTCCAACGAGCTACGGGACTGGAGGGTCCCGCTGAGACACATCGACCGTAGGGTCGTATTGTAGCCTCGAGTGGCGTATGTGTTGTATGCGGTATTTTGGGGAACTCACTAAGCATTTATGCTTACAGTTGTTGTGTTATGTGTTTTAGGTACTAGTGATGAGCGGGAAGGCGCCGGCATGATTCGTACACACACATTGGAGTCTATATATATTCTGATCTTGGGGTTTTGTACTGATACAATGTTGATACAATGTTTTTAAAATGATTGTGAATGATATTTTATGGGTTTTTCAAAAGTGAAAAATTGTTCAAATTTTTACGGTGTTACACGTAGTCCCTGGTGCGGCTCCGATAGCCAAGGCACCATATCGGTTGGCTCCTCCCGAGATGCAGGAGTTGTCTACGCAGCTGCAGGAGCTGCTAGACAAGGGATTTATCAGGCCAAGTAGTTCGCCTTGGGGAGCCCCGATTCTGTTTGTGAAGAAGAAGGACGGGTCGCATCGTATGTGTATAGACTATAGGGCGCTGAATAAGGTAACGGTGAAGAACCGTTACCCACTCCCGAGGATTGACGACCTCTTTGACCAGCTTCAGGGAGCATCTTGGTTCTCCAAGATTAATTTGCGTTCAGGGTATCATCAGATGAGGGTTAGAGAGGAGGATGTGTAGAAGACGGCGTTTTGGACGCGTTATGGCCATTATGAGTTCGTGGTGATGCCTTTCGGGCTCACCAATGCTCCTGCCGCGTTCATGGATCTCATGAACCGCATGTGTAGACCGGTCTGTGATAGTGTTTATTGATGATATCTTGGTTTATTCCAAGACGCGAGAGCAGTACGAGGAGCATCTGCGAGAAGTTATGGAGACTTTGAGGAGGGAGAACTTGTATGCTATGTTCTCCAAGTGTGAGTTCTGGTTGCGCGAGGTGCAGTTCCTTAGATACCTCGTCAACTAGAACAGGATCTCACGGGACCCGGCCAAGGTAGAGGCCGTGATGATACGGGAAGTTCTGAAGTCTCCATCTGAGATTCGGAGTTTCCTAGGATTAGCAGGCTATTATCGGAGATTCATTCAGGATTTCTCCAAGATAGTCGTACCCCTGACATGGTTGACAAAGAAAGTCGTGGTCTTTCGATGGGGGCCTGAGCAGCAGGCAGCGTTCGAGACACTGAGACAGAAATTATGCGAGGCGCCAATCTTAGCCCTGCCAAAGGGCTTGGAGGATTTTGTGGTGTACTGTGATGCGTCCATCTCAGGGTTGGGCGCAGTGCTGATGCAGAGAGGGCATGTCATCGCCTACACGTCGAGGCAGCTGAAGCCTCACAAGGCGAATTACCCGACGCATGATTTTGAGTTGGGGGCTGTTGTGTTCGCCCTCAAGATTTGGCGTCATTACCTCTATGGGGTTCGTTGTACCATCTACACGGACCATCAGAGTTTGAGGTACCTCATGGATCAGCCGAATCTGAACATGAGGCAGCGTCGGTGGTTGGACGTGGTGAAGGATTATGACTGTGAGATCCTTTACCACCCGAGGAAGCCCAATGTGGTGGCCGATGCACTTAGCCGCAAGGCAGCGCCGATCAGAGATGTGTGCATGAGGATGACAGTGGTGACTCCGTTGTTAGAGCAGATTCGGGAGGCTCAGCAGGAGGCTATAAAGGAGGAACATCGGAAGAGCGAGTGTATAGTGGGTCAGGTTTCCTCCTTCGATTATGATAGCTGAGGGTTATTAACACTACACCGCAGGGTGTGGGTACCTTATCACGGGGGTCTGCGCCAGGTCCTGATGGAGGAGGCGCACAAATCCCGATTCTCCATACATCCCGGGGCGACGAAGATGTATATGGATCTTCGTCTAGACTATTTGTGGCCTTGCATGAAGCGGGATGTGGCATGGTACATGGAGTGGTGCTTGGCCTGCAGGAAGGTCAAGGCCGAGCATCAGAGACCACACGACAAGACGCAACCATTAGATATTCCGCTGTGGAAATGAGAGGATATTACGGTGGATTTTATCACCAAGCTTCCCAGGATCGTGTGGGGAGTGGATTCGATTTGGGTCATCGTCAATCGACTAACCAAGAGCGCCCACTTTATATCAATTCTAGAGAGTATCTCGGCTGAGAAATTTGCAAATATCTATATCAGGGAGGTGGTGGCGCGGCACGGGGTGCTAGTTTCGGTGATTTCGGATAGGGATGTGCGGTTCACTTCCAGGTTATGGAAGAAATTTCACGACGAGCTGGGTACTCTTCTGCATTTCAGCACCGCCTTTCACCCGCAGACGGATGGCCAGAGCGAGCGGACCATCCAGACTCTGGAGGACATGTTGTGGGCATGTGTTTTAAACTTTGGAGGTAGCTGGGATACTTACCTTTTGTTGGCGGAGTTCTCGTATAATAATAGCTATCATGTGAGTATCGATCGTCCTCCCTTCGAGATGTTGTATGGGAGGAGGTGCAGGACCCCGATATGTTGGGGTGACGTTGGCCAGAGGGTCATGGGGAGCACCGAAGTAGTGCTCAAGACGACAGAGAAGATTTAACAGGTCCAGAGCAAGCTTCAGACTGCTCAGAGTCGGCAGAACAATTATGCCGATAAGTGTCGTTCAGACTTGGAGTTCCAGGTCGGAGATATGGTTCTCCTAAAGGTGTCACCTTGGAAAGGCGTCATCCGATTCAGGAAACAGGGCAAGTTGCCCCGAAGGTACATTGGACCATTCAGGGTTGTAGCCCGGGTGGGCAAGGTAGCGTACAGGCTGGATCTGCCAGCCGAACTCAGTCAGATCCACAACACCTTCCATGTCTCCCAGCCGCGGAAGTGCCTGGTGGACGACTCAACGGTGGTACCCCTAGAGGAGATTCAGGTTGATGACAACTTGAACTACATTGAGAGGCCAGTGGCAATCCTCGACCGGAAGTCAAAGGATTTGAGGAACAAGAGAGTGGAACTCGTGAAGGTGCAATGGCAGCACCAGAAGGGGTCGGAGTGGACTTGGGAGCCGATGGAAGAGATGATGGAGCACTACCCCGAGCTGTTTTAGGAGCGAGCAGCAGACTTCGAGGACGAAGTCTAAAATAAGTGGGGGAGATTTGTAGCACCTGGTTCTTAGTACATATTCTTTGTAATTATCTCTTTTAATATTTGCATTTTTGGCCTTGGACTCGGCAAGTTGAAGGACCAACTCGCCAAGTAGAAGCGGGATAAGACGCGGGACTTAAGTGATGGACTCGGAGAGTGGGTACTGTTCGGACAAAAACCCTAATCTGAGGGTTTGCACCCTATTTAAGCAATGTTATGACGACCATATTGTCCCTTATGCTCCCCAAAACACTTTTCATTGAAACCCTATCCGTTTGTGCTTTGTTGAGGTCATTTTTGTTGTTCTTGTGTGGTTGTTAAGCTTGGAAGGAAGGACGGAGCTTGGAAATTGAGTTGGGACCAGTAGATCCAGGGATTTTACTTCATTTTCAGCAGCTTCTAGGTATAATGCCCCTGTCTTGACTCATCCATGTGGTTATTCATCTTTAACTTGGGATCTCTTTGGATTTCTAAGTCACATTTCGGATTTGGAAGTGTTGAGTGGGTTTTGACTTCAGATCTGGACCTTAAGAGGGGTCTCATGGCATAAAGGGGCCAACTTTAGGGCCATGAGAGCCCCATGCACATTGTAGGACACTATATATGGATTTTTGAGCTAAAAACCCCATGCATGTGCATCAAGTTTGGAACTTTACGTATAAAGTGAACATCAGGAGGCCAGATCTATGGTTTTGGTGTGTTAGATCTCATTGAAATTGACTGTATGGAATTGGTCAAGATTGGACTCGACGAGTGCATGAGCGGACTCGGTGAGTCCAAGGCAATCTTCTTATGGATGAAGATGAACTCGACGAGTTGTTCATACAACTCGGCGAGTCAAGGACAAGACCTGTTTATCAGTTGAAGATGAACTCGAAGAGTTGTTCATAAAACTCGGTGAGTCGGATGAAGATTCGGTCGATGTCCATTTAGAAGGAAAAATCATCGAGTCATCGCCTAACTCGACGAGTAGAGACGAGTGTAAGATCAAATGGAAGGATAGGGACTCGGCAAGTTGGCAAGCCAACTCGGCGAGTCAGGTCAACGGGTAGTTGATTTTGACTTTGACTTGGTCGAGGGTAAAGTAGTCATTTTACCCTAAGGATAGTTAGCAGGTTTTGATGGACTGTTTTGTAGGAATTACAGCCGGAGGATTTCTGGAGCAGCAGCAGCAGATAGACAGTTCCCGTGCAGATCAGCAGCTACTTCGAGGTGAGTTACCTTCCAGTAGCGGTGGGTCTACGGCCACAATGTTGGCCCATCAGTAGGAGTTGTATGATTAGATGATTGTCTATGTGATATTCATCTGGGTTTGCTACTACCTGATATGTTTATGTGCGAGTATGATATGATGCTATGTGCTAGTGATAGTAGGGGAGATAATCCCCAGAGTACCGGTCGATAGGGTCGAAGGGGTAGTTATGCCAAACCATGCTAGATAGAGTATGTGATATGTGTTATGTGGTAGTAGTAGGGGGTGAAATAGTCCCCAATATCCGGTCGAGAGGAACGAAGGGGAGACCATCACCCAGATATGTTAGCCATCATCCAGTCGAGAGGACCGAAGGGGAGGCCAGCACCCAGATATGCTAGCCAGTATCCGGTCGAGAGGACCGAAGGGGTAGGTTGGGCACCCAGATATGCCTGACAATATATGTATGTTATGTGGTTGTATGGTATGTGGTATGATGGGGGAACTCACTAAGCTTCGTGCTTACATTTTTCAGTTTTGGTTTCAGGTACCTCTTCATCGAAATGGAAGGAGCCGGCGCGGTAGCGGCACATCATACACACACACTGTTTTCCGCTTTACGAGCTTATTCTAGGACTTGTACTCTGATATTGGGTTGTTTTCATATTTTGGTTCTCAGAAACGATGTATGTGATGAAATGGCTTGATTAGACAATGTTTCATTTACAAATGTTTTCCAAAGGATTGATTTTAAAAACGAAATTTTTGGGCGTGAAATTTGGATCGTTACACATGGAACCCCATCAATACTTAGCTAGTAATGAGATACGGGACCTCTCCCACACTCACCTCCCTACCAGGCACATACTTGTATCATAGAGACACAAGTATAATCTAACGCACTGCATAAGAATCTTCCTCGGGAATACCCCGGCATCGGACCCCCGGCCCGGGAACATACTATTATCTAACGTACTTCGGGCTTAGCCCGACATCGGACCCTCGATCCAGATCCTTTCATACCGACACATGTAAGAATCACAAAAACCTCTAGCATCCTAACATTTCTCGGGCCTCGCTCGGCATCAGGTCGTAACCCGGAACATATATCAATAAGTGCCTAGGGCTAACCCTCGGGTCTTCATTTTATACATAAACATAAACATGAACATAATCGTAATGGGACGACATTGTGGCCGTAGACCCATGCACACAGTGAGGAGACTCACCTGCACTGCTAAACTCTGCTGATAACCCTCTGGCTGCTATCCGACAACTCCCCAAAATGTTGCTCCTCTAGCTCCCCGAGCTACTAATTCCAATAACAACACTTAGCCTAACTATCCTCAAGAAGCCAACTAAGTCAACTCTGGTCAAGGTCCTTCTCAAGGTCAAAGTCAACGGCCAGAGTCAACTTCCAGTTGACTTAACTTGCCGAGTTGTTCTACCAACTCGTTGAGTACATGCTCCTCAAATCCCAAAACAACCTCGACTCTACTCGTCGAGTCTAGCAACAACTCGACAGATTCTCCTTCAACTAACATTTGTGACCATCTTCAACCGAATCGCCGAGTTGTAGAACAACTCGTTGAGTCCATCTTCATAAGCTAAGGAGATTGCCTTGGACTCGCCAAGTTCCTCCTTGAACTCGTCGAGTATGATGTAATTCATGACCATTATGGACTCAGACTGGCTGACTCCCTTTCCAATCTCAACTCATACCCTTAACAGAAGGGTTTTGGGGCAAGAACTGGCCTGACTCGCCGATTCCCACAACTGACTCGCCGAGTCTCTCTATGTCCAACACTATTCAGACGATTTTAGACAAACTCAAGGCATCCAAAACATAGATCTGGACCCAACCATCTCCTAACCATGCAAAGCTACCACCTTTTTCCTCTATTCATGGCCTTTTGAGCTAAAAAGGCCAAAAGAACACTTCATATTCTTGCATGGAGATTCCTATGGCATAAAGCTTGCACCTTTATGCTATAACAGCCCTTAATAGTGCTAGATCTAAAAACACAAGCTCTTGGGACGTCCATTCCTCTCATGCTACGGTTCTTGTAACACCCGGATTCCCAGGTATGATATTTTGTTCCTTTATTTTTGGGTTTTGTGGGGGAACTCGGCGAGTTGGCGTCTAGACTCGGCGAGTATGGTCACAGATTCGTATGCGAGTTCACAGCTGGACTCAGCGAGTTCATGAGTGGACTCGACGAGTCCATGCTGTTTAATGAAACCCTAATTTCCAGGGTTTGAGACCTATTTAAAGGGTCTTATGGCCGTCATTTGCAGACACCAACCCCCAAAGAGAAACCCTAAAGAGATCTAGAGTGTTTGTGAGGAAGGAGAGGCAAATCTTGAGCTTTTGTGGGTGTTTTTGCAAGAAGGAAGTGTTCAAGGCAAGAGGAGGCTGAAGGAGGTGAAATTTTGGTGGTTCTTGAGCACTTAGAGACTGTATTGAGGTATTATTCTCGGACCTTCTACAATTTTGGTGTTGATCCTTTAAGTTAGGGTTTTCTAACCCTTTTAGAGATGGTTTAAGTAGAGCATTTGGTCCCTTCTCGAGTTTGTGTTCTGGATCTGGACCCAAAGAGGTCCAGAGGCCTTAACCCTTGGAGCTTTATGAGTCCTTTTGGGAGCCATGGGTTAGGAATCTCATTTTTGGGGCTAAATCACCATTTTTGACCATTTAGATGTTATATGAGTGCCAAGGTCCGAACTTTACGTGATTATCATGCTTGGGGAGGCCAGATCTATGATTGTATGGAAAAGATCTGACCTCAGAAGTTGTTTTGAGTTTGTGCTTGGCATGAACTCGCCGAGTCCGAAGAACAGACTCGGCGAGTAGTATGAAGGTTTCCCGTTAATCACTCTGTGAGTGGACTTGTCGAGTTGGGGAATAACTCGGTGAGTCAGGGAGAGTCAGGGGGACTGAGTTCAAGTTGGAACTCGGCGAGTTGGTCTTGAGACTCGGCGAGTTGAGTCGGGGTGGCCCCGCGATTCATGCCAGGTGGAACTCGTCGAGTCAGGGGAAGTACTCGACGTGCCAAGAGAGGGTCTAAGAGAGTCAGTGGACACGTGTAGACTCGCCGAGTCGCCCTAGTACACTCGCCGAGTCGGGTCAAAGTTTGATTGTTGACCTTGTTGACTTTTAGGGTTGAGTACAGTTGTACTTATGAGTGTATTACTTTATGTGATTAGGCGGAGGCTAGATCACACTTCTTCCGAGTCAGATATTTACCGCGACATCGTGGTGAGTCTTCTCACTATACGTTCCCTTTTCTATTTTTCCAATTTGGGTTTCTTATGTATTAGCATGTTTACAGTAATTTTGGTTTTAGAAAGTTTTTTTTTTCATAAAAAACACTTAACTTTTTTTCCGAAAAAATTGTCAAATGTAAGGGTTTTTCCGAAAGAAAAAATTTGTATATAATCAGAAGATTATTGGTAAACCTACTAAAATTACCAAATCTAAAAAAATAAAAAGGTTCAAGGTTTATTTAAAAAAAAAGTTAGATGTTTAATCCGAAAAACCTCAATATATGAGGTCTATTATTATTATTATTGTTATTATTATTATTATTCAAAAGTTTCCAAATAGTCCCATTCACTTAGATCATAAAAGATATTCGTGTCTACCAAGTAGTAATTGCTATTTATTTGTTTTACCTATCCAACTCCAATCATATGCATCGATTGCTTCTGAAGTCAATATGCAAAAAGAAATAGACATAGACATATGACCCGACCTGCAATAACTTCTTAAAAACTCGAACTTAATATGACTCTATTTTAGTAATGGTGATCTTAGTTAGAGCTTATGAATTTGAGTATGCCGAGTTTCTACAAAATAGCGTACGATTAATAATTATATAGTCATGATCTGGCCTTTTGAATATTTCTTTGTAACTCAAAGATGGTTTATTATATACTTTATTTGTATCATATAGGAACATAATCAAGGTTATGAGGAAAAAACAAAGACTCAAAATTTTAAAATTGTGCTTGTGTTTACCTATGGGTTAACCTGAAAGGAAAATGACTTGTGAGAGTAATTATCTTTTTGTGTTGTTTACGTTTAGGTAATTTCATTTTTTTTATACATTTGACCATTTAATTTGCTAAATATGTTCAGATATTACCATTACACGTGATAATGGTAATATGTGAACACATTTAACAAGTTAAATGGTCAAATGTGTATAAAAAAAGAAAGTTATCTAAATGTGAACAATTTTTTTCACAAATTTCTTAAGATTTTTTTTTTTTTTTTTTTTTTAATAATTTATGATATTTTTTTCCTATAGGTTTTTCTAATACAATGCTTTAAACTTTGCTTATAATTTTGTTTTTTTTTACCTTTTTTATACCTTCATATAATTTTAATACGAGTGCTTCTAAACCAAATATTTTATAAATGTTTTAAATTTTTTTTGCAAGTTTTTAACTTGTTTTTTTATATTTTCATATAATTTTTTTTATAACTTTCATACATTTATTTCTAAACTTTTTTTTTACAACATTTTTAAAGTGTTTCACAGATTTTGTATGACCTTTAATATTTTTTATAACATTTTAAATACGTTCGCTAAATACTAGTTTAAAACATTGTATTAAAAAAAATAAAAGACTATAAACTTCTAATTAAAAAGTATTAAAGTTGTAATAATTTTAAAACATTACATTATATATATATATATATATATATATATATATATATATATATATATATATATATATATATATATATTGTTTTTTATTTGCTAAGTTATATTTACTTTTTATTTTTTAAAAGACTCCATACTTACTGTTATATATTTAATTTATTTAATTTTATTGTTAGATATTGTTTACTTTAAAATTTTATATATGCTTAAAAACAAAAAAAAATTATAAGAGGCTATATAAAATATTCACAAAACAAAAACATATTTATTAATTTACAAGTAAAGTTTAAAATTAATCAATATTTAATTAATATTTAGAAAATTATGGATATTTTAAAAATAATGTTTGAAAAAACTAATACAAATAAATATAAAAATAAAATCGATATTAGAAGTGGGAAAATGACTTATTGAATAATTAATTTTTCGTATTGTTTACATGTAAACAACTTTCTTTTCTTGTATATATTTAATTATTTAACTTGTTAGTCTGTTCACATATTACCATTGTTACCTGTTATAGCCGGCGACAATGAAAATATGTAAACACATATAACAAGTTAAATGGTGAGATGTATACAAAAATAAAAAAGTTACCTAAATATAAATAAAACGACGAAGATAATTATACTGAAAAGTCATGATATTAAAACTCACCTTTTCAAGCTTCATAACTAACAAAACAGAGGAAACTTACAACTTTTTATCAAGATCCGAACACTATCTAATCAACAAAAATATAATGGTGACACCAAAATGTAGCTGGCGGCAATTGTAGTACATGGTCAGGGTCATAGTATTTGACTTGAAAAAGTTTTCTTCAAGAAAGATGATTTGTACCAAAAGAACGTCTTTTCTAATCCTTTTGGTGAGATATAAACGTCATGGAGGTTTATCGTCTTACTTGTAAGCATCTCTTGTTTTAAAGGTTTCACTGTTATAGTTAAGATATGTTATAGAAAGAAATCAACAGGACATAAGTGTAATATCTAAAATTTAGATACACATGATATTGTTTATCATCCTCAACTAATACTAATTTATAATTTATAAAGTTAAATTGTTAACATCAAATTAACAAGAAATAATAATAAATAAATAAATAAACTAACTATAATGATGATGTCAAAAAATGAGGATGACATGATGAATGGAGGGGTATATGGGGCATCTAATGATTAGCCATCACTTTATTATATGCATGTTACACCCTACATTGGCAGCTAAGTTGTGATTGGACCATATCCATATTTCACTTTTCCCCTTTTTTTTCTTTCCAAATGAATATATTATTTTCACTTCCACATAGTAACGAAAGTAGATAATGCAAGATCTTAATTCGATTCAAATATGACAAATCCACTTTCTTTACAATAAAAAACATGAATATTTTAGAAGTTTTGTTGTCTGGTTTCTGATATAGTAGTTACAATCTATATGGACATATTAAAGATAAAATATAGTATTAAGACTTACAAGTATAGTATAAAAATGTATGAATCAATTTGACCACATAACAATTTTCTCGTGTTTTTTTTTTCTTTGTAAACGGCAGAAATATATCGAAAAAAACCTAGCAACGTGTTAGGCAAAGCATGAGAATTACATTGTTTATGACCTGAATTGGGTTTTAAAGCCGACATAGCCAATTAATCTTTAACTTTGTATTCTTATTATAAACCTAAAAATTCCAATGTGTCACTAAATAAAATATTATGGTCTTCTTTTTCTTTGTCCGTTTCAAATATCATATTGTTATGAAACTTCCAAATCGTCCAATATGTCTTAAGAATCGCTGCATCAAGACGTTTGTTCTGCAAAATAGTTAGCCTTAGTTGATTTATCCAAACAATATACTCAGTCTCAGTGTAGTTGGTGAGGTTTGACATGTCAATAGCCCACAAACTGAAAAAGAACAAGCGAAGAACTTATGCTCCAATGTTTCAATGGCCGAATCATAAGTCGCACAAAAGAGGGAATCCAAGCCTATGCCCCGTTTGTCAAGATTCAACTTGACTTGAAGTTTGTCCAATTTTATTCTCCATGTCAAAATATTAACTTTAATGGGGACAAAGTTATTCCTTCTAGTAGGTAAATCATCAAGAAGAAGCATGTTTTTTATCAATCAACGTCTTGTCTTGCGTAAAAGACCATGTACTCCCCACTAATATGTAACTCCTTCCTCCACCTATAGTTGATTCATTTGGCTCAAAGTATCGTCAAAGGTCAACCTAGATTTGTGATGGATTGTCTATTAATTGTCTAAAAACGCAAAAGGCAACCAGATAATAAATTGATTCTAACCAAAGTACGATCGGTAAAATTATACGATCGGTAACATTATAAATTTTATAGAGGTGAGGCATCAAAACCGGCGATTATTGTGGATTCCATAAAAATTATAGTATTTACGTGGAGAAAGCATAGAAGTCAAATAGATGAAAAAATAGTATGGAATAAGCGGTGTGTTTCACCATTAAATTGTATATAGCATATGTTTTCTTTTCTCTTTTGGATGTAACTTCTGGCCCCTAGTATCTTGCTTGGGTGCTTTTTCAATAAAATTGTCGGTTCAAAAAAAAAAACATTATAAATTTTAATTTTTTATTTTGATCATTTTTTGTATCAAATTTATCTTTTGTCATTATCACATAAAATTTTAACCTTTTTATTCATTTATCTTCCTTAATATATATATATATATATATATATATATATATATATATATATATATATATATATATATATATATATATATATATATATATATTGTAACGTCCCAAATATACGAGCCAAAAATTTCATTTTTAAAACATATACTTAGCAAAACATTAGAAATAAAACATTCACGGAACATGTCCTTTCACAAAAGATATCGCGTGTCTGGAAAAACATTTTATAAAACATAATAATGTCAGAGTACAAATCCCTAGGAAGATCTCATAGTGCGGAATACAAAGCATGTATGTGATGTGCCGCTACAGCGCCGACTCCTTCCCCTTCGAAGAAGAGGTACCTGAAACCAAAACTAAAAACTTTAAGCACGAAGCTTAGCGAGTTCCCCCACTGTACCACATAACACATATATATTGTCAGACATATCTGGGTGCCCGACCTACCCCTTCGGTCCTCTCGACCGGATACTGGTTAGCATATCTGGGTGCTGGCCTCCCCTTCAGTCCTCTCGACCGGATACCGACTAGCATATCTGGGTGCTGGTCTCCCCTTCGGTCCTCTCGACCGGATACTGACTAGCATATCTGGGTGCTGGTCTCCCCTTCGGTCCTCTCGACCGGATACTGGGGACTATTTCACCCCCTACTACTACCACATAACACATATTACATAATCTATCTAGCATGGTTGGGCACGACCGCCCCTTCGGCCCTATTGATCGGTAATCTGGGGACTATCTCCCCCTACTGTCACTAGCACATAGCATCATATCATACTAGCACATAAACATATCACAGGTAGTAACAACCTTAGATGAATATCAAAGAGACAATCATCTATCATACAACTCCTACTGGTGGGCCGGCATTGTGGCTTTAGACCCACCGCTACTGGAAGGTAACACACCTCAAAGTAGCTGCTGATCTGCATGGGAACTGACTGTCTTCTGCTGCTGCTGCTGCCCCGGAAATCCTCCGGCTATAATTCCCACAAAACACTCAGTCAAATACTGCTAACCGACCTTAGGGTAAAATGACCATTTACCCCTAACCAAGCCAAGAGTCAAAGTCAAAGTCAACTTCCAGTTGACCCGACTCGCCGAGTTGGCTTGCCAACTCGCCAAGTCCCTATCCATTCGATTGACCATAATCCCGTCTCTACTCGTCGAGTTAGGCATTGACTCGACGATTTTTCCTTCTAAACCAAAGTCCAATAGTTCTTCATCCTACTCGCTGAATTGTATGAACAACTCGTCGAGTTCATCTTCATCCGACGAACATTCTATGCTGAGACTCACCGAGTTGTATGAACAACTCGCCGAGTCAGTTCTTGAGACAAGAAGATTGCCTTGAACTCGCCGAGTTTCTTCATGAGTGAGTCTGGCTTCCGACCCACTGAGTCACACCCCATGACTCACTACTCCATTCAGCAAACACGAAAAGGGGGAAAACCCGAGGACTCGTGACTCGACTCGCCGAGTCTGATGAACGACTCGCCGAGTCTACCACATGCAACTACTATATACTCGATTTTGCTTGGATCCAGCTCATTCCATACATAGATCTGGGTTCTTAGGGCTTGATTAACACGTATAGTTTCCAACTTTACGTGTAAATAAACACCAATGAAGGTTTTAGGGCTCAAAATGCACTAAAAGAGTAGATCTAGGGCTTTCATGCAATATGGCTTCATAAAGGCAGTGGATCCGAGCTCCTGGAGCTCAATCATGCCTAGATCTAAAGGTTAATCAGCTTATCACAGACCCTAATTAATATCCAAGCTTGGGAAATGGCTCAAGAAGGACTTTAATGGAGCTTTAAGGAACTATAAGCATGAAAAGAGAGGGAAACTGAGTTATACCTCAAGGAATCACTGAAATAACACCAAGATGTCTGGCTTCCTTCTTCTCTTCTTGATCTACTCTCCTTTTTCTCTCAAAATCTTCAAGAAAACACACCAAAGCACTTCAATCTCACATTTTTCAGGTTTGGACGATATAGGGAGCTCTGAGGGTGAAGGGGGCGAGCTTGGGGGCGCATAAGATGATTTAAATAGGGTGCAAACCCTTGAAATTAGGGTTTCATCAGACAGCGGGGACTCGCCGAGTCGCCAACTTAAACGTGTTCTATATCCCGTCTCTACTCGGCGAGTCGGGCCTACAACTTGCCAAGTCCAAGGCTAAAAATGCAAAACACTTAGATAAATTTCACATACCAGGAACCAGGTGCTACACACACACACACACACACACATATATATATATATATATATATATATATATATATATATATATATATATATATATATATATGTATATATATATATAATCAAACACCAAGTTTTTAACATCTTTGTTCATAATCCTATATACCTATTAAAAATATTTATTCAAAATAAAACAGAACAAACTCACTTTTTCATTAAAAGGCGAATTGCGAGATTGGAACTTGCAATATAACAATCAAAGAAACATTTATGTCAACATAATAACTTCAATTTATTATAATAGATAGGATATTTAACATTTATGTTAAGACCTATGTCACAGGCTCACAGCAAGATATTCGAAAAGCTGAAATACCAACCAACTTATCAGGTTCGTTTTTTTGTGGGTTTATAAAAGTGGTGATGCATGCTAAAGAGATGCTAAGACATGTCATATCAGATTCTTTTCTTCCACCTAATCTTTTGTCATAGAAAATACTCCATCCGTCCCAAATTGATAGTTCATTTTTTACTTTTAAAGTCTTTTTTTTTTTTAACTTTGACCGTAAATATTTTTATTTGTGTTATATATTACTTAATAAAACTTATAACATTGAAAAAATATTTAAAATATAATTCATTCATATATTTTGCATCAAATATTATCTATCAAAAACAAAAATATTTAAGTTCAAAATTGAAAAAAAAAAAAAAACTTCAAAAGCAAAAATAGACTATCAATTTGAGACGGATATAATATATATACTTGGATTTTGAGAAAAAATTTAAAACAAAAATACAAATAAAAGATAACAAATCATACCCTTCTCATTTTAGAAAAAATAAAATAAAAAAAGAAAGCAAATACAAAAAACCGGCACTCCCTTTAACCTTAAAAATAACATGGGCCTGGCTTTGACCTTCCAAAACCACGTTTCAAAAGGCCTATTGACGGAAATAGTAACGCTAGATGAGTAGATGGTCGCACTTTTTTCTATTCTTGAAAGGCTTGCAACTTGCAAGTAAGACATGACCCAATACCCACTAGTAAAAAATTTAGAAAAAATTTATATTATTAATAAGACTTAAGTTTGTTTAACACTGTATTGATTATTTAAAATTAATATTAATATATATTTATAAAAAAGTATATACATTTGAATAGATGTTAAAAAGAAACACAATGAATAATTTAAATTACAATGCTATATAAAAAATAAAGTATAAAATATGTAATAAAAAAAAATAAAAAACACAATTGTTTGAAAGACACATACAATAATAAGAACAATGGCAAAGAAAATATAAAGACAAATTAAATTATCATTATATTCATGAAGTAATAATAATAAGAACAACAAACAGAGATTGAAATATAAAGTTATATCGTTGGCTCATGAATGACTAAAATAAGAGAAAATGGATTAATGGTCATTTTTGTTGAGTGAAAATTACCATTATGTCCCTGAAGTACTAATAATAAGAACAACAATCACAAACTGAATTAATGCGATACAAACATTACGAATGTACTATAATAAATAAAAACATTACAAAATTGATAAATTTGAGAAGGTATGTTGTGAGTTTGGGATTTACATTTTCAATGAGGTGATAGTAGATAAAAAAAAGCTTATGCAACATCTAATTGGAAATTACCATTATGTCTTGTAGTACTAATAATATAAAAACAAAGTCAATAATGCAATAAAGTATATTCAAACATTCAAACAAAGAAAATAAAATAGAAAGACACATAAAAAAATAAACTATATGTCCCTGTACATTAATTACCATTATTTTCCTGGACTACTAAAATAAAGCATATTCGAACATTAAAATAGATAAAATACAAACACCCTCTAGAATCAGTGTATGTTTGTGTTTATAAACAATTAATGTTAAATGAAAATCACAAAATTCTTACCGTATTATAGTTTACAAAATACAAATAAAGTTTTATTTGGAAATATATAATTTGATTTTTATTATAACAAACTTTTCACATTTATATTTTCTATCTTAAAATAATTTTGATTAAACAGTTTTTATCCTTCTTCATAGTTTTAAATTTAAATTATTGGTAATTCAAATTACAATTTTGATCCCTAACTATATTTTAAAGATACATTTTTTACCCGTTACATAATTGTTTTTATAGTTTTCATTTTTATTAATATTAACTTTTTTATTTAAACGATAATTAATACGTTTAAGATACATTTTCAAACGTCATTTTGTATGCCTCAGCCGTACATAAATTTTTTAGCTTCGAAACCTTATTTTATAATTTTATGATTCACTTTGTAACGAAGTTTTTCACCGCAACACGTGTAAATTTCTCCCAATAACTTTATCAATGTTGAGATGTGTTTTTCAACATATATGGCTTCCGCAACATCGTGCAGATGGTCCAAACCCTAGTTCTAATTAAAACAATGATTTTTTTATTATAAGGATAGAAGTCTTGTGCTTACGTGGCAAACGAACTCATGGCAATTCAAGTATTTACGTGGCTTATGACATGATAAAGAGTAACTGGTTTATCACTTCAAAATCGATAAAAAAAAAAAACATTTTAAACTTGAAAAACTACATCTTATACCCCTAGAGAGCTAGGAAATAACTTTGAGGACCTTTTAAACTATTCAAGAAACATTGATGAGCAACAGTAATATTAACACTATCTTTTTTAGTTACATTTTTTATGTCACTAGGGTTAACATCGTTAGTCATTTACCGTTTAATCCATATAAAATCACTCTTTTATCTTGTTTTGCTTCAACTACTTTAATAACTAAGTTATTATATATATATATATATATATATATATATATATATATATATATATATATATATATATATATATATATATATATATATATATATATATACTAGCTGTTTACCCGCGCCAAGCGACAGGTGCGAATAGTTTTTTCAGAAATTAATTTCCATACGCGATTAGTTCTTTTACGCAAATAATTTATTATATCTAAACAATTATCAATAAAAACGATGTTAGCATAAACGAAATCAATAAGAATTAAAAATGAAACGTTGGATACTTCTATTTGTTTGTCTAATCTAGCGTCATACTTTCATTCCGATTCATTTTTTTTAATTTAAGTTTTTTTTCTTATTAAAAAAAAAAGTTAGAATTAGAAATGAAAAATAGATGTTATAAAAATAAATGAAAGTACTTTGTTATTTCTTGCATTTAGCATAATCAAAAGGTAAATGCAAGATATAACAATGTACTTCCATTTGTTTGTCTCATTTAGCATACTATTTTCATTTCAAATTATTAATTGTTATAAAAAAAAATTATGCAACATATGCATACTAATTATATAATTTATTTTTCACCAATAAAATGCTTAAAAAGGAAAACCAGTCAAAGTACATTTAAAATTTCTTACAGTTAGCACCTAATTGGGCTAAATGCAAAAAATAGAAATGTACTTTCATTTGTTTCTAGAACATAACATATTTTTTCCATTTCTATTTTTTTATTTTATTCTAATTTTTCCTTATTAAACCATCATATTTCAAAAGTACCATGCTATAATGGGAAAGATATTGAAAGTATAGTCCCTATAAAAGAAATGAAAGCAATAAGCACAATCAAAACCAACACCAATCAACAAACAAAACACAAGGAAGAAGCTAAGAAAGGACCAAGGGCAAAATGGTCAACCACCAAAAAAGCACAAAAATATGATAATAGATAGGTCAACACAGTCTTCCAAGAAGTGTAGGATAGCAAACCACAAATTTTATCGACAACTTAACATTACACTATTCAGAATGATTTAAACTTAAATCAAGTAAATTTAAGAATTGCAATTAGATAGCGAACCACTCCAAAAATGGTACAGAGATAACAAATACGATACATGGAAATAATCATCTGAGAAGCAACTCAAAACTATTAAAAATATATGATAGAAATAACAACATACTTGCATTTATTTGTCTATTTTTAACATCATAGTTTACACTCTTTCTGTTATAGTAAGAAAACAAAAAAACAAAATCCTAAATTCAGTCTTTTTCATGTTTTCTTGCTGGAATTCCTAATTAGGTTCACTCATCGGGATGGCTTTCTTGGTCATATCTGAACCATGATAGGTCGAACATCTAAATTGAAAAAGGGAAAATAAGATAACATTGTCAATATCACAATTACTATCAACTCCTATCACAAAATGAACAACACTTCTAACCAATGTACTTTGAAAAATAAAGGAAATGGATGTTTACTGGAGGAGACCTGTGAAACAGATCAAAACATGAAGTAGAAATGTAGAATATGAATCCCTCTTTCGTTGCTTCAAGTCCACTACCTATTTGTAAATTTCATGAGTCATTGTCTCCAGGTTACTGATCCTACAGAAAACTTTTGTTAATAAAAAGGTAGTAAGATGGATTCCCAAATGAACCCATATTAAAGATAAAAATATTCAAATTGAAAACCCAAAACAGTTAAATGACAAATTTGGTTACAATTTAGAAACTATACATTTGTATCATTTGTTCCAAATTGTTATCATTATCACATTCTCCTTCTACATCAAGGAAAAAGAAAGATCAAGTGAAAGAAGAAATACTATTTTTAGGATTATCATAGCATTCTAGAAGTCAAGTCAACAACCAAATCCTCTTCTCCTTTGGACAAAAGCAACTGAAATCCCTTGGCCTCTAAGGCCTCTAATGCCACCTGAGTCAAATAGAGTGGGTAGTTTCTCATACATTGGTAAATCAAATAAACATGAAAAATAGTTATTACATCATTAATTCGGTGGTTTATAGCCTATCTGATCTTTATATATTCCAGTTCCATCAGCATAGCCTCGATATCAACAATCATATGATCAAAAAGTGAAGCAGCCAGAAAGAAGCAAAATCAATAAGAAAGTGAGCTTTAAAACACATATTAGGAATCAAATCTGTTCTTTAAGAAGCTTCAACTTCAAAGATCAAATTTTAGAGTTACAACATACACAAAAATCAAGGCTTCTTTTAAGCCTTTAAAGATCACATTTTTAATAGTTTCGAGAAAATATAAAGAATTCGAGGAGATTTGAAGCTAAATATTAGTTTCTTTGACTTTATAAATTCAAAATGAAAATGTAATATTCGATCTCCCATGGAGACACCATTTTCCTGTCTCACATTGGATGTTGGTTCATCCCTGTAGGCTTGAAATTGTCAAGAAGAGGTTTGAAACTTTGACCTTTTTAGTTTCCTAAGTTGTTTTAATAACCAAATAGATAAACTGAAATCAAGAAGTATCAACCTTCATCAATCTCTATTTAGAAGAGAGCTAAGGAGATATGTCCTCAACTCCATATATTGTGCCTGTAAACCTAGTCAAATAAAGGAAAAATGTAAAAAAAGGTTAACTATTGGATAAAAGGTATAAATTTATTGGTGCACTGGAAAGAAAAAACCACAAAAATACAAACATAAATATATCTCATGATGTGGAAAGATGTATTAAAACTAAAAAAATTTTGGAATCATAGGGACCATTTTTGAAACTTACTCATGTATTAATGATTTGAAGTTATGAACATCGTATATAATTCTAGATAAAAAATAAAAATTCAACTAAGAAGAAAAGAGCAAAAGCAATTTATAACTTGTTCCCTATTTAATTTTTTTTTTGTCAAAACTTGAGGCATATGTAATTCTATACATCATTATTAAAATTTGTACATTTTTTAAATCACAACTTTATTAACTTGCAAATAAAAAAGGTAAAGATCGACATTTCTCAAGAAATGAGTATTCTATTGGAAGCATCTAATAAAGTAACTCCTCTTGGTGGTTCACAAACGGAACGTAAGCAATGAAAAGCATCTAGTTTGTTATCGTCTAAAAGTATCGGCGAATATATGGAACTTATATACCTTTCCAATACTGTATAGTAAAAAATGTGAAATATGCAAGAAAAAATAAACTAACAGTTGTAGACCCCATCTTCATGTTTCTCTATTTCCTTCAACTTTTCTCATATCTGAAAGAGGTCTCCAATAGCATGTTCGATGTCAACATTTATGATTATGTGGGTCTGAATACATGGGTTGAGTGAACAAATACATGGGTCGAGTGAACAGAAAAGGGGTAAGGGTTTAAAGGGAACATACTTTGGCACATTGATTATGTTTGTCTAAAAACAGAGGCTAGGATTTTGCTGGGTTGTGATGGCGGTGGTCCTTTTGATCGAAATAACATCCAGTCCATCAAAACTACAAAAAAAATGAAATCTTTACCTACAAACCAGGGAAAACAAAAAAAAATCATAAAAAGTCAGATCATTTGTATATATCCAACATGTGTCTTCATTTGCATATGAAAAACTTAAAAAAAAAAAAAAATAGAACTGTGAATCAAACACCCACAATTTTCCTCAGATACGCAAATATAAAAAGAGGAATATCGAACAAAAGGGTGAACTAAACCCTAGCTTCCAGACAATCAAAATCAACCGGATCTCCACCTATATTTTAGAAAAATACATACACAGAAAATTAGACAAATACACATGCAAATACATACACATATGATCACGAATAAACACACACACACACACACAGTATTTCACAAAAAAAATTGAAGAAATATGCTCAGAATGTTGCCATTGAAAGGGAGGAAAGAAAAATTACCTATTTGACTTCAAATCGCCGGAAAACTTCAATCATCAGTATTCAAATATGCCATTTCAAGAAACTTACCACCAACCTACGTTTGAATAGAGAGAGAGAGAGAGAGAGAGAGGGGGTTAGGTTTCAAGTGGGTCAAACAACGATGGTGCAATGGTCTTGACTGGTTCAAGGTGTGTGCTCCTGGTATGGTGTGAGACTTTGGAGCTGGTGTGCCTGGCGGCTAATTAGGCTTAGAGAGAAGGAGAGATGGTTGAGAAAAAGGGGGAGCATCTTATAGAGAGGAAAATTTTCAAAATTTTAAACTGAAAATAGCGTGAGATCCAGAAAAAGAAGGGAGAAAAGATTTGATATATATGAGAATCAGTTTATTTAGGTAACTATAGATCCGAGATTAAAGGGGGACCGAGTGAAAAACATTATGGCTGATCGCATAAAAATTTGAGAAATTAAATATCCTCCTACTTTTTGTTCCTATATATTCTCCTACCCATTTAAATGATAACATGTGTCATATTAGTATTCTAAAATACCATTAAATCTCATTAAATGATCATTAAATGTTACACATGTCACCATTTCATTGGGTAGGAGGATATGTAGGAACAAAAAGTAGGAGGATATTTAATTTCTCTAAAAATTTTGTGCATAAATTCACTGTACAAAATCGTATATGGGTTGTGCTAAATGCTTTTTAACATATATATATATATATATATATATATATATATATATATATATATATATATATATATATATATATATATATATATATATATATATATATATAGAGGGAAGAGTTATATGGAAAATGAATCATTAGAGCAACATATATTTGAACCAATAAAAACATGACAACACATCACTTCTACAATAACTTCCACAATACATTACTTGTAAAGAAAGAAATGGACACGTGTTATTTGATTATTGGTTCCGGTAGATGTTGTCCTAGTTATTTGTTTTTCATAGAACTCATTCCTATATATATAGGTAGAGGTTCATTTGAGACCACCTATATTTTGTGAAACATGGGGACCAAATGTTAGCCTTTCATCAAATTTGATCTTGTGGCTTATAAAAAAACAGATTAACACTAATTAATCTAAACGATTAGTTAATTAGGGGCAAATTAGTCACTAAGTTAAATATAATATCACTACCAGATTTGATACTCAATTAGCGTCATATTCACGTCGTCCTCAAGAACATCTTCACCTACTTCGTTTCTTCTACCAAAACTATCACTCTTATGTCATCAATATTCCATAATCTTCTCTTGTAATCGATCTTCAATCTCCTTAAATATTCACTTATTTCAACCATATCATCATTTGATTTTGAGATAGATTTATCGAAGAATGATCCTATCCTATCTAAATCATAGCTTCTAAATTCATGATTTTTGTGTTTTTCGAGTTCATCTTCTTCATTCTTCTACATCTGCAATTGATAATCAGATTGATTGGGGTTGAAATTCATCTATCGACATCTGGGGGTTGATTTTCATCTATCGACATATAGGGGTGATCACCAGATAGAGGTTATTTTCAACAATATACTTCATCAAATCACATATATCACTGTTAAAATCTAATCGATTTTTAGCACCATAATCATCCACTTTCAACAAAGAGGGTTAGTTTTTCTTCGTTGATCTTTAATTTCAACAATTCTTCATCAAATCACAATCGTTTAGCAGCTTTACATCTATTTTGAGCACTTTCTAGATTCAATTTCTATTTATCAGATTTATGATTGTTACAATTTGTCAAGGTTTGACTTTGAGCACTTTTAAGGTTTGATTTTCAACACTTTTCAAGCAATGTGTTTTGTAAAATTGACAAGGTATGTGCAAAGTAATTATTGTTATTCAACAAATTCACTTAAACTATACATGCATTTTACATGTTTGATGAAAGTCCTGAATGAAAAAAGAGTCAAATGTATCACCCCTTCTCATGACTAAATTCTTCTTTAAGAATATGAGTATATTTCCAAAATATGAGTCATAATTAGTGAAAAATAATGCATTGTTGACTTTGTTCTTATAATAATTGATATCATTATTATGTTTAATATTTTTCATTTTTCTTTTATCTGATCTTTTATAGAAAACAATCTTTAATACAATGACATGGTTTTGTTTAAATCTTATTTTGTAATGAAATTCTTCTGATTATATTAATCGTATATCATTACCCATATGGCATTACATTGTGTGAGTATCTATCAAAGATTCATCATAATTAAGGAAATCACTAGTTCAATATGGACATGAAACATTGTGTATTATTCTTATAGAATATTGTACATACATACAGTAACATCAATTATGATTGTGTGTATATATATATATATATATATATATATATATATATATATATATATATATATATATATATATAATTCAAGGATTAATCATAATAAATATAAACATTCAGGAATTAAAGGTAATGTTTTCTATACATGCATATTATCCTGATTATAATTATGATATACTATCACTCATATTTCATTGCATGGTGTTATTATCTGGTAGTTATTCATCATAATGAAGAAAATCTGCATGCAATAAGGAATAAGGGTTGTGGAACCAAAAGATGGTTAACCATTATCCTGGAGAAGACTACCATTCAAGGTCAACAGAAATCAAGATCATGCAAAATATGTGGCGTGTAAGGTCATGATACAAGGAAATCTTTAACAATGAACAAAATTTTCAAGGAATAGTTTGCACAATGTTGTGTGTGTATATATATATATATATATATATATATATATATATATATATATATATATTTATTTTTTCATACTAGAATAATTGAACAATGTTGTGTACATTTAATTACATTATGTTTTTATCCTTTCGACATCTAATTAGAATTTGACAAAAAAAAAAAATTATGCTCCAAAGTGAGTTTCCCATTTAATTTCACAAATGTATCCGTAAATGTTGATTTTAAGAACTTTGATCATTCTCCTCCATTTCACCATCTTCGGTTTCAACCGTTTTTGATGTCCATTGCTTTTGAGTTTCTTCAACTCCAACTTGCGCTTTTTCATTTTCTGGCTCATTGGTACTTCAAAAAATAGTACCCGAAAACAAGTTATTGAACTTCTTTGCCAATTCCATGTTCTATTTTCATTTGGAAACATCGATATACAATTAGAAACAATTTCTTCCATCTTCTCTTTTTCTACAAAAACTTTCTTGAAGACCTTTTCAAACATTTCTTCATGTTCCTGAAAAACAATAAGGCCCTAGAATTATAAGTATAACTTATTAAATGAAATCATAATATTCAGTTGAATAATAAGTTATGAAGGAACATGCGATATATTATATCAGAATAGTAGAATATCAATTATGAACCATAAGCATGTCATATCAGAATATCTAGAATTACAGAAAATAGCAACATACTTTAACCTTTCTACTACTATAAACAATGTACTTTACTTATTACTCATTATAGCAACATACTTTCAATTCCTAACCAATCTAAGCAATATGTATCTTGAACCTTGTAATGTGATAATAAGTGTTAGATTACATCTTGATATTATCAGTTAAGAATGAGTTCTCCATATGAGGTTTACCAAGTTTAATTAGATACTCACATTCAGCCTACGATTGCTAAATGACAACAGAACAAATGATTTGACAGTTTTTTAAAATATTTGGAATAAATAATTTAAAACAAATTTCCTTAGAATATTGAGAATAATTAACTTAATTATAGAGATAACCGGTTTCAAGGTATGATATTTACATCTTCCGTCGATTAGCCGTATAGGCATCAATTTTCAGAAAATTCATTGTCAATTTCTCCATTACAGACATCTATTTTCTATATTTCATATCACAACATCGGTTTCCAACAATTCAACATCACATAATTTTGCTATTACTAAAGGATTATCAAGAAGGTTGATTTTTAGCAACGCATTATTAAAATGGGAATGAACAAGATACTAACTCTAATATACTAAAACATAAATGCTAGAATATTCTACTAAAAGCTAATATATAAAAAATAATTCCTAGAATACTTTACTACACAAATCAAAGTGACTAGAATAATATGATATATAAAATCAGAATGACTAAAATATTGTACTAAACCTCAATGTTCTAAAATTCATCATCAGTTTCTCTATTACAGACATTGATAAGGAATTTCGATATTTCAACATTAATTTTCAACAATTCATCTTCAATTTCTCTACCACTAAAGGATTATCATAAATGATTGATTACCTTTAGATTCTATATAATTTCATATCAGAACATTGATTTTTAGCAATTCATCATCAAATAATTTTGTTATTACTAAAGGATTATAAGCAAGGTTCAATTTTGAACAATTTAATAATTTATCATAAACTTTGTTGTTACATATGATTATCAACTCATCGGTAATTGGTTTTCAGCAATTCATGATAAAAATAGGAATGAGCATGATACTAAACAGAATGGCTAGACTATTACATAAGGAATTTCAAGATTTCAACATTTATTTTCTGCAATTCGTCATCAATTCCGAATTAGAATATTACACCATATACTAGAATATCACACCTTATAATATAATTTCATAATATTACGCATTAATATCCTAATATTATACATAATTTCGTAATATTATACATTAAAATTAGAAAAAAAAAATATGTTAATTATTTCGATTTCCTATAAATCATTCTAGATATTCGCATTCCATTATAAGTTTGAAATTTAGAATATTACATATATTATTAATATCTTATATAATATAAGTTTACTTTACACAGTAGAACCTAATTTTAGAATATTACACTTTAATATCAGATCACACACAATTTCATAATATTAAATATTAACAATATAATATTTAATGTTGAACATCTTGAATAACTAGAATTATAACACATCAACGAGTGTTAAAAAAAAGCCTAAATTTAGTATCCAAGTTATAACATTATTCTTTATGAATATAACTTATTAAAAGATATCATAATAATTAGAATAATTAAATTAAAAAATAAATCATAATAAGTATAATATCAAGTAATTAGATGAAACCAGAATATTCATAATAATCAACTCAGGGCCGGTCTATTGATTTTCAATGCCCGGGGCGAGATTCTAAATTAATGCCTTTATTTATTAAAAAATATCAAAAATGAAATAAATTTTATACTCAAACCAAAACAAGGTTATACAAACTAACAAACAAAAGCATACATAAAATTCAAACCAAAACAAGGTTATACAAACTAACAAATAAAAGAATACACAAAATTCATCTAAATCGATGTCTCCTTGCATTTGCTCAAATCTACATCTCAATTGAGTTTTAGTCATAGCTACTATAACAATAAAATAATCAGTTCTAAAATTTTCTTAAGATGATTGTTATTCTTTTTTGGTATCTGGAACTTTATCAAATTTATTTTTCTACTATAAATACGTTTGATAGGAAATTTTGGTTCAACTCCAATATTTTCTGCAATCCGTGTATCCTCAACTTGAAGTTAACAATCTGTATCCACAACCTAAACAAAAAAATAATATCTTTTAGATTTTCAGAAATAAATTAACAGTATATTATTCAAAATAAAAAACACATCACTTTTCAACATCATAATTTACATATCAAATTTAATTTCTTATTATATACATCAGATTATTTAGTTTTCAGAAAGCCATATTATTATTCAGAAAAAAATACATCGGATTTTCAAAAATTAATCAGAATTGAAAAACCAACCACTTTATCAGACTATATACATCTAGTTCAGAAAAATCAAAATAAGAATTCACATGTCACTATATCAGATTTTCAGAAATTGACATAACTTAATTCAGAAATTGACATAACTTATCACATTCAGCAATAAATATAACTTATCAAAATCAAAAATTGTCAAATTGACATAACTTATCAGATTTCAAATTATATAAAAACAATCAAAGTTACTTTGATAATAAATCAGAGTAGTAATAGAAGAAAAAAAAATACCTATAAAACTAATGAAGCTTAGTGTAGATTGCAACCTTCATGGCTCGATTGATAATTTCACTTCTCCACTGGAGATTCAGGATTTTTGAAACTGAAATTTCATAAATTTTAAGTAGTAAGCTATACAAGAAAAATGAAATTTTATAAATTTTAATCTGTAATCACTATCATATTTTCAAAATTTCAATTAGGTTAAGCTAGAAATTTGAAATACAAGAAAAAACTCACTGGATTAGGACTTTAGGATGATGAAATCATTCAATCACAGTATCGCACCTTTGAAACTTCACTTTTAACACAACAGATTTAGAGCAATAGATAAACTATTACAGATTTAGAGTGGTAGAGGAGAGGACGATTCAAGATTTAGAAAGAAAGAAAGAAGAACGTAGGAGAAGCGATGTTGAAGGGATGAGACAGTAGAGCGATCGATAGAGGACTAGATCTTGATTATAAATTCTAATCTTCATCTCCATTCTCTATAAGGGATGCCTCGTGTTCTTCATCTTCAATTATTAGGCGTATATTTAGATCGAAGAGTCACCATGCAAAATTGATTTTAATTGGCGCTAATTAGGTCTTCGTTGGCTGCCCTTGACGTCTAGACGGATTTGTTACTAGACTAGCCGATTAGATATGGCCCAAATATACAATAACAATATAACATGCTTTGAAAAATTGATGCCCACTAGAATTTGATGTCCTGGGCCGTGGCCCAGCTCGCCCTGGGCTTCGGCCGGCCCTGAATCTACTTAAAACAAATAAGCTTTTAAAAATTTAAATATTCTAATTGTAATATTATAGTTCTATTCAGGCTACCAGTCAAACTATAAAATTATTTTGTAAAAATATTCTATATATACATTTTTTATTTTTAAAATATTCTAATTTTATACATGTTAACAATTAGCCTATAATATTATTATGTAAGAACAATCTGAATCAGAAATTTAAAAAAATTCTAAACAACACATAAAAATCATTTTTTTATAACAAACAACACATAACATTACCAAGTACACTTCATTACAAAAATGCCCAGAAACAAGCCAATGATAACATAAGCCAAAAACATGGATAAATGGTGAGTAGACATACCGTTCCTTTCAATATAAAAGCAAATTCCTTTGCATCATACTTGTTGCTTTTCATTTCTGTGACAAAATGTGTGAAGTTATCAGGGAGATTTACATCATCTTGGACTTCTACAGAGTTCACTTGATTAAGAAGATTGTAAAGTTCACTAACAAGCCTCTGTTTTGATTAACAAATTATGTTACAAACTATCTTAAACAAGTTTAGAACAACAAACATCAATCACTCGTAACATTATCAACTAATTTATTCTAGTATAGAGTAATATATATATTGTTTTTAAACTGATGTACTTATTGTAAAGTATCTTAAGTTAACAATAAATTTCAAACAATTACAACAAGCTAAAACATTAATAAGTAAATATCCTTTTATAAAATATCTTAAGTTAACAACAAACATTATCACTTAGAACAACATCATAACAATCAAAATAAACCTAATTGCAGTAAATAAATTTTATAAAAAAACTATAAACCTACCTACAATAAACAAGTTTATTGATAACTTTGACTATAATAAAGTTATGTAAGACATTTGGTATCAAAGATTCTAAAATTCTAAAATTGATTGCTAACCCTAGTTACAGTAAATTGGATCAAATACTAACCATAGGTGTAGTAAACAAGTAAATTACTATAGTACATAATTTCACAATAGTGTTTTATAAATCATCATATAATATCCAGCATCAGAATCGAAATCGGAATTATAAAAACAAACTAAACAAGATATTAGTGTCATCTAACCTGATTGTTGAACTATATGATCAAAATCGGAATCAACATATTCAAAATCAGATGTATCCGAGCTTTGATTTGTGGTAGAATGAAATTGTGGTTTTCAGTTGGAGAATCATAATCAGTTTCTTCGGGTTATTCTTGAGAGATTTGAAACAAAATTTTAATGCGAATAAACTTTGAATTGATGAAAGAAAAATGTAATCATGATTTAGAATATGAATCAGAACACTGAAATCAAAATGAGAATGAATCATAACCGATTCTTAGGGTTTTTGAAGAAACCTTTCATAATCAAAAATCGATTCAGTGATTTTAGGGAGAGCAATGTGAAGCAAAATCAAAATGAAAGGAGATCGAATCCAGGTAAGTTCTTAGATCAAGATTGCAGATCAAGAAAAAGGATGGTTTTTAGGGTTTGTCGGAGGGTGAGAGTTTTCTGGTGCGTGAAGAATGAATGAATATGTTTGACTCACGATTGCAGATCAATTAAAAACAAAGTTACGATACTACCCCTCTGTGTCTTTCATTAATCCCAAAGTTTAATAGAATTTCAAAAATGCCACCGCCTCTATATTTTTCTAATTTGATTTAATTTCATACATAGATCATGGTAGATGAATGGTCCAGATTTTGTCCCCATTCTCACAAAATATCATTGTCTCACATGAACTAAACCCTATATATATATATATATATATATATATATATATATATATATATATATATAGAGAGAGAGAGAGAGAGAGAGAGGTTCATGTGAGACGGCCTAATTTTGTGAGACCGTGAGACGCATTTATTTATTTATTTTTATTATTTTTAGTTAATTCAAGTTCTGAAAATAATATTTAGAAAAAGAATTTTTGGATTTTTCCATTTATTTTGCATTTTAAAATTATTTTTTAGAATATGTACAGTGTAATATTCTATTAGAATATTTCACGTATTTTTTAAAAAAAATGGATTTTTTTTATTTTTTTATTTTTTATTTTTTTAGTTAATTCAAGTTTCGAAAATAATATTTAACAAAAGAATTTTTAGATTTTTCCATTTATTTTGCATTTTAAAATTATTTTTTAGAATATATCGGTGTAATATTCTATTAGAATATTTCACGTATTTTTCAAAAAAAACAAGATTTTTTTTTATTTTTTTTTATTTTTTTTTATTTTTTTAGTTAATTCAAGTTCCAAAAATAATATTTAAAAAAAAAGAATTTTTAGATTTTTCCATTTATTTTGCATTTTAAAATAATTTTTTAGAATATGTCAGTGTAATATTCTATTAGAATATTTCATGTATTTTTCAAAAAATAATGAGATTTTTTTTATTATTTTTAGTTAATTGAAGTTCCGAAAATAATATTTAAAAAAAGAATTTTTGGATTTTTCCATTTATTTTGCATTTTAAAATTATTTTTAGATTTGGTCTTACGGTCTCACAAAATTAGAATGGTCTCATATATATATATATATATATATATATATATATATATATATATATATATATATATATATATATATATATATATATGTTTAGGTTTTATAGAAAACAAAAAACCTTAAAAAAAACCTAAAAATACATAAAAAAATGCATAAAAATAATACTTAGAGATCACAAATCTTTTTTTTTTGACTTTATATTCTTAAAAATCACAACTTTTTACATAATTTTGCTGAAAATTTTTTGAAAAAAAAAAACCAAAAATTAAAAAAATAAAAAAAATAAAAATCATTTTTTTTAATTTTTTTTTCAGCGAATTTATATAAAAAGTTGTGATTTTTAAGAAAGTAAAATAAAAAAAAATTGTGATCTCTAAGTATTTTTTTATGTAGTTTTATGATTTTTAGGGTTTTTTTTTGTTTTCCTTATAACCCTCCCCTATATATATATATATATATATATATATATATATATATATATAGAGAGAGAGAGAGAGAGAGAGAGAGGTTTTTGTTCTATTTCGTATTCAATGCCCTGGTATTATTTTATTTAGTTTTTTATGATTCTATAGAAGATCATCCATAATCTATAATTTAATGGAAAAGTTAAATCAGAGTCGGTTCAAAAGATATAATTGGCCTAGGACGAAAAAAATGGGCCCCTAAAGTCATAAATATAATAAAAAAAATAAATTAAAAAAAAAACATATTGTTATAAAATCCATTATTAGTATTAAAAAACACAAATATGGTTAAAACATTACAAAAACAACTAATTTAAATAAAAATATTTCTCATGACATTTTTAGATAATTTATTTTTTATGTATATAATTATATCATATACTCTACGAATTTTACGCCCTTAGAGAGACATGAGCTCTGGGTAATCGCCCAGGTTGTCTACCATCAGGTTTGGGCCTGAGTTAAATGAGATTGCATATCATTGACATTCAATAGATAAATTTACCCTACCATTATGGGATGTCATGATGAATGATCCAATGAATTGAATTAGCCCTACCATTATAGTATGTCATATTGACATTCAATGGATATGAAGTTAATTGTCATGGAACTCTTCAATATGAAAAAAGAAAACCTTTTAATTATTAAATATATGTTTCATTACATTTTATAGAGTTTAATGCATTGTAGAAAAAATTTGATAGAATTGAACGGATAGTAGAATAATTATATGTCAATTCATTAAACTCTAATGAGATCAATGTATTATAGATGCCCAAAAAAGCATGAGTTTTCTCTATATTATCATCAAACATTTTTGAGCATTTATGACCTATAGGTATGGGTATTTTTAGTGGATGAAACATATAAATCAACATTAGTATCAGAATCTATCAAGGCTTAATTAGGAGTGAAAAATAACCAATAGATAGAGCATAAATTTAGGTCACATATTACCCTCAAGATCAAATCTTGAGTTGTACCATCATTTATAGTTTAGTTTATCTTGTGACTAAACATACATTTTTTATGTCGTTAATATTGTTATCTACTTTTTTTTTCATGTTTAACAGTTTCCTCATAGTGATCTTGTTTCATCACTCCTTGTCAAGAGCTCAACCATCTGTCGCATATTTGTCATCCATATATGTTGATGATATGATTATTATTAGTAATAATTTTTATGCAACTGAAGCATTAACATCTAAATTAGCATCTTGTTCAAGATGAAGGACCTAAATTTGTTTAGATAGTTTTCGGGTTTAAAATTATTTTCTATCCAAAAAGGTTATCTTATTTCCCTATGTAATGTGTATCGTAAATATTGTTAGCCAATTCTTGCATCTCCCACTACACTTCAATGGGTATCTTTCTTTGGCACTCTATATCATCTTTGGGGTACCATGTTTCAAAGCATACTACTACCTCCATATCTTGCTTGGAATTGTATGGATACTTTTATGCATATGATGGTCTTGATCCTACTGACCGATCTTGTCCATATGCATGTTCCCCTGAATCATCACACCCCCGTGTATTGTGACAATAGAAGTAATATATTCTAATTAATTGTTAATGAGCACACAAATCATTTTAAGATAGATTGTCACTTTAGTGTCATTGATCGGCTAAAGCTTGGGACAATTACCTTATATATATAGTGTATGTTCCTTCTTCCATGCAACTTGCGGACCTACCAAGTATTGTTAATTTGATTTTTCATTTTTGTTTTCCTTGTAAATTAACAAACTATCTTAGCTTTTTCGGTTCATATTGTGCGTTTGAGGGAGAATGTTAGAAGAATGAGAGCATCATTTTGTTTAATGAACATATCTAAGGGTAGATTGGGTAGTTTCAAATGTGTATTTTACTTTTACTTTAACTTTTAGGTTAATTCTCCTTTTCTTGTAGTATTGTACACAAAATTTCAATTGAGTTGCCATGGTAACATCTTCCCAAAGCATTGCATAATTATCTTCATCTTTTTCAATTTAGTGGATAATTATCATTCTAAACTTAACTATAACAACACCATAATTAGTGAGCTAAGACCAAAATATAGCACCCCACTACACATTCATACAAATCTTCAAAAATCAATAAACCAACGACCTCGGGATACATTTATGTTGCATCAATCAGTAGTCAACTCTAAGATATCTCTCATATGGTGTTCCGGTAAGAGATTTCTTGACATCCTCCCAGTTTTTAATATGTTCTGATAAGGGTCCATTATGTATCTTTACCTGTCGGCTACTTAACTCCATTCGGGGTAGATCCAGAAAGTCTTCTACTTGTATCAGTTTCTATAACAATAATAAAGTTGACTCAAGAAGAGTTCCAAGATCAACACATGGAGATTTAGAGATAGAACAAGTATCTACTTACATAAGGGTTCTTGACGAGATCTTCATAATACACTATGATGTGCCTTGTACTATTGAAGTACTCAAGCGCCTTCATAGCGGTTGATTCCATCTCACCCAAATCTGATTTCAACGAACTTACGTTGATTGTGGGTTTGAATTTTGACAATGTCAAAGCCTAAACATAATGAAAACCATAACATGATCATGAATGCATATGATGAATATCACAAGTAGGTATTTGGTGTGTCCTTAGGGTGTGTTTGTTTCATGGATTCCAACAAAATTTGATGGACTTGGTATTCGATTTTTTGTTGCTAAATGACGTAATTCACTTCTATCGAGGATTCTTTCATTCATGTATGAAAATTTTCATCATTCCTTTTTATTTAGTAGAAGACTGAAATACTGATTTTTATTAGAGTATCCAGTTTTATTAAATTTCATTCAATTGTCCTGCCAACCAAATGTGCAACAGATCACAATTCCTTGCAGTTTCGATTCATTTGAGAATTTTAATTTATTTTAATAGGATTTTTTGAACAAACCACTCAATATTACTCATCTGCAACAGATTCGGTCCATCACAAAAATTAGACTAGCAACGAACTTTTGTTCAAAAAAATAGCAACATATTCATCCATAAATATACCCGATTTTCCAATAACGAGATTCCTTACTGAAAAACATAAAAGTGTTATGTACCTCTTTGGGCGAGTGTACATGAGATACATGCATGCCATTTAGAAGCTTCGCATGTTTATCAAATGAATTGGCAAGGATAGAAACCAATCTACATAGCATATTTCTTCTCAAGAAGAAAATGACAGAAACGCCCTTCTTAGCAAAGTAATGAAGAATCTCTTTACGGTGTTCCATCAAACCCTGCATCATCAAGATTGTTTTTTGATAACATCAAATTATGATAAATACAAAGATCAAAGATTACCTGATTAAGCATCCATTTGAATCCGATCGCTGTTGAACAACCGTTCTTGGATGAACGAGTAATCAAATCCAAACTATAAACCCTATCGAGGGTATTAATAATCGATGAAAGATTTTGTCTTCTATTTTTCTGACCGAATATCTCGCCATTCGAGCTTATATTCATATGATTGTTCAATAGGGTTTCAAACCAACCGCTTCCTGATCTTTGCATCGAAATAATGACAAACAAACGCACGGGGTTTCTAGTAAACCTACAAAAGGTATTTATATATTTATATACACACCAAATATTAGAAAAAAGTATAAAGATTATACCAATTAAAAGGTTTGGGTTTCGGGTAATGCAAGTAAGTGTTTGAAGACTGATCAAGGACATTGTTATAATGGGACGTCTTGATTACTTGAAACTCTACATGTTCCATCTTTTTTCTGTTGTGTATGTGATTTGAATACATAGAATATGCATAAACATAGAATATCGTTGCACATATTAACACCAACAACTTCAGTCCCCGTAAATACTTTTTTGGACGTCTGAGAATAATGGTATCCTGTTAAATATTCATGATAAATGATCACTTGTTTTGATTATCAAGCGTTAAAAGAGTAAATAAACCTTCTATGATAAATAGTTAGGAGATGAAATAACCAAAATCACTAATCAGATTCACAAAACAAACATTAATCGAAATACCTTGCACAACAAGTTGACGAATTTAGCCATTGTAATGATAGCCAGACACTGTGTACATTAATTTATAGAAAATTACAGATTATCGTCTTCTTAAACATGTTTAGTTTGTTGGTGAAGTTATGCTTTCGATTAGACATATGAGAGAGATTAGGATAGATGAAGCCTGTATAAAGATTAATAAATTTTCCATACTAAATCTAGTAGGTCTCCCACCTAAAATTAGGATTGTATTCTATAAGTTTGTTAAAAATTCATTATTTGAGTTTTCTTGGTTGTTGGAAGATTAGATGATATCAATACTCATTACAAGATAATAAATGAAATCAGTTTGAATTTTTTACATAAGTTTTAAAAGGAAATTTGGTCTTTTGGTTTGCTACAAATCATATACACTCCCGTGTTAGAGAGTCATTTGCATGTTAATGACCCAAATACGTAATTCCAATAAGAACAAATTAAGTGAAGAAACCCATATAGCGATTTCAAAGGCATATGTAATGCCGGCAAATTCGAGCTAAATGTTTAAAGTATAATAATTATTATTATACATTTTATCGAACAATTAAAATCGTTAAATAGAATAATTGTTCTTCGTACGCGTTCCAAGCTAATATATATATATATATATATATATATATATATATATATATATATATATATATATATATATATATATATATATATATATATATTTGTAGAAAACCTTAAAATAAAATTTATCGTTAAGCGAAAAAATAAAGCGTAAAAATAATATTATTTAGGATAAATAATCTAAACGAAAGTCATAGAAACCGTAACCATGAGCACCAGGATATAAATAACGCTTAGATCTAACTTTTTATAAACAAGTTATAATTTTTTGAAGTTTCGCATTCGCCACGATAAAATGTATGTGTCATAAAAAGTGAGATAGAGATCAATTGCTCTTTAGACAAAACATTCTAAATAAAAGTTGTTATACTCTAGGATACGAAACTGACGATATAAATAATGTCGAAAATGGAGCTCGTAAGCGAAAGATACGAAAGAAACTTGGTCCTTAAGGTTGATATGTAGCGTCTTTCGTAGTGTAATATTTACAAATTTGTAAATTTAAAATAGAACGAGAATTAGCTGACGGAGTCTAAATGAATGTTCTAGTATTTCTCGATACAAAGTTGGGGATATAAAGAACATAAAAATGAAGCAAGCTCATACGCGAAAGATACAAAGCAAACTTAGCGCTTAAGCTTGAGGCGCGATGCTTATAAATACAAATCCAATTTTGGTTCATTCTTGCTCAATTTTTCTCCAAATTCTCTCTAATATATCTTTAATTCCATGTCCGATTTTTTCTTAAGTTCATATAATACTTTAGCGAGGTTCTACGTCAAAGAGACCGACAAAAATAAGTTTTGGAGTCAAAGTTAAGTCTGCAACTTTCCAAGATTTTCGCTAAACAACATATAAGTTGAGTTATGCTTATCGTAATTTTAGTATAATTTATATTTGTGTTCATAATCGTTATTATGAACTTATAAATAAGATTAATCAGTAATACTAGTCGTTATATTGATCGATGTACTTACATAAGTGATATGTAGGCTAGATCTATAAGGTGTTTAATGTGGATTACGAACATACCTTTGTTACTATCGTACTTAGTTGTTCCTTATTAGCTATAGCCAATATTCTTTTGGGATTATTTATAAATATGATAAAAACATTATAGCAATTAAACTTTATAAAAATGAACGAATACTAAAGCTTAATAATATTTGTATTTAGGTCATTTTTGGTGAAATCTGAAGAGTCAGTAAAAAAGCTGATTTTCCCGTGAATCTTACACCTACATCAGGTGATTTTATAATTACTTTCATGAACACAATTTAAAACAAGTAGCTATTAAAAAGTATTAAATATATGTTGAAAGTTTATATGTGAATTAAATATTTATTATCTGGAATATTTGATAAAGTATATTTGATTACATATACTGTGTGAACCGGATACGATTATTTATGTGTTGAAAATGTTTATATTATATTATTACATGATAATCTTAAAAATAAGTATTATTACTTAAAATATATATATATATATATATATATATATATATATATATAGAGAGAGAGAGAGAGAGAGAGAGAGAGAAAGAGAGAGAGAGCTAGGTTCAAATGTTTCTAATAATTATTGTGTTCCTAAATGCATCAATCACAAATCAGCAAATGATTAAATAATTAATTAAACCAAAAAGGGTATTTTTGGTTTTTTCAATTGCAATTAATGGGATCATTTAATAAAATCCCTGCAATTAAGGAAACAAAAAAAATTTGCTAACCAAATCTGTCTCTTTTATACCCATCGACACAAGTTTCTCTCTCCCATTCTTCGTCTAAACGTCAACCTTGACCCGATCCCTAAACCTTCAATTGTCGACCACAAAACCTCAACGGTCATCTTTACTGCTGATATTCCGCTAGTCGCTTCCATCACTCGCCTCCGCCATGTTTGAGTTTGTGTCTTGTGAACAAAGAGATTGTTGCGTTTTCCACACTATCTCGACGGCATAATCATGAAAACAGGTATAATCATGCTTAATTCTTAAGTATTATTTTGTCATATATTGAATTAATTCTTTGAATTTTATAATATATGTTTGACCGATACAGATGAATGTATTTAAATTCATTAAAATACAGAGGTCTAATATTATGTCAATCCTATTAGCTATGCCATCCAATATTAACTTTTGCATCTCAACAAAAATAATGAAGATACTTTCTAACTAATGGTTTAATAAAATAACAATTAAAATACTTTAGTTGAGGTAATTGTTTAATGTATACAACCAATTGAGGTCAAAAATTTTAACAAAATTCAACTTTTTTTTATTCACAGTGAAATTTTTTACTCCAATAACATGATGATTTAATTTGCTTATGATTAGTTATTTCATACTCTTGATAATAAAAAATCTTTAGGAATATTCAAAACCATTCTTGGAGAATTTTTACGGTATCATTCTTGCAGAATAAACATGTTTCTTGATAGTTATTAGACTCTAAGTGATATTACGTCCGTGTTTCTAGGATAGGCATTGATATTGAAATAATGGTCTAGGTTAACCTTTGTAACTCATTTAGAAGAAATGAAAATGAAATATGTGAATTTTATGTGAATTATGTGCTTTATGCTTAATTATTAGGATTTAATTAATTAAGAATAAAAATGAGCGTCAAAAATAAATATTAGATAAAGCCGATATCTTTACATAAAGTTGTAGTGGTTGAAATAAGGATTTTGGGGATATAAAGAATACCAAAATCCGAGTTATAACGAAAAAGTTATGACCTGTCGAAGTTTCACGATAAACCGACACGATGCCGGATGTCGTAAAAAGTGAGTTTTTGATAAACTACTTTTTAGCCTTAGTAATCTAAACGAAAGTCGTAGTATTCATTAAACCGAGAAGTTCGATAAAAAGAACGCCCAAATCTGACTTCGTATGAGGAAGTTATGATTTTTCGAAGTTTCAGCTTAGCAGTAGACAACTAAAAACTCGAATGTTAAATCGAGTGATTTTTAGCCGACACAACCTAAATAAGAATTGAAGGTCTCTTCATTAGTAGCACAACGGTAAAAAGTCTGACGAAAACGGACGTCGGATAAAGAAGTTATGAATTTTTAACGGATTTCCTGTCCCGGTTTGTTAAAAATAATAATATAAACATTAAAGTCAAAATTAGCCGACGAAGTCTAAACGGAAGTTGTAGAGCGTAATTTTAGCTACGCGTGCATATAAAGAACGTAAAAAACAGAGCGCATATGCGAAAGTTATGGATTTTAGAAGTTTTTGCACAAAAATCGAGAAAATTCACATAGTCACGCTTTTGCCACGTGTCCTCGCCTCGCATGTGCCATGTGTCCGAAATTCTGATGAGTCACCTCGCATGCGAGACTGCCCAGTGTCGCCCCATGTCCTCTTCTGATTCGACCAAAGCTGAGGTCCAATATCCATCTGACGCGCCTCGCTTCTGAATCCGCCTCGTGTCACAACCGCTCGCATCAGAAGCGCGGTCCAATCAGGAGCCTCCAACGAGACCTTCGCAAACGCAGCCCACGTGCGAGCCTTCCCCTGCGAGCCCTCAGATCTGCGACGCGTGTTTCCTTCTCATCCGTCCGATCAGAAGCTCCACCCTATTAATAGAAGGCTGCGAGCCTTCTCGGGTAACTTTGGAAATTTGGCACTTTTCACCCTAAATCTCATATTTCTTTCATATTAGCATCCCCCAAAGCCTCGATATCAATTATAAGCCCCGGAATACTCCACAAAGTGCCCGAGAAGCCCGACCCTCGCAGAGCCCGGTTTCTCAATAAAACTCCCGGTTTTGTTAGAAACGATCATTTTAGGAAACGAATTGCTGCCCGGTTTTCATTAAATCAAGTGAGTGTGTAGTTACTTTCACCTTACACATAGATATGAAGTATTTTACATAAAATACATGTTGTGTGAATATATATTGTTTGTTTATTTGAGATGGGTGCTGAAGGAATGATTTATACATGTTTTTAAATAATTTAAACTATATATCTATTTTTATCTACGAAAAATGTTGGGTAAAACATGGGTAGATGAAATAGTGGGTATGATGAAAGGTGAGTTGGATAAAGGAGATGATCAATAATATTGATCATGAGTTGAGGGTGAGTGGTGAAATTTGAGAGAATCACTTACCCAAAATGTTGGCCCCCGTCATTCAGCAGAGTATGGATGACAACCATTGACTATTCTAGACAATCTATGGAACACTAGCAGGCCCGCAACCTGTAGGTGTAATGAACTATATGTTCATTTGTTGTACTCTAAAAACCCATTGACATGTATTGCAGGAGAGAATACTTGTAAATAATATTGTCGATAAATTAGAGCTTTGGACTTAGCACATGTTGAATAAACCGTGGCAGCTATGAAATTAGTGCCCGTTGTATAAACCCCGGTGATGAGGTGATTTTGTGTCTATTCCTTGGGATGAATCCTTAGAAAGGAGTGATAGTTGATTCTTAGGGTAAACCCTTAAGAACTAAATAAAATAATGGGGTTTGGGGTAATTCGGTTGAGTGATTGATGTTTAAACATAATAAATTTATGTATTGTGGGTTGAAAACCCTATATGCTCACCAGGCTTCCAAGCCTGACCCACTCAGTTGTTTATATTACAGTTAGAGGACCCCGAGCATAGTCGGATGATGATGATGAGTGATTTTGGATTATAGGCCAACAATTACAAATAACTGTTGTAAGGCTTATAATGTCTTGTTTATGCTTTTGATCTGTATCGGAACATGACATCCCGATGTTTTGATATAAAAAGGAAATGATATATTTCTTAAAGAAAGGTTTTGACAAACTTTTATCATATTTTGTTTTGGGGACCAATTCCGCAACATCTTTTATAAAGATTTCTCTGATTTGATTTTAAAAAGCATAAATTAAATCGGTCTTTTCTAGCCGAGAAATTAGGGGATGTCACAGTTGGTATCAGAGCATTAGTTTAAGCGAACTAAGAAATTGTAGGATTTCTAGACTTAAACTTAGAATGCTAAGTGATGATTGTGAGATGAGTGTCTACCATAATTTAGACACGAGCACTAGTTTATTTTAGGAAGGATGCCTAAAATGCTTTTATGTGCTAAATGTTTTGTGTTATAGCTATAATGATGCTATTATTTGTTCGGATCTATGGTCTGTTGCCGACCGGATCTGGAAAGCTTATGTGTGTAGGATTCTAAACGTATGACTACGATATTGGAACTAACATATAAACGTTTCGAAGACTTAACATCTAGCGAAAATGAAGATCTAAATTCACCTACGATTGGTGTATAGATCGCAATGGCGAGTACTCAAAGTGGGTTCGGAAGTGATAATCCACAGCCTGAGCCAATCACGATGACTGGAGTGCAGGCAATGGTACATACGATGTTAGGTGAACAGATGGAAGAAACAAAACATTTACTTCAACAAAGTAAGGATGAACTTATTGTGCCAGTATGTTAGGCATCTGTTTTTGAAGCAACTATTAGGGTTGCTAAGTCTATTGAAGAAATGATCAATGACAGAACTGCCAACAAAGTTGAAGTTGGCAAGAAGAGGAAATTTGAGGGGTCTTCAAGGCCCAACAAGAGCAACATATCCTTAAAGTCTGGAAAAAGAAGAGATAAAGGAAAATGGTGCGGGAAGTGCAAAAATAAACACTCTGGGAATTGTGACGGGAAGGTGAAGTGCTTTAAGTGTGGAGAAATAGGGCATTACGCCAACAAGTGTACAATTCCCAAGGAGGTGTGCTACAGATGTAAAGAAGAAGGCCATATTTCTAAGAATTGTCCGAAGAATAATGAAGTAACAAGGCCAAGTGCACCACCAACGCTAAAGGAATTTTAGGATATCCTTGACGAAGCAATTAATAACACTAGGAAGTAGAAGTAAAGACTTGATACCCGAAGATCAAGTTACGAAGTAGTAATGTGAATAGTAACAAGTGGTTTAGCCTATGAGAGGCATAGTATAGGGTAAACTTGAACCTTTGTATAATCGTTTCAAGGAAATAAAATAAACCCTGGTTTTGTCGTCTGATGAATAGAATGGTTGGTGTAATTTTTAAAGTTGTCCCAATCATCTGGAATTTCCATCACCAACCAAGTTGAAGTAGAGTTGATCATTGAAGATACGCATGAAAGAAGTCCTAGTAGAGTCTAAGAAAATTTTATGATTAATTGGACACATTTGTATGTGTTAAATTGTTTTGTGATTTTAGGACTTGGGGACTGCGAGACAGTACTTGGGACGAGTATGGGTAGGTGTGAATAGTTGTAGAGGTCTATACTACTGGAAGCACAGGACTCACACTTGGATCAGGGAAAGTCACAAGGTTACCAAGAAGCTATAATTTGATTCCGTCTTGTTCTAGTCTGTCGTTACCATCGTTTCGGTAATGACTAAGAAGATGATTGTTATTCTGACCTTAGAGATCATATCAAATTGAGTCCGAATACGATGAGTTTATTATGTGGTTCAGAGAACCAAGTTCGATGTAACATTTGACTTAAGCCAGAAGATTGAAATGAAAGATGATCAAAGCGATCAATAGAAGTATCACACTCATTATTAAAGAAGTTGGTAGTTAGAAATGATACATGTTGAACTGTGATTGTATCACATTAGAACATGAAGGAAGGTATAATTTGTTCTGAAATTTGTCCCGAGGAGATCTGAGTCTAACTAGTGCAGTATAGAATGAGAGATCACTAGAACATGACCCATCGTTTTGTTACAATAAATGAAGGAAAGTACTTATTCCAAGAAGAAGAAGGAGTCCTCAATAAGGATTTATTTTGTAACTCGAAGGTTACGATTGAAGGTCCTATGAAGATCTGAAGCTTTTTAGGATTAGCTGGATATTATCATAGATTTATCCAAGGCTTTTCTTCAATCGCGACTCCATTGACAGCTTTGACCCACAAAGGAGCTGTCTATACTTGGAATGAGAAGCATAGGAAGCTTTGAGAAGTTAAAGAAGACGTCGTGTGAAGCACTGACTCTTTCATCACCTGACGGAGTTGATGACTTCACAGTTTAAAGTGATGCCTCTGGAGTTGGGTTAGGTTGTGTTCTGACCCAAGGGGATAAAGTGATAGTGTGGGCATTGAGGCAATTGAAAGAGCATGAAAATAACTACCCCACTCATGATCTGGAGTTGGTAGCGGTAGTATTCGCCCTAAAGATAGGGAGGCACTATCTTTATGGTACTAAATGCAAACTTTTCACTGATTATAAGAGTCTTCAATATCTCTTTAATCAGAAGGAATTGAACATGAGGCAACATCGTTGGCTAGAATTACTCAAGGATTACGACTGTGAGATACTTTACCACCCTAGTAAAGCAAATGTTGTTGCTGATGCTCTCAGTTGGAAGGTAAGTCTTGAAAAGAAAAGGGCCAAGAGCGTTGAGAATTAAAGTTGTCTTGACAATTGTGAAAAGTATAAAGAAAGCTCAAGAGGAAGCTTTAGAGAAAAATGACCGAAAGAAGGAATGTTTGGGATAAAACATTGGTGTTTGATACAAACGATCAAGGACTGGAGGTATTCAAAGATAGGATTTGGGTACCTAGGATGGGAGGAGTAAGAGGTCTTCTGATGGAAAAAGCTCACAAGACCATGTACTCGATTCATCCCGGCAATACAAAAATGTATAGGGATCTAAAACCCTATTACTGGTAGTCGACAATGAAGCTCGAAGTTGCTAAAGTATGTGGCTGAGTGTGTAACTTATGCTAGGGTTAAGGCACACCATCAAAAACCATATGGGAGTTTAGATCCTTTACCTGTACCCATGGGTAAATGGGAAGGTATCACTAAGGATTCTGTGACTAAATTGCCCAAAACAAGGAACGGTCACGACATGATTTGGGTGGTCGTTGATCGCTTCACTAAGAGTGCGCATTTCATAGCAGCCAACGAGAAATGGTCTATGGATAAACTTGTGAATTCTTATGTGAAGGAAAGTGTGAGGCTTCACGGTGTTTCGTTAACGATTGTATCCGATCGTGACAGCCGTCTTACCTCAAGGTTTTGAGGAGTCTATAAGAGGAATTGGATACCAAGTTGTGTTTAAATACAACTTACCATCCGCAAACCGATGGTCAGAGCGAATGAACGATTCAAACATTGGAGGATATGCTGAGAGCATGTACCCTAGAATTTCAAGGTAACTGGGATTAACACTTACTTTTAGTAGAATTCACCTATAATAATAGTTTCCACTCAAGCGTTAAGATGGCACCTTATCACGCTTTGTATGAGGAAAAGTGTCGGATGCCATCATGTTTGATGGAAGCTGAGGAAAAGCAGTTTATGGGACTTGAAATAGTCCATTAGATTGCTGAAAAGTTGTAAGTGATTAGGGAAAAAGATGTTAGCTGCTCAAAAGAGCTATGCTGACAAGAAAATACAACCGATATCATTCGAAGTTGGAGATTCGGTTTTACTTAAAGTATCGTCGTGGAAGGGACTTATAAAATTTGGTAGAAGAGGAAAGTTGAGTCCAAGGTTTATTGGACCATTTAAAGTTCTTCAGAGGATCGGGAATCAAGCTTACAAGCTAGCATTACTGGAAGAACTAGAGAGTATTCATAACACCTTTCATGTGTGTTATTTGAGAAAGTTCACGGGAGGTGTGCCCGACATAATTCCTATTTCTGAATTAAGGTTGGACGAGAACAAGAGGTTAATTGGAGAACCTGAGGCAATCATTAACCGTAAGACTAAGAAGTTGTAACGTAAGATAGTCGATTTAGTTCCTGTATGTTGGAAACATATAAATGGGCCAAATCCCACCTGGGAAACGGAGAGTGACATAGTGAGTCGCTACCCGTAGTTGTTTGTCGTTGTGTGATTCCGCGGACGGAATCATCCTAAGGGGAGAGAGTTGTAACGCTCGTGTTTCTAGGCTAGGCATTAATATTGACATAAAGGTCTAGGTTAACCTTTGTAACTCATTTAGAAGAAATGAAAATGAATTCTGTGAATTTTATGTGAATTATGTGTTTTATACTTAATTATTAGGATTTAATTAATTAAAAATAAAAATGAGCGTAAAAAATAAATATTAGATAAAGCCGATATCTTTACATAAAGTTGTAGTGGTTGAAATAAGGATTTTGGGGATATAAAGAATACCAAAATCCGAGTTATAACGAAGAAATTATGACCTGTCGAAGTTTCACGATAAACCGACACGATGCCGGATGTCGTTAAAAGTGAGTTTTTGATAAACTACTTTTTAGCCTTAGTAATCTAAACGAAAGTCGTAGTATTCATTAAACCGAAAAGTTCGATAAAAAGAACGCCCAAATCTGACTTCGTATGAGGAAGTTATGATTTTTCGAAGTTTCAGCTTAGCAGTAGACAACTAAAAACTCGAATTTTAGATCGAGTGATTTTTAGCCGACACAACCTAAACGAGAATTGAAGGTCTCTTCATTAGTAGCACAACGGTAAAAAGTCTGACGAAAACGGACGTCGGATGAAGAAGTTATGAATTTTTAACGGATTTCCTGTCCCGGTCTGTTAAAAATAATAATATAAATATTAAAGTCAAAATTAGTTGACGAAGTCTAAACGGAAGTTGTAGAGCGTAATTTTAGCTACGCGTGCATATAAAGAACGTAAAAAACAAAGCTCGTATGTGAAAGTTATGGATTTTAGAAGTTTTTGCACAAAAATCGAGAAAATTCACATAGTCACGCTTTTGCCACGTGTCCTCGCCTCGCATGTGCCACGTGTCCGAAATTCTGATGAGTCACCTCGCATGCGAGACTGCCCAGTGTCGCCCCATGTCCTCTTCTGATTCGACCGAAGCTGAGGTCCAATAGCCATCCGACACGCCTCGCTTCTGAATCCGCCTCGTGTCACAACCGCTCGCATCAGAAGCGCGGTCCAATCAGGAGCCTCCAACGAGACCTTCGCAAACGCAGCCCACGTGCGAGCCTTCCCCTGCGATCCCTCGGATCTTCGACGCGTGTTTCCTTCTCATCCGTCCGATCAGAAGCTCCACCCTATAAATAGAAGGTTGCGAGCCTTCCCGGGGCACTTTGGAAATTTGGCACTTTTCACCCTAAATCTCACATTTCTTTCATATTAGCATCCCCCATAGCCCCAATATCAATTATAAGCCCTGGAATACTCCACGAAGTGCCCGAGAAGCCCGGAAAATTTATTTTTTCGGTTTCGAAGCCCGACCCTCGCAGAGCCCGGTTTCTCAATAAAACTCCCGGTTTTGTTAGAAACGATCGTTTTAGGAAACGAATTGCTGCCCGGTTTTCATTAAATCAAGTGAGTGTGTAGTTGCTTTCACCTTACACATAGATATGAAGTATTTTACATAAAATACGTGGTGTGTGAATATATATTGTTTGTTTATTTGAGACGGGTGCTGAAGGAATGATTTATACATGTTTTTAAATAATTTAAACTATATATCTATTTTTATCTACGAAAAATGTTGGGTAATCCAAGGTCGCATAGTAGATGAAATAGTGAGTATGATGAAAGGTGAGTTGGATAAAGGAGATGATCAATAATATTGATCATGAGTTGAGGTGAGTGGTGAAATTTGAGAGAATCACTTTCCCAAAATGTTGGCCCCCGTCATTCAGCAGAGTATGGATGACAACCATTGACTATTCTAGACAGTCTATGGAACACTAGCAGGCCCGCAACCTGTAGGTGTAATGAACTATATGTTCATTTGTTGTACTCTAAAAACCCATTGACATGTATTGCAGGAGAGAATACCTGTATCGGAACATGACATCCCGAGGTTTTGATATAAAAAGGAAATGATATATTTCTTAAAGAAAGGTTTTGACAAACTTTTATCATATTTTGTTTTGGGGACTAATTCCGCAACATCTTTTATAAATATTTCTCTAATTTGATTTTAAAAAACATAAATTAAATCGGTCTTTTCTGGCCGAGAAATTAGGGGTTGTCACATCTTCCTACTTATTTTTCCCTTACGAAGATGGTTTATATATTCTAATTGTTTTTTTTTCTTAGTCACCTTTTGAGTTAACATGATCTTTTCATGCATTTATATTTCAAATGTTTTGTTCGTTGAGTATATTCTTGATAATACAAATTCTTTAAGAATATTCAAAACCATTCTACAAGAATAGTTTATTCGGTAAGAATATTATTGTTGTATTCTGATAGAATTGAAGTTAATTATTTATATGTTTAAGGTGCAGTTGTTACAAGTGTATCACTACAAAATATTTGACAATGAATTTGTGATAGAAATGGTTTGAAGACCTGATGGGAAAGGCTTGAAGAATGAAATGAAAAATGATCACACTCACTGTTTAAGAATGTTGTTATTTTTTACGAATTACAATTTTTATTCTTTGAGAATGTTGTTATTATTCAATGAATCACAATCATACAACGTAATTATTTAGTATATTATTAGTTCAAGAATCGATTTTGTGTATTCTTTCAGAATGTATTTACTAGTTTATGGTTGACATTCTGTCATTCTGACAGAATAAAATCGAAAAATATATTTACTAGTTTATGGTTGGCATTCTATCATTCTGACAGAATAAAATCGGATTTTTAAATTTGAATTAATTTATAATATTCAGATTTTAAAAAAACAAAGGAATTAATTATCCCTAAAATCCGAAAAATTCATTTTTTAATATCGGTTAATTGACTAAAAAGCCCTTATGCTGAAATTTGTGTGATTATATGGTATATGTTATCCTATTCTAATATTATAGACCCTCAAATCATGACATTTGATTCTATTTCATCCGGTGGTCCACATCTGTGCATTCTGACACACAATAGTTAGTAAAAACAAAATAACCTAAGCATATATATATATATATATATATATATATATATATATATATATATATATATATATATATGATACTCTGTGTTAAGTATACACACTAAATTATGACAGTGTTGTTTAAACAAAGTTAGTATTAAAAGTTGATTTCGGGGATTTTAATATTCTCTAAGTTTAAAATTAAGACGTATAAAGGAAGATTAGTTCCACTTAAATTGGATAAAAGTGTAGTCGTATACTGTATTGCGATAATATGGTAGAAACCGGAAAATGGTTTTGTAAGTTGATTATAAGTATTATATTATTGCCTAATAATGAAATAAGACTAATAAATGATGCTTAGTTCAATTAAGTTTGGATTTTGGGTAGCATCATATTAAGGGTGTGTACCATATGAACAGATAAAACTTTGTTCTATAACACTATCAGGTGTCGATGTACGAATTACATACTAGAGTAAGATATAGTATTCCATTGGACAACCAGATATGGTGGGTCCGATGACAACACTTGATTATTCTAAATTGTGTTATGAATTACGTTGATAGTGTGGACTTATAACCCATAGGCGTAGATGAAATGCGATACCATAATCAACAATTACTTTGATGGCTTAAATTGCCTTAATGACTTACACCAGCCAAGGAATCCCCTAGTTGTGTAGTCAAACCATATTGCTCTAAATGATTCACCATAGGATGTAATTTTTCCTGGTAATCATGGACTAGGATTTGTGAGAATCAGTTGGGTATGTATGGCTGTAATGTTTTATAGATATCTAAGTTATGGGATATATCTATACTATTTGGTAATAATTGGGTTTGGAGGTTTGATCATTATAAATTATTATCATAATAATATTGTGGGATTGAAAAACCTATATGTCTCACCAGTTTTACCAACCTGACCCACTCAAATTATATGCATCACAGGTAACATGCTAAAGTTTTTGGAACTTGATTAGGATAGCGAGTGATTAAGAGACAAACCGCAATAGAGTTTAGGACAGTTAGGTATTTATACTGTAACATATGTTGTGTATTGACTATGATGTCCTTTAGATTTTTTATTTTTGTATTTTGAAACATCTTTACTCAAGATATTTTAATAAAACGAGGCAGTTTTCGCAAAAAACATTTAATTGTACTGGGATTTCCTCAAACAAAGAGATTATGATTGCTAACCTTGATTTGGAAAAGGAAAATTTTATGTATACATGATTCTAAACATTAGTTACTTTTTTAGAATTGCCATGTAACATTTTTGAAGAAATAAGGAGACTTATGGTAGTTAACATCAGTAACTTCGTAAATAATGTATTAATACCTATAGAGTGGTATCATACCTTTAGAGTATGTTTGGTAAAATAATAATACATTCAAAGGAGTATTATACTTGTGAGATGCATTTTAAATTGTCAAGACGATATAACTTTGGCAAGATCCATGAATTCGTCCCACCACCTAGCGATTCTGCCACCGACTAGATTGAAGCAGTAATTGCTTACAGAGTTTGAAGTACTGAAGATGGTGAATACTTCAAAGATATTGAAGTTGAAGCTATGTGAGATGCTATGAAGAATTTAGAAGTTTTTTGAAAGATGAAAGGAAAAGCCGACAACTTTTTCAGACTTATTAGGTTGAGCTTTGTTTATCTTTACGATGTAGTATATAGTTCGAGTGGTGTGTTAAGAGTTGATCTTTACCATGTACAGGATGTACTAACCTAGTATTTAGTAATACTAAGTGACAATTGAATCCTATCACATCCTTACAGGAATTCTATATTGTGTCAAGGTGATCTTAATGCACATGACTAGGATGGTGAAATTAGTCATTAGTTGTGAAGTAATAAAAGAACTTGTAGGAGTCGAAATTAGTTGTAAGGTGTCGAAATTGTAATAGAGTTCGTTATGAGATGTAATGTTATTTACAAAGGCGTAGTAGTATCGAAACTTAATTGTCGAGTCCTTTGTATTTTTTGTATGCTTTCTTTTCTTATAAATAGGGAAGGTACAGAAGATAGACTAGGATTTTTCCATCATTTTTCTGTCTAAACTCTCTCGGTATTGGAAAGCATAATTGAGCTGAAAACAAGATTATATTTACTCTCGGTGTTCATAACCATTTAGAAATCTGATTTCATTTCATTACTTGTTAAACAAACTACTACAATTGGTATCAGAACAGGAATCATACTGCAATGATCTGATTTTCATTTTGTGTCAATCGTATTTTGAATCTCGTAATTGGATTCAAAAGTTTCCGCACTTTTGATGCTGAAAATCATCCTTGATCTTCAGTTGTGATTCGATTCTGCAACTAGTTTGTTTAATCGAGTGTTCTACTTGCTTTTTCTGATCAATTCATTCATTAATTCTCAAATTTCTGAAGTTTTCCGATAATTCATCCGTACATCAATGGCAAATTTCAACATGAACACGATGACGTCTTTTTCTCATCTGCTAGGATCTTCAACAAAGATTCCTATGCTAATTCTAGAGTATTACGATCAATGGGCTGATCGCATGAAACACTACTTGGATGGACTTGATGAAGAGCTTTGGGGATGTATTTAGAGCAATGTAATTCCTCCTGCAAATGTTCAAGCAATTGGTTCTTCTGCTTCGACACCAAGTGTTACTGATCAATCAACAAGGTTGAAGAATAATGAGAAAAGATGTATGAGGGAACTACGTGGTGCACTTCCTCATGTTGTTTATAACTACGTTCGTAGTTTTAAATCTGCAAAAGAGATCTGGAATACTCTCAAAGAGAAGTTTCAAGGGAGTGAAAAAGATGAAAATCAACTTTGTGAAGCATTGTTTGGTGAAATTGAAAGAATTCAAGCAGAAGGAAGGTGAAACTATCGAACTTTATTACAATCGCTTGAAAGAACTTATCTACAAATGCAGTCATAATGGAATTACAAGGACAACTATGGAGTTTAATCTCACATTCATTATGGGATTAAGAAAAGAATGGAGAAATGTTAGTCTCATGGTGAAAACTCAACAGAGCTTCGATACCTTAACTCTGAATGATCTTTACAATCTGCTGAAAACTCATGAGCCAGAAGTTATCGAAATGGATGAAGAATCAAAGATAGGCTTGGTAGGACCACTTGCTTTAGTTTCGAAAGTATCTGAGAAAGAAGCTACTGAAAAAGAGAGTTCTGATGATGAAGGTCTGATTGTTAACTCAGATGATGAAGCCATTGCTTTTTTCTCCAACAACAACAGAAATAAATTTTATAAAAAGCCATTTGGTTCAAAAGTATGGACTGGAGAGGCGAAAGTAAGTTTTGCTGGAAAAGTGAATGAGGAGAAGAAGTTCGAGAAGAAAGAATCAAAGACTGAAGATTCGAAAGTTGAAAAGAAGCTCAAAGGTGACTCACATGTCGACTGTCACTATTGTCATGGTGCAAATCATATGTAAAGTGATTGTATGCTTCGAAAGAAAGATGAGAAGAAGAATAAGATCAAAGATGAAGCATATTATGTCGAACGTTTGGAAGAAGTGAGAGCAAAGGCAAAAGGTTTGTCTCTGGTGGCGAAAGGAGAAAGTGAGGATGAAGGAATGTATTAAATTTGGTCTTCTGGTTCTGATGACGAAGAGATGCATAATCCTACGCATGGGGCAATGTATGCTGAGTTTGAGGAAGATGAGGAAGAAGAGGTGATTGGTCGTTGTTTTATGACCAAGAATGGAGACAAATCACCCATGACAACAAAGGTACGTTCTATTCTTCAAACTTTCAATATTCCTTTAAGTGCTTATGATTCTGAATTAATTGCTTTTGATGATACCGTTGCTTATTTTGATAACTTGGTTATCTCTGCTTGTAATGAGGCTAAGAAATCTAGTACTCAGTTACTAGAAGTTCATAATCAATTGGATTCGAAGAAAACAAAAGTAGAATATCTTGAGTTACAAATTACTAATATCATGTGTGATAGGGATAATTTAAATAATGAAGTTCGCATGTTATTAGCACAAAGGAACATATATTGTAATTATGCTAAGAGACTTTATGCAAATTTAACTGCGTTACATCACTCTTCTAATATAAGAAAAGAGCAACATAGGAAGTTATTACCATTCTTAGCTTTTGAAATAGAAAAGATTGATTGTGTGTCTTATGATTGTGAAAAGACAATAGTTGAGTTTGATAAAGTGCCTGATAATAGATTTGCTTATGGAATTGTGAAAATAGATGAATTTTTGGATGCTAATGAATTAGTTGACATTGTGAATGAAACCTTAACCAAGAATGAAAAATAAAGATTTTGAAAAGGACTGAGACTTCGAAATCTGACTCTCAATCTAATTTTGTTGATCTCGAAGATAGTTCTGATACTATCAACGAAATCAGTGAAATTGAGGAAGAGGAAGAAATTGATTGCTCTCAGTTGTTTGTCATTAATGTCACTTCAAAGGTTAAAAGAAAAGAAAAATATAATGATTCATTGGACAAGATTGACATTGCCCAACCCTCAACTTTGAATGTTTGTGATGATGAATATGTGAGTATCAAAGATAGTCAAACTGGCAACAATGATAATGAAGAGGATAATGACGAAATTTCGAAAGAATCAACCCCAATAAAAGATGTTTCGAAGGAAAATGACATATCAAGAGTTGTTGTAGATCAAGTGTATGGTGAAACAAAAAATTTCAACAAAGTGATGAAAGAAAAAGGTGCCCATTACCTTGAAACACATTCAGTTGTGTATCTAAATTTCAAGTGTACTAATGATGTTATCTTTCCAAATCAAGTGTTTGTTAGAACTGGGAAAGTTGATCAGATCAAACCTTTGTTTAATAAAATGGTAGAAGAAGATAATAAGAAAACATCGAATGAAGGTTTCTTTTCCAATCAAAGCACTGTCGAAAACAATCTTACCAATAATTCGTACACATTTTAAAGACAAAATCCCAAAGAAAATGGGTTGCAAAAACAGAAACTTCAAAGAAACCAGTTGATGTTGAAATTGTGATTTCAAATGATAAAATAAATTCGAAAGAGTTTAAAGACAAAATTTACGAGTTTTCCAAAGAACATGGGATTTCAAACAGACAAGCACGAAAGAATTTTTTTGGCAAAATGTTGAGTCTCGAAAGAAACAAAACAATTTGAAAAAGAAAACAACTGAGATTACAATGTCTGAAAAGGTTAAGACAAAATTTTTGTCAAATTCAGTTAACAAGAAGAATCATGTTTTGTCTAAAAAGAATGTATCTCAATCAACATCACAAAATGATTTTTCGATAATAAAAAATAACGAAACAAAGTTTTTATCACAAAATGATAATCAATAATTGAAAGAAAAAGAATTTTCAAAATTTCAATCATTCAAGAAGTTTCCATTTTCTAATCAAACAAGAAATCAAAGGGTTTTCAATGGTGGGTTTTCAAAGTCAACTCAATCTCAAAATAACTGAATATCTTATCAATTTTGAAATCACACACTACAAAGTTTTGTATCAAATGGTGAAAATAAAAAGATTGCACAATTACACACAAAATGGTATGGTAAATATAAACCTCAGCAACCGAATTTTCCTATTCCTCTTGCCAAAAACGCCTTCGAAGTCTCATATACCAAGGGTCGATCCAATATGAAAAATTTCGATCATTGGCTTGAAGGGAAAGGAAAATCTTGTCAAACATGAAAATTCTCTCAACAACAAATCAAAAATGCCTATGAGAAGTATTTGACTGAAATGTCGAATGTTAGTTCATCGTCAAAAGATTCGACATCTTTAGTCCAAGCATGGCGTCTAGTTTCGAAAGAAAAAACTACAAGACCGCAAACTGAGAAGCAAAAGGTGAAAGTCAATGAAAGTCCTAAACTTTAGAAATGTTATATTTCTGAGCCTTTATCAAGTGAAGTGGACTTAATTGATAGTGTCAAGTCAAAAGTTCGTAATTGGATATTAGGTTCTTCATTTCATAATGTGTTTCAAACTAATCATAAAGGACCCAAACAGCCTTGGGTACCTAATTTTTTTTTACCATATGCAGGTTTTGTAATATGATGAAAAATGGTATATCGATAGTGGTTGATCTCGTCGCATGACAGGAAGGAAAGAAATTTTACATGATTTTCGAAGATTTGAGAATGCAGGAGTTGTAAAGTTTGGCAACAATAAAAAATGTCAAGTTAAAGGATATGGTAAAGTAACAAATGGGAAATTTACTGTCAATCGTGTTGCTTATATCGAAGGCCTTCGACATAACTTGATAACTGTTTCACAACTTGTTGTGGGCACTAGCATTCTAGTGGTGTTTAATGAAGAAGGAAGTATGATATCGAATGACAACACCAACGAAGTTTTGCTTAAATCAAAACGACATGGAGATATGTTCACTCTCGACATCAAACCCATTGTTGGAATTCCATCTGTGTGCTTACTTTCGATAGCTTCTTCAGATGTTAGCTGGCTTTGGCATCGACATCTTTCACACTTGAACATTCGAAATCTAAATAAATTGGTAGTAAATGATCTTGTTCAAGGTTTACCTGTTTTAAAATTTGACGATGATACTTTATGTGCAACTTTCGAACAAGGGAAACGACATCGACAAGGACATCCAATTGTAATTGATTCGAAAATTGTTGAACCATTGAAACTTCTTCACATTGATCTTTGTGGACCATCAACTATTGAAACTCTCAACAAGAAACGATACATTTTGGTTATTGTTGATTATTTTTCTCGAGTTACTTGGGTTTATTTTTTCAGGTTAAAATATAATGTTGCTCAAGTCATGATTGATTTTATCAAGAAAATCGAAACAAGTTTGAAGAAGAAAGTTCGAAAAATCAAGAGTGATAATGGTTTGGAGTTTAAGAACAATGTTCTTGATTCATTTTTTACTGACAAAGGAATTTCTCACAATTTTTCTTCACCTCAACAAAATGGTGTTGTTGAAAGGCGAAATCGGTCTCTTTGTGAAGCAGCAAGAACGATGCTTACATATGCGAATCTTCCTTAATATCTTTGGGTTGAAGGAGTCTCTACTGCATGTTTTACACAAAATCGTTCATTTATTCATCAAAGATTCTATATTACTCTGTATGAAATTATCAATAATCGAAAACCTAATGTCAAATTTTTTCATGCTTTTGGCTGCATGTGTTTTATTATGAATCTCAAGGATAATCTTTCAAAATTTCAGTCTAAAGCTGATGAAAGCATTTTCTTGGGATATTCTCATAATTCGGTTGCCTATCGAGTATTGAATAGATGAACACGGAAAATTAAAGAGACATTCCATTTAACTTTCGATGATTATTATGTCAAACCTGTCGAAAAATGTTTCGAACAACAACCAATTATTAATGAATCAAAAGATGATTCTGAAAGTGTTATTTCGTTTGACTTTGATTTTGATTTAATTTTTGGTGTTCCAGATAGAGCTGCTGATGCAGAACTCAATGCTGAGGATAATCGAATTGATGAATCAACCAAGCATTCTGACTTTTCGACACTTACTCATGAAGCTACTGATGTAAATTCGACATCTCATTCTCCTCAAGTTCGTGAAAGCATGCCAAATGCTCAAGTGGAGGGGGAGCACTTACATTTGAATTATCATGATGATGGGGAACATTCTTTCGAGGGGGTGAATAAGATAATGAATTATAATGTTGGGGGGGGGGGAGCAACAAGAAAATGAAATTGTCGAGGGGGAGCCTAATATATCGAATAATGATAATCCAAACGAAACTTTTCTTGATGTTAATGATAATTTTTTGTTGCAGGTTCGGAGAATGATGATATGTTTGAAGATGCTCCATTGGATTTTGATCCAGCATATCCACCATTAGAAAAATGGGCGAGAAATCATCCAAAGGTACAAGTTCTTGGTGATCCTCAAGATGGAGTTCTAACAAGAGCTCAACTTATTACAAAAAATGAGGTACTCAACATTCATCAAGAATTTTGTATGTTTAATGTATTTATTTCGAAAATTGAACCAAAAAACAGTCAAGAGTGCAATGGAATATCGAGATTGGATTGTTTCCATTCAATCTGAGTTGGCTGAATTTCAAAGAAATAAAGTTTGGAGATTAGTTCTGAAACCAGATGATGTATCTTTGATTGGATTAAAATGGATTTCAAAAATAAAACTGATAAAGAAGGCAATATTATTCAAAATAAAGCTAGGCTTGTAGCTAAAGGTTATTCACAACAAGAAGGTATCGACTATGAAGAAACTTTTGCCCCTGTCGCAAGACTCGAGGCTGTTCGAATATTTTTAGTCTATGAAGCACACAAGGATTTTGATGTTTATCAAATGGATGTGAAGTGTGCATTTCTTAATGGAGTTCTCGAAGAAACTGTTTGCATTGAACAACCACCAGGTTTTATCAATTCTCAATTTCCTGATCATTGTTATGTGTTAGATAAAACAGTTTATTGGTTAAAACAAGCACCAAGAGCCTGGTATGCAACTCTAACCAATTTCTTAAAGCATTCGAAATTTAAACAAGGGTCAGTTGATCCCACATTATTTCAAAAGAAATTTGGAAATCATCCTATGCTTATTGAAATTTATGTCGATGATATTATTTTTGGCTCTAATGACCCTACTTTATCCAGTGAATTCGAAAATTTGATGAAAAGTCGGCTTGAAATGAGTATGATGGGAAAAATAAACAACTTTATGGGATTGAATATTCGTCAAAGCAGAGAAGGAATTTTTATGAATCAAGAAAAATACACAAAGAATTTGATTGAGAAATTTTGAAGGACGAATAGCACAAAGTTACGAGTACCAATGGCGGTTGGAACGAGGATCTATCCTTCATTAGATAAACATGTTGTTGATATTACTTTATATAGAAGCATAATAGGTTCGTTACTTTACCTTATGACAAGTCGACCTGATATTATGTTTTCTGTTTGTAATTATGCTAGGTATCAATCAAATCCTAGAGAACCACACTTAACTGCAGTGAAAAATATTTTTCGATATCTCAAAGGAACAGTTTTGTTAGGATTGTGGTATCCTTCAAAAACATGCTTTTTCATACAAGCTTTTTCTGATGCTGATTTGGGAGATTGCAGTCTGGATCGTAAAAGTACAAGTGGGGGATCGCAACTTTTAGATGGGAAGCTTGTAAGCTGGCAGTGAAGAAACAAACATGTGTTTCAATTTCCACAGCAAAAGCAGAATATGTTGCTGCTGCAGCTTGCACTTCATCAATAATCTAGATTCAATGTCAATTAGGAGATTATGCAATAAACATGAAGAAGATTCCATTATATTGTGATTCTCAAAGTGATATACGCATTTGTCACAGTCCAGTACAACATTCGAAAAGAAAACATATTGCACTTCGTTATCATTTTATCAAAAATCACGTGGAAGATGGAAATATCAAAGTTCACTTTGTACAAACAACTGATCAACTTGCTGATATTTTTACAAAGCCTTTAGATGAAAAGTCTTTTGTTAGAATACTAATTGGTCTGGGATTGATTGAAGCTAATTATGTGCCAGGTCATATTTCGAAAGAATAAGAAGAGGAAAAGGTGAAAAAGTGTCGATTCAGAGGTGTTGAGTGCTCATTTAAAGGGCATAACTTGCCATTCAGAGGTTACTGTTCACGTTCAGCGCTTCGACACACTTCGATTTCGACATTGAGTACAAATCGCTTAATAATATAATTTCGTTAGTTTAGTTCAAAATTGTTTTGTCTTTCAATTTTCGAAAAATCAAAAAGAACGAAAAGATTATATTTGTTTCATATTTCAATTTTCGAAAAATCAAAAAGAACAAAAAGATTTTATTTTTTTGTTTTGTCTTTCAATTTTCGAAAAATCAAAAAGAAGAAAAAGATTATATTTTTTGTTTCGTCTTTCAGTTTTCGAAAATTCAAAAACTACAAAAAGATTTTATTGTTTTTGGTGTTTGTACTTTATTTTCTTAATGCAACTTTTGGCAAAAGATCACCAATAGTTCATGTTTGCAGTTCTAGGGTCAGGTATATTTTTCGATAAACTTTGCACGAGTTAGGTTGTCCCTAAAAGCATGCCGCAGCATGTTGACCGAAAGCCTCCTTTGACTCAATGTGTGTTTTAAAAGCCTTAATGAAGTTTTCATCACAAAAATTTCTTCCCAATCAGGCTATCTTCACATTAGTCCTTGAGCTACCTTACTCTTCTCATTGGAGTTAAGAGTTTACTGCTTGGTCAATACATAGCATAGGTACTTACGAATCTTTTACCAAATCTTTTTCATCCTAAAGTTCTTACACTTTCACACACAATGACATATGTCCAAGAGATTTCTGGTATAAACCAATTAGGATCTAGACATATCAAAAATATGTGTTTATGATCTAACATCATGAGACCGTGATGAAAGTGAAACCCTAAATGTCGAAACAAATTAAGGAATTGACGGGGAACTTTGTTCAAGACTTCATGAAACTTTTGTTTTAGTACCTGATTTCGATACTCAAAATCATATTCTTTATTTGTTGTAATCTTGATCAAATGTTCAAAACCCATGACATTTGTTACCCAACAAGATTGAAAATTGCTTTTGGTTCACGAATATGATTTCTGTCTGAGTATCATTCACAACTTCGTTACTTCATAAAATTTTCAAAGCTTACTTGTCATTGACTACACTGGTCAAACATGTAGTTTCGTTTACAACTTGTCATACTGATGTTGAGTATGCATTGTATCGAAAATTTGAACCACCTTTAAAGCCATAATAAAAGAATCCCTTCGATACTTCTCATCAAGTATTCAATTGTAATTCACGGGAAACCACATAAGTAGTTGATCATCTCTCTTAATGATTAACGAAGTAATCTTAGCCCGTGCTTTATCTGCTTTCATGTCAAAATTTTATTTTTGCCATCACGGATCCAATTTTTTATATATTGTTTCTTATCTTTTTCATTGGCACACAAACACTCACGAAATCCTTGAGGTTCTGAGTATAACCAACTTAGGCTAATGATTTCAAAAGTATGGCATATGACTTCGTTTTCAAAACCCAAAAGAGAAAGAGCCCAACCTCCATTCCGAAGGTTTGGTCCTTATCCAAAAGTACTCACGATAGGACGTATGATGTGACTGTTTGGTAACTGTGTGTGTTTATTGGATATAGTGTCCTACACTTTATCTGACATGGCGTCTTTAACGGCTAGTGGTGCAACTTTCATGGGCCACGTGTACACTACTTTTATGGTAACCGTTTGAGATTCACATTTGGGATACATATAAAAAGGGAAATTGGGGATTCATTCCAATATTTACACGTACTAAAAATTTTCAAGGTAATTAAGAGCTATCTTTTCTCTCTATTCTTCATGTTTTCAACAAAAACCCTAGCTATGGCTGCTCTTCAGTCCAACACTACTGATGATATCTCTTCTCAACCCATCATGAAGATTCAGAGTACCAATTATCAAGTGGATGGTGATGTTACTGTGTACCCCGAAGAACCCAAAATGCTCATTGTTGCTTTACAACATTCAATTTTATCGACTGCAATGTTCAGTTCTTTTGATATTCCAATGTCATGGCTTTCAATTGTTGGGTCTACTACCTCATACAGCAAGACGATGGATATTGTGACCTTCAATTTGATCAATGATAAGAAGTTTCGTCTTACCAAGAAGCTGTTTGCCAAAATCCTTGAAATCCCTTATTCTCCACCTTTCTACAAAGTTACTAATGAACAAGTGTTACACATGCTCAATGGGATGGGTTATCAACCTACTCTCTCGAAGATCAGTGAATTCAAGAAGTCTGGTCTTCCCAATATATGGAATTTTCTTTTTGGGATTTACCTTCGATGCCTCACAGGTCGAAGTGTTGGTTTAGACAAAGGACGAATGGAGGTGTATGTTATGGTCACAGGTATTTACTATGATCTACCTGTTGACTATGCGACTCAGATATGGAAAGAATTTTTGAAGAGTGTTGAAAACACGAATACAGTAGATGGGGTTTCATGTGCAAGGTATTGGAGTTTAATTCTTCAATACGCTTATGAAAAGGAAGGTGTTTTGGTGCCTGCTGATGAGCCTAAAGCATAATTCATGAAGTATCATTACCCAAAGACGATTGAAGATGATTTGAGTATCTTTCCTACTGTTGCTAGGATTCTTGATGGGATGCTCAAGAAGGTTGATCCTTCGAATCCAGTGTTGGTGGCATATTTACTGACTATCAGCACAAATGATGGTACCGGTGTTTTGCCGACAAAAAATGATGAAGGTTCTTCGAAGAAATATCGAAAACAAAAGACAATTGATGATGTTCCTGAAGAAAAAATTGATCAATCAGCCAAGAAGAAGGATGGAGTAGTGATTAAAGTTTCGAAGAAGTCAGATAAAAATGTTGAGCCTGAAACTGATGCACCTTCAAAGGAAATTGTTCCTTTGAAAACTGATGCATTCAAGAGGCTTAAAAAGAAAGCTCATAGATCACGCATTTCTCCTGAACGATCTGGTAGTTTTTCTCCTTCTGTTGTTTGTAAGGCGCATGTTACAAGAAAAGGTCTTATAATTCATGAGGTTCTTGTACCTGTTTCTCCAGCATCAAAGAAACAAAGGGCAGAAGATATGGCCAAACAACTTTCAAAGAAGAAACAAAAGACTACTCGCAAGTTGGTTATTCGTGATGACTCTACTGATGAAGAAGTAGTTCCAGATTCTCCGGTGATCAATACTCCCCTTACTTCGAATGTTGAGACTTATGTTCCTATCTCTACATCTATTGTTTCAATGAAAGTTTCTACACCAGAACAGATTGTAGTTACTTTACCTCCGATTTCAACTATCGAAACTTCTCATGCTCAAGGTACTTCTTTTGTTGTTACATCTACCTTCGAAACTTCCACAATGGATACTTCCACTTCATTACCTCCATTTGTTTCTACTTCCATTGTTACCCATTCACCCACTTTTTCTAATAATCTCAATCAACCTATCACCTCCTTATTTTCCTCTCAATCCACTAATCCACTTCTTACCCGCGAAGAAGAGCAAAACCTAAATGATGATGATGAGAATGTATTCGATGGTACGTTTTCTAATATTTAATTTGATCTGGAGGAGGAGGAAATTCCAAATAATATGCTTCTTACATGGAAACAGTTTAAAATTCTCAATCGCAAGCTTAATTCCCTCTTACAAAGTCAAGCTGATGGTGATAAGCATTCGGTATCCAGTCTGGAGGTTGATATGTTACTCAAACGTCAAGAATCTCGTCTGTATGATGCCATTCAAGATGTTGATCATAAAAATGAGAAAAGGGTGAAGGATCAGTTATCAACTTTTGATTTTGATTTAAAGGACTTGAAGGCAGTTGCAAAGGAAAGACACGTCTTATTTGTTCAAGATGTCAAGAAAGTTCGTGAAGATGTAAATCTCAAACTTCAAGAACTCAGGGAGGGTATGAGTAAATAGATTGCAATTATACAACAAGATTATGCTTCTTTGAATCAGAAGGTTGATATCATAGCTGATGCAGTTACCAAGTTTGTGAAGTTGTATGAAGTGCTTGGTCCGAAGGTTGAGCAAATGTATGTGGATGATGTTCAAAGTTTTTTCGAACATCATTGCCTTGTTAGGAGAATCAAAAGAGTTGGTTTCGAAGTCTAGTTCATCTTCTCTCATCACTCCTGAATTCTTAACCCAAAAGTTTCGGTTGTTTGAAACTACACTTCATAAGGAGTTGGCCCCACTGTCTTAGTTAATTAGTTTGTTACCAACAAGTGCCCCACCTGTTGCCACATGGGTGCAAGGGGGAGAAAGAAGACCAGTTGGTAAAGGTGATGGTGCTTTTGGGAAACTAAATGAAGACGTTAAGGTTGTTGGAAAAGTGTATTCAACTCATATTCCTATATCAAGATCAACAATTTCAAAACCAACAATTTCGAGAGTTGAACCAGTTATTGCAACTGTTATAACTACAAGGCCAATTGCCAAGGGCATTGTAATTGGATCTACTAGTGAAGGAAGCTCTTCAAAACCCAATCAGACTACAATAAATCAAGACAGAGGAAAGGGGTTGTGATTGAGAAATCAAAGGAAGAAAGAAAGGCTAAGTAGAAAAGCAACGACAAATACAGAGTATTTTGAGGCTTCGAATAAATGATCCTCCTTCTTTGAACAAAGGAGATCCAAGAAAATTGCATAGTTATGAAAATATCGAAGCAAGGGTTGCTTACAATGAAATGTACAAATTCGAGAAGAAGCCAAGGAAAAGTTACTCTATCGTGAACTCTGATATGAGTCAACTTGATTTTCCTGTCAATGAGATGATGTTTCTCACAGCCCAGTAAAAGATTGTTGATCACTTCAAGGATAAAGATGATTTTATCCATATGAAGCTGAGGTTTCATGTGGTGTTGGGAAAAGAACAAGAAGAAGTGTGGTCACTCTTGAAGATTGTCCGAGTGCTAAGTATAACAAATGATCTTTTGTTCGAAAATATGCTACAAAATTTTCGATACCATGTTTTGAGCGCAAACAATGTTGCTCTTGACTTCTCAATTGCTCATTTTCCACTAATGAACTTGAATGATCTGATTCAAGTTGCAACTATTCTCAAAGACATGGATGCTTCGAAACTCCAAGGAACAAGTAAAGAAGTGTTACATCTAGGATTGGGCCATATCAAACTTTTCATAGACAATTACTATGATTGTCTAGCATTGACTGATGTTGAATTAGCACTGTCAATAGGAAAGGAAATCACAATTCCTCAATCAGTGTTGAAGACTCAAGCTAGTTTGAAGAAGTATGTTGATGGTGAAATATGCCTGAAGCCTTTTAGAGTTATTCTTGTGGGAAAGAACAAAAATGGAAAACATACGAAGTTCTTATTCCAGTCAAGTGATGTCAAAAGATATACAACTGCTCAATATACGAACTTGATTGTGCGTATGAACAACTGTAAGAAGAATGATGATGCCGACAAGGCGGAATTGAAGAAGGTTATGAACTAGTATGCGAGGATTCGAAGAACATTACATATGGCTGCTCAAGGTTTGATAACTTGATTTTGACACTGCTTACATAGGGGGGATTGTAGGAGCCAAAACTAGTTGGAAGGTGTCGAAATTGTAATAGAGTTCATTATAAGATGTAATGTTATTTACAAAGGCATAGTAGTTTCGAAACTAACCGTTGAGTCCTTTGTATTTTTTGTATGTTTTCTTTTCCTATAAATAGGGAAGGTACAAAAGATAGACTAGGAATTTTCCATCATTTTTCTGTCTAAACTCTCTCTGTATTGGAAAGCATAATTGAGCTGAAAACAAGATTATATTTACTCTCGATGTTCATAATCATTTAGAAATTTGATTTCATTTTGTTACTCGTTAAACAAACTACTACAAAACTTACTTGTTTAAGTAAAGTAAGAAAATTTAGCTAACGTAGTGATACACCTATAGTATTACACGAGTAGAAATGCTAATTTCAGGAATGAAAAAGAACCGAGTGAAAGCTAGTGGAACATCCTAAGATGCAACTGAAATGTAGACTTCTTAGGATTGACTCCTATGAAGTAGACGTGAAATAAAAGCAGTTGAGAAGCAGAATGTTAGGGAAACCAGGCGATACTTGTCAAAACTCAGAACAAATCTGATGCCACTTGTCAAGTTCTGATGACCCTTGTTAGGAAGTAATGCGGATAACATGCAGAACTATAAGCACAAAGGTCATTGTATTTATGTGGTTCAGTCAAGGTGACCTACATCCACATGCAGGAGGGGAGGATTCTTTATTTTAGAGTTCTCAAACAGAGGTTACAAGTACAATTCACCATAGATTCGTCCTACTCACTAAGAATACAAGATACTAGACACAAAACTATTCAAATGACTCTACATTCATCCCTATATATACTTGAGGGACCAGACCTAAAACCCTAATAGGCCAAACCCATTTGCCCATAGGCCCATGAATGGTGACAACCAATCATATTCCGTCATGCAACATCTTCTAGAACATTATGCTATGTCATACAACCTATGAGCATAGCAACACACTTGATGGGCCCCTTAACCATAGTGGAGCAACATGATGCATAGGTGGAGCATCATGATCAATAATGGCCCAACATCTATCATGTTGGCACAACATGGTGTATTTCTTGAGTATGGTCATCTTCTAAGAAAACGTTGATCAATATGGCACAACAAAGGAATCAAGATGGTCTATGATGGCGCAACATCTCCTTCATTGCGCAACTTCCTTTCTTGATGGAGCAACAACATATTCATGGTGCAACTTGCCTTCTTGATGGAGCAACAAAATCTTCATGGCTCAACATCACCTTGGCTTAACATCTTCATGTGGCTCAACATCACCTTGGCGCAGCTTCCCCAAGGATGGTACAACTTCCTTCTACATGGCACAACATGATGTTCCATGTTGCTCCAAGTGCTCTGAGTGCTCAAATAGCTCCAAGTGCTCCAAATGATCCAAGTGATCCATGTTGCTCCAAGTGCTCCAAGTACTCCTTGTTGCTCCAAGCCACTCCCAGTTGCTCCAAATCACTCCACGGTTCTCCAAACCTCCTTTTGGAAGATCTGTTCCTTTGTCACTTGATCTGTTCCTTTTTCTGATGATCCAAAGCCATCTCAGATGACTCGTTCCTTTGTCACTTTCTCCATAAACCTCAAGTGCTCCATTGAGATCTAAGTGCTCCAAATGCTCCATGAGCATGATCGAAATGCTCTATGAGAATGCTCCAAATTGTCAAGTCACATTTAACAATCTCTACCTTGAATTCAACATCCTTTGACCTCCACCTCAAACATGAACTTCCTCTCCATTCCTACCATCAAGCCCTGAAGGGGCTTAACCCCTGTGAACATCCACTAAGTCCAAGTAAAGCTTGAACTTCTCTTTGGGTAACAACCTTGTCACCATGTCTTCCGGATTCTCCTTGGCATTAGACTTTTGAATACATAACCTGTCATAGAGCATGATAGGTTTCTCCACCTTCAAAAGAGGAATTTGAACGAGACCAACCGCTAATGATATTCTTATTTGAAGATCACTTTAATTGTTCAAGTCTATCAATCTAACCAAGTCCATATGTCGTGCATTTGCACCATACACCAGAAAAACATCAAGTGTTCCCTTCAAGTGTCGCAAGATCCACTTGACCACTTCCTAATGAGATTTTCCCCGATTTCCTCGAACCTCCAAATAGGTACCAACATGTTTGGACTGATCATTATAGAACGAACGCGAGACCTTCTCAATGTAGTGAGAAATTTATAACCATCTTGCTCTTCTATCACTCTGAATCTCCATCATTGTTATCTTCTTCTCAGCTCCTAAATCGTTCATCATAAACTCATTCTCCAAAATCTTCTTGAATTTGTCTTTCCCGACATCAGCATCACTAGACACTTCTTCCCTGGGTTGAACAATGGATTCCTCATGTCTATGATGTTCCATGACACCCTGCTATTCCTTATTTATCACAAAACTATGTGGGGTTTCTGTTTCAAACTCCACCTTCTGGCTAGCATCCTGATCGTTCCTTGCAACACTTGTACCACCTCAATTCTAGTTACACAAAGCAGATTCAAAGGTTACATATATGATAATAATGAATTGTGGAGTTTGTTCTTCTGTACACCACAGCCGATGACCTTTCCTTCGAGATGCATATCCTAGAAATATACACTTCATTTCCATGTGCTCCAGTTTACCATCATTCACATGAGCATAAGCAGAGCATCCAAACATTCATAAACCAATGTTCCTAGAGGGTTTCCTATACCACACCTCTTGAGGAGTCTTACAATCAATTGCAACTGATGGAGATCTATTCGCCAAATAGCAAGCAGTGTTGACTCTGATGGATTTTACATGCACTAACGCGAATAAATCCTTAACTCTTAAGGGTACATGCAACCTAAGGATCTATTTCATAACACTATTCAAGTAATATTCTATTGAACAACAAAAACTTATGAACCCTATGCTAATTTCAAAAAACACAAAGGAGTTAGGGTTTTGCATACCTTTTTTATTTTTGTAGTACACAATAAAAATTCCTTCTTGAAATACTCTTAGAAGCAAGCACCACAAGTTTGTGCCTCTAATGGTTCACACCCAAAACCTAGAAACCAAAGAACTTAAAGAGAGAGAGAGAGAGAGAGAGAGAGAGAGAGAGAGAGAGAGAGAAAAAGGAGAAAAGACAAAATTTCAGCCCTAAGCTCTCTAAGATGTTATGCATGAAATTGTAAGGCTAAGGGTCTTTATATATTGTAACAAGGAAACCCTGGATACGCCCCAAACCATTAAAATAACATTATCTTATTTTTTTGGTAATTATCTAGCTTCCTAATTATCCTCCAAGGATAATTCTAGATCCTCTAGATCCTTACAAAAACCGTTCAACGCCTTTTGAAGGTTCTAGAATGCCTATTACTCAACTATTGAACAATTACACTTTAACCCATGCACTTTTAATTAATTGCATTAATCCCAAAATCAATTTCTGATTAATTATTAATTAAATATTACAATTAATATTTTATTCTCATAATATATTAACAAATCATTATTTTGATTTCTATTTAATTTATTAACCATAAAATAAATTAATAAATCAGTCTTTCTCTCTCTAAAAGTTACCATATTCAATTGCTAGGTTTGAGGGCAACCTAAAAGGATTGTGCTACTATCAATTCAAGTTTATACCAATTATAGTTATGAGCTTATACACCCAATCCAACAATCACCCACTTAGATAAGTCTATAACTATAATTGCTAGTATAACCTCCAAACTGATCAGCAAATTGTAGCTTCCAAAAGTCGTTTTCGAATTCTGACCGAGTCAGTTACGTGTTCTAAGATAAGCGATCAAATATTCCTTCGTTCTACATGATACCATATGGATATGAGACATGGATAATGATCAAACTCATTGTCCAAGTTTTGTTTCCTGATTTCTGATTTGTTATGACGATATAAGACTTCTAATCGAACACATTAATTTAGTCTTGGCTAGTCCTAGCACTCATAAGTCAACTTCAGATCACCGAGGGGCCCAAAGATATCGCTTTTCCTATTAGAGCAAAAGAAACGAATAAACTTTGACTTATATTCTTGTACTATTTACTCATCAAATGATGTACAACAATACGTTTTATAACATCAAGTTATTGATGCATTTATGCATTATCCATGCACAAATGACTTGTAAACCACAACTCATATATCTACGTTTCAAGAATATAACATATTATTGTCTCAGAATTACTCGTGATAAGATCCATGACGTAATTCTTTGATCGTGGGTTTATCCAATACTTAAAATCCCTATTACTAAGTACTCATGAACATTGCAACAAACAATTGTTATGTCTAAAACTCTTTAAACAATCTACAATCCAGTTCATGACAGTCTTAATTTGCTACCTACTTCCAAAAGTACGATCGAATGTGGAATTTTGGATAATCAAATTACTTAGGAAGTAAAACATGCAAAGTGAAACACAATAATAACCTAATTAACTATGGTCTCAAAACTATTTAATATAAACAAAACTCTTATTAATTTAACAACCATATCAATTATGACTTTATTGAACAATGTTTCGAGTAATCAACTAACCACTTGAATTAAACATCAGTCATACCATATTATTAACATGCATACTATGTCTCTCTATGGTCCTTCATTTATGAACAAATCGTCTGGACACTATTCCAATGATGCTCATTTCATAATTCTAAATTCTTGCTACTATCTTAAATGTATTGGAATTCCAACTTTACATGCATTGTCCTTTTGTGATGTTGAGGCTTCAAAGTCACAGAGACTTAGCCAATGACATTACAAAACATTCCACTGTAACTTTGTCACTAAAAACAATTCCATGGTAATGAAGTCTCAAATTCAAGGTACACTCCTTGAACACTTTCTTGCATTAAAGTTTCCAACTCACATGTAGATTTTAATAATTAACTCCTGGTATGAAAACATTTCCATATTCCCATATGACCATCAATTCTGATCAAGAATCATCCCAATATAAAACATGTCACTATGGTCCTTCTAAACCATACTATACTTCCAACTGTCTACAAGCAACCAATATTTAGGTATGACCTTAGAAATTTCTTGACATTTGTTTAACAACTTTAGTCACACAAAGTTCTAGTCCTTTTCCCCTTTTCAATGCCCAAAGCATTTTGAAAAACCAGAACAAGTGAATATTATAACATATGTAATTGATCATGTATCCGAAGCATATGGGACTCGATTTATTATGTCTTACATAAGGACATGATATATGTTCTGTCTCTTGCTATAATATTTCCATATATTGAATTTCCTATGTTGGATCATTTAAACACGATATTTATATATGTTTATGACTAAGTTTCTATTAAATTATGAAATCTAAACTTTTAGATTCGAAACTAAGTATGAGTGCCCTCTCCCTTAAGTCTATCATAGAGAAATAATTTCCAAACTTTGCAATTTTCAAATTGAAAACCTTGTTCCCTACGAATAGTATTGCCAACTTTCAATTCTATCATAACAATTATGCTCCCACTAGCACAATAACTATGCTCCCACTAGCTTTGACATGTACCCAAAAATCAATTGGACTTTTAGAAATCAATACTCTTGACTTTCTTACTAAAGTGCAAATTTATGATATGAAATGCTTTGATAAGTCTCCAACTAGACTTCTTAATCTTAAACACCTTCATTGGATAGCATATGTGTATTTAAACCCTTTCAGAACTTGTAGCTATATGTCTTGAAAGTTCAAACAACTCCTTGCCATTTTTCACAATTCGAACTTTGAAAAAGGATGTCGTAATCATATTATGAATTTGAGAATGCAATTAACACAACTACTAACCATAATGATATTTATCAGATCTTTAAAATCTACTAGTGAAAGTGTGTCCTCATAATTATTCTCATAAATTAGAGCGAAACCTTTTTCCACCTAGATTTTATGGTGTATACATTCCCATCCATGTGTATCTATCATTTCCAACTTACAATCATAAGATAAGGCTTATGACAAAACTAAATTCAAATTTAGCTTTCCTTCATGGACTAAACTTTGTTATTCTAAATTCCTTATCCTCTGGTTGCACAAGGGCCTACTAGTGCTTCCGTGTTGTCAAGCATCTCACCCATATTGATCAATGTACTTCCATTGACCAACGTGCTTTGCTTTTTCCGTCAAATGAAAACCATAGAAATCAGAAGCATTGCCAACTCAATTGGAAGGTGCACAAAAACAAGAATGTGTCAACTTAACAAGATAGGTTATCAACCTCGATTCGTGTGCTAGTGATAAAAAAAGGCTTATTCTCAATTGACTCCTGAACTTTTGAAGATCAATAAGACTACCACTGACCTATTGAAATATAAGTTTCTCTCTCAAGGAACATTCCTTGACGAGCTAAAACAAATATGCAAAAGTTAGCGTGGATTCCTGACAAGAAAACACTTCATAGCATTGGTCTTAGTTTATCCTATGATTTAACCAAAACATCACAACTTCCAATTCTAGATGTGTTAGAGTAAGAAAACATTATTACTCCACCTTTCATGAGATGTTATAAACCTACTTAGTATGAAATAAATTTCAAGATACGATGTGTAGTAACTAGAGCATGGATCAGAACTTGATTGGAAACGAAGTATGACTCATCAATCAATTTAACCATTTCAAAAATATTCGATTCCTCTTCTTAGTCAAACAATTGCACTAAGATGTTCTTCGAGGATCAATTGTGATATAGTTTAACAATCATTAAGATAATTATAAAAAATGATACTAAAGTACTCTCGTATCCTTTCAGATTGGAGAAACTTTATCTTTCTGCCTAATAAATTCTTCATATTCGTTATGCTGCTCTTTGACACTTTTCAAAGTATCATAATTATGCTTAATCTTATAAACACAACTATATTTACTGAAACATCAAAAATCATGACGAATAGAATTATCATCATTTATGGTGGATCCGAATAGTCCATATCAACATGTACCAGATCCATTAGTCTTTCACTTTGACTCACATAATCATGTGATCAATGAATTAGTCATAAACTTCCAACGATCAGCACTCTCATGCATCACGCAATTCGAATTGTATGACTCTAAGTTTCTATCCAATTGAAACTTGGGTGATGAGAAATTTTTATCACTTAGTTAATTATGACATTACCACAAGCGATATAATAAGAATCAAATCCCATTTAACATTGCTAATAATATAAATGTAACCACCAATTTCATAAATGCCATTGTAATATAAAGTAAGCCAACCAAATAAACCAAAATTTCACTTTATTGATAATAAACGAAAAATTTGGAACTTGTCCTTACAATGTATAAAATGAAAACTATGTTTTTAACATCTCCTAAGTAATCTATTAAATTATCCTCACTGCTTATTAGCAGCTCCAAAATCTAATCATCAAACCATGTGATCGTAGTCCATTTCCCTGATCAAATTTAGCGCACTCTACTTAAGCTTCCTTCTTTCTCTTAGATCTTGCAATAACATTGAAATGTGATAATCACATCAAGTATTAAGAATCTATGAATAGGGAATTGTTAACATAATGGAGTTTAGATAATGGATATACCTGAAGTAGAGTCACACAACTTGACTTCACTATCTATGAGATCTTTCAGTTACTTTAGGCAGCTTCGCAGCCAATGTCTCTTCAATTGGCAATAGAAACATATGGACTCTTTTGGGTTAACACATGGAACTATCTATGAACTAGCCTTTCTCTTTACCATATGATCAAACGATTTGACCTTGGTCGATCCCTTTCCATTGGGAAGATAAATCTTTTCTAGACCACCATTGTTACCATTCTTAATGTCCATGGAAACTTTGGAATTAGACCCTTCAAGCACTTTTTCTTTTCTTGCGCTGTTAAGCATTTCTGCTTCAACAACAATCAACATTTGGGTCAGATCAATAAGGGTCATGTCGATATTCCTCATACGAAAGTTCTCTATGAACCGATCATATGACGTAGGAAGCGAAAGAAGAACCAAATCAATGGCTTGCTCCCTTAGGAAAATGACACCCATTCTATCTAATTTGTCAATATACGATTTCATTGTAGAACATGCGCACACACATAATTTCCATCTTGATGTCTACATGCCAATAGGGCTTGAGTAGTTTCGCATCTTTCAACTTGAGAAAAACGCGACATTAGGAGAGTCGCTGGAGGAGGAGGTAGAAGAGTTAACGAAGTATGACGTCCGGTTCCATCAATTCCCGAAGAAGAGAAAACATTTTCACATTGATTTGAAAGTGGAAGATCATCTTCAGAAGATAGAGGAAAACTATTTCCAAAAGAATGAGGAAGATCATTGTTGTCTTGACCTGACATCTATAACATAGAGAATTCAAGTTAGTTGATTTTAATCCTTAATTATTTAACCCATAAATTTTAAATTAAGGCTATGATCCATATTTTCGATTCAAATTTTGAAGAGGGATGTCGTAATCAAACTCAAATCTATTTCAGGCAGGTAATGCTTTTACCAATTTCAATCTTAAGAAACTCCTAAATCCTTTGTGATTCATTGAATCTAATCAATGACATGTTTAATCTTGGATTATGCTCTCACATTTGTGACTGGGATGCCGAGGATCACAAACGAGATGTGAATAACCATGCAAATTAGCTTGGTGCTCTCGATGTCATTTATCATCTCTTTTTAATGTGCTCGTTAGCCACACGTGCTCCATTAATCAATGATAATTTTTGAGGAACCACTACCAATTTTTATTAGTGCTCTATTAGTGTGCTAGTTAACCACATACACTGCACTAACGACTAATAAAGTGTAATGTACAATTTCATGGATTAGCATACAAATTCACTTTTCCCTAAAGTAACTAAGAGTGAGATTTTAGAAAATAGTTTAGTTACTTTATGTCATTATACTTATTAATGAGATCATGTCCTATTAAATTCGTTCGGCTAACGACCATCCACCACACAGGAGAGCGGTGGTTGAGAGTGGACACCCATTCAACAGCCATTTTATAGGCCGCTTCCTTATACCCTCTTTATAGCATGGCTTCGTGAATGAGGCGTACTAGCAATTTAACTTACTATTCTTATACATATAATATATATTAAACTTTTAATTGTATATACATAGTATAAGGTGTATTTTAAGACATTTTAAAATTGCAATGGTTTAATCTTTTAATAAATTAAAATTTTAATTTAATTAAATTTAAACCATTGTATTGATTAATTAATTACCTTTTAATTAATCATTGAATTAAATTAATGATAAGATCCATTATGATAATTTTAGTCATATAAATTTATCATTATCTTATCCATAATCATCTCCTAATATTTAGGGTTTTATTTAATTATCTAATATGACCAAAATTTGGATTATGGCGGATTATATAAAAGATAATTACCAAATAAATCAAATTAGGCAAGAAAATATGAAAATTTGGAATATTCCATGCTTACGTTGTGAGCATGGACAACTCACGTCGTGAGTACAGTCTGGCAGAAAGATAATTACCAGGTTCGGCTTTTCCAGTTGCATCTCTACTAAACAACCCCTTCTTACTCACATGTCCTAACTTATGATGCCACAACTTTCTTTCATCGTCATACTGATCTAAGGATTGGGATACAGTCATCGTTCCACCGATCGTACATCCATTTAGAATATAAATCCCATGAGGATTCATCCTTCCCTTCATAACTACAAGAGCACCCTTGGAGACTCTTAACCAACCACCCTCTCCAAAATATTTCAAACCATCCTTCACCAAAGTCCCAAGAGAAATCAAATTCTGTCAAAGATCTAGGATGAACCAGCAATCCAGTTTCTTGACCATACCATTATGCATCTTGATCTGTACCATGCCACTGCCCTTGATACTGCTCACCCAATCATCACCCATCATGACTATGTCATTCCACTCTTTGAAGGAGTCGAACCAGTCACAATTGGATGTCATATGATAGGATGCTCCAGAGTCCAAGACATAAGCATCAGTAGAACTAGATCTGCAAACCATCAAAAATTCACCATCATCACCTTTATCAAGATGTCATTGAACTAAAACAACATTGTTGTTGCTTGTTCCAACACCATTATTCCCTTTCTTTAGCAATGGTCAATCTCTTATGAAGTGCCCCTTTTCCTTCCAATTATAATAGTTGATGTTGGCTTTAGATTTGGAACCTGACTTCCCTCTGTTACCTCCACCTCTATCCGATGTTCTTCCTCTGCTTGCAAACAAACTGGAACCAAAAACTTCTTCTCCAACATAAAATTTTCTTTTCAATTTCTTTGGACATCAAAGAATCCTTCACATCATTCATAGTGATCGTTTTCCTACCATACAACATGGTATCGACAAAATTCTCATAGGAATTCGGTAGTGAACATAATAGGATAAGTGCTTGATATTCATCTTCAATCTTTACATTCACACCTTGTAATTCCAAGATGATCCTATTGAAGTTGTCCAGATGATCCTTTACTAGGGTGCTTTCAGACATTCTAAAAGTATACAAATGTTGCTTCTGGTATAGCCTGTTCGTCAGAGAACTGTTCTAATACTTGTCACACAATTTCTCCGAAAGCCCATTAACACTTGTTTCATCAACAACATCTCTCATTACTTTGTCTGTCAGACTCAATAGAATAGTGTTATGCTCTCTTTTAAGAATATCCAACATACTTTCAACCACCATGACCTTTGGCTATTTCGTGTCTCTTTCTAGTGTTTTTACACATCGTTGTCAAACTAGAAGAGCCTTCATCTTCACCTTCCACAAAGTGAAATCATCCGAACCATTGAAATTCTATAAATCAAACTTGTGAGATGCATCTTCAATCAATAGAACACCAACCGCAGCTCTGATACCACTTTTTAGGGAAAACAGTTGATACTTGCTAAGTCTGAAAAAAATCTGATGCCACTTCACAAGTTCTGATGAACCTTGTTAGGAAGTAATGTGGATAACAATCAAAACTATAAGAACATAAAGACACAATATTTATATGGTTCGGTCAAGGTGACCTACGTCTACGAGAAGGAGGGGAGTATTCTTTATTTTATAGTTCTCAAACAGAGGTTACAAGTACAATTAACCAGAGATTCGTCCTACTCACTAAGAATACAAGATACTAGACAAAAAAACTCTTCAAATGACTTTGCATTCATCCCTATTTATACTTGAGGGATTAGACCTAAAACCCTAATGGGCCTAACCCATTTGCCCATAGGCCCATGAATGGTGACAACCAATCATATTCCACCATTCAGCATCTTCTAGAACATTATGCTATGTCGTACAACCCATGAGCATCAACAACACACATGATGGACCCCCTTAACCATAGTGGAGCAACATGATGCACAGGTGGAGCATCATGATAACTAATGGCCCAACATCCATCATGGTGGCACAACATGGTGTATTTATTGAGCATGATCATCTTTTAAGCAAACGTGGATCAATATGGCACACCAAAGGAATCAAGATGGCGCATCATGTACCAAGATGGTCCATGATGGCACAACATCTCATTCATGGTGCCACTTCCCTTATTGATGGAGCAACAACATCTTCATGGTGCAACTTTCCTTCTTGATGGAGCAACAACATCTTCATGGCTTAACATCTCCTTGGTTTAACATCTTCACTTGGCTCAATATCACCTTGGCATAACTTCCGCTAGGATGACACAACTTCCTTCTACATGGCGCAACATGATTTTCCATGTTGATCCATGTTGCTCCAAGTGCTCCAAGAGCTCCAAGTGCTCCAAGTGATCCAAGAGCTCCAAGTGCTCCAAGTGCACCATGTTTCTCCAAGAGCTCCATGTTGCTCCAAACCACTCCCAATTACTCCAAACTACTCTGAGTTGCTCCAAACCTCCTTTTGGAAGATTCGTTCCTTTGTCTAATGATCCAAAGCTATCTTAGATGACCCGTTCCTTTTTGCACTTGCTCTATGAACCTCAAGTGCTCCAAGTTGAATGTAGTTGCTCCAAATTTGGTCCATGTGCCTGAAGTTGCTCCATGTTAGTTTAAGTGCATGAAGTTTCTCCAAGTTGTTTCCAGTTGGTCCAAGATGGTTCACAAATGTTCTTTAAAGCTTTTGATCTTTTCCTTATTCACTATATATTAGAATGCTCCATGAACCAAGACAAGCACATATGATGCTCCACTATATTTGAAGAGGATGATCCACTTTTCATAAGATGCTCCACTTGGCTAAGGATGTTCCAGATCAAGTAAGTGATATTCTCTTTCAAAATTAGCTACTTTACCTAGATTCAAAGGCATGATTTAAACAGAAAGTATGAAAATGCAAACACTAAGTAATCTACTTTGAAAGTGATGTGTGTGCATGTGGATAGAGCATCTGAGAAGGAGATAGTAACATGCGGTGAAGTGTGTGCATGTCGAATAAATAATCTAAAGGAAACATTAAGACTTAGAAGGATGACTGATTTAGAAGCATTGTGGATTACGTTTCTATCACTTACAAATTTATCAAGAAACTAAATTCTCAGTATGATCCTTCACTTCGCATTGTAAAGAATTTCCTTTGTTGATTATTACCTTTGAACTCATTAACAGAACACAAAATAACCCGATTTTGTACTCACCAATTATGTCTTACCGCAATGCGTATATTTGTGTCTAAGGCCTAGTTACTTCCCAAACCCTAAATACTGACAATCCTCATAAACGTTCCCCACTTATTTTGAACAACATTCATTTTTTGCATTCCTACCATCTATACCCTTTTATTTGCCCATTTCATTGCAAAAGGTATCGCCAAATCCAAGTGACACGACTTTAAAAGAAAAATACTATATATAATAATTGACCTAAGAATATAACTACACTTTTTATTTATTTATTTATTTTTTATTTTTTTATTTTTGTTTTTGTATTATTATATGTTCTTATAACGCTAACTTTGACAAAGTACACAAGCAAATAATTCCTATCTTTACTTCCAATTCTACTTTAGTTCGTGACTTTCTAAGAAATTCGTTGGAGTGCTCGGAATCACTTAGGTCACTAATGGAGTCCATGACTTTCTTTGAAACCCTTTTAAATGATTTTTCTTCCCATCCATCCATGATTTTATAATTAGGTGGATAGATATAAATATATCCCCAGGGGGAATACTCATCGAGTCCCAAAGGTCAAAGATTGACTCCACTCCTGAACTATAATTTATTGAAAATATAACTAGACTCAAAGTGCAGAAATTAAACAGATAAACTTGGAACTTGACTCGCTTTGTTTTAACAAAGAAACTATTTATTAGGTATAGATATTCACAAATCAAAACTTTTTATGTCCCTTAAAAGTACACAAGTTTGCGTTTTTGTCTCACGAGTTCACTAGGACAGGGAAGCCACAAATATACTATAACACATTGGCTTAACTAAATCTTAGAGTTCACCTCAAATTATCCCACATAACATTAGTGCTTCATGTATGGTATAACTCTAGGTAGATTATAACAATGAAACTTATTAATGGTCACTAAAGTACCAATATTAGTTGTGTACTGAAGCAAACTGAAGAATCGCATAATTTATTATTTCGAAAAATCATTAAAATTTGGAGCAACTAACATTCTTCATTTGCGTAGTTGTGATAACAACTTGCATTTTTCTAAAAAAAGTAAAAATAAAATCTTTTTTGGTATTTTCTTTTGTTTAAAGTAAAGACAAAAGACAAAAAATAAAATCTTTTTGTAGTTTTCTCTTTTGTAAAGTAAAAATGAAAGCAAAATCTTTTTAGAATTTTCCTTTTGTGTAAAATAAAGCAAATAAATTTTTTTTGGAGTTCTCTTAAAAAAACAACTATTGAAAAAAAAATCAAATGCCTAAAGAATCTGGATTAAGCATGCCAAGTCGTCCTAGAAAGTGTAAGAACTTGGATTCATCCAGAGCTTTTGTGAACACATCTACAGTCTCTTCATCTGTAGGAACAAAATGAAGCTCAATATGACCTTTCTGGATATTATCTTTTAGGAAGTGATACATGATATCAATGTATGTGGTAATTGAGTGGTTAACTGGATTGTGAGAAATTGCAATTACACTCTTAGATTCACAATAGATTAGGATCCGTTTCATTTTGAATCCATAATCTCTCAGTTGTGTTTGCATCTAAAGCACTTGAGAACAACAACTGGCGGCAACAACGTACTCAACTTCAACAGTAGAGGTTGAAACACATGTTTGCTTCTTTGAAGTCCAACTAACCAATCCGCCTCCTAAGAATTGACAGCTACCAGAAGTGCTCTTTTTGTCGAGCTTGCATCCTCCATAATCTGAGTCAGTAAAGGCTTGGAGATAGAAGTTGCCTTTAGATGATAGAATAGACCCTAAGATGTAGTTCCTTTTAGATATTTGAAAATGCTTTTGACTTCCATGAGGTGTGATTTCTTTAGATTGGCTTGAAAGCATGCACATAGACATGTTGAAAACATGATATTTGGTTGACTAGCTGTAAGGTACAGTAGGGAGCCAATCCTTCCTCTATAGTGCTTCTGATCTACAAATTTCCCATCAAGGTCTGAATCAAGCTTGTAGGAAGTATACATTGGTTTCTTTGCAGATGATGCGTGCTCCATGGAGTATCTCTTCAACAGATTTTTGATATAATTTCGTTGACCAATAAAGATTCCCTTAGGAGATTCAAGAACTTGTAGACCTAGGAAGTAGTTGAGCTCACTCATCATACTCATTCTAAATTTGCTTTTCATTAACTCGGAAAACTCATTACTAAGGTCCTTGCTGGTTGAAGTGAATATGATGTCGTCGACGTAGATTTACACGCCGATCAGACGGTTATTGTGGATTTTCCTAAAGAGAGTGGCATCGATAGAACCACTTTGAAATTTTGAATCTTCAAAAAAACTTGGACAATTTTCCATACCATGCTCTTAGAGCTTGCTTCAATCCATAGACAGTCTTTTGAAGCTTATAGCAATGGTTAGGGAACTTTGGATCTTCGAATCCAGGAGATTGTTAAACATAAACATCCTTATCGATTTCGCCATTCAAGAATGCACACTACATATCCATTTGGTAAACCTTAAAGTTCTTGTGTGCATCAAATGACAAGAAAATCCTAATGGCTTCTATTCTTGCAACAAGTGAAAAGGTTCCATCATAGTCTATGCCTTCTTTTTCTGAGTAGCCTTTGACAACCAGCCTAGATTAGTACCTGATAATGACTCCATCTTCATCACTTTTGTTCCTATAGACCCATCTTGAACCAACAACTGATACTCCTTCTGGTGTTGGCACTAAGTCCCACACATTGTGTTCAAATTCAGCTAACTCTTTTTGCATTGCATTTACCCAATATACACTTGTAGATCCTCTTTGATTCCTTTAGGCTCTATCATGGATAGAAAGCTTGCATATAAGCATTCATTGTTGGTTGTTGAACAAGTCACTATTCCCGAATCTAGATCACCTATGATTTGTTCGGCCGGATGATCCTTTGGCCATTTTGTGAGACGAGTTTCATTAAGAATTTAAGGAGTGCAAACTACCTCATATTGCTCTTTTAGATGAGGTGGGTACTCAGAAGTGAATGTTCCTTCAAAAAAATCATTTTGGAAGAGTCCGAAACTACTTGAAACAGGTGGTTCCCCCTCAACTATTGCATGCTTGAATTCAACAGATGGAGTAGGTGTGAAGGAACTTGAAGGACTGGAACCTGTCGAGTGGGGTTCCCCCTGAAACCATGGACTGGATGGTTGGGAGGATTGTAAAAGTACCTCTAAGAATGTAACCATCCAGAGGTGGTTCTCCCTCAAAAGATGCAGTAAATGGTTTTATGACTGGTCCAGATTGATGATGGGATGTTAGGGTAAATGGTTTAGAAGATTCTAAAGGACTTTTAGGGATATAATCATTCGAAGATGGTTCCCCTTAAACCGGAGATTTGGTAGAACTGGAGTCTTTTGATGGTTGATTAGGTTAAGAGACATCATGAGAAGCTGTTTTTTGTGAGCTTTTTTGATTCTAGGGCAGAGGTTTGAGTTGGAAAGAGAAATTCGAAATCTACTTCAATAGCATGGACTGGAATACAAGTATTAGTAGGTGATGATTGGTTCATTTTATCAAAAGGTACTAACATTTGAGGACCAAAGTGGTTTGGATCCAAAACCCTTACATCACTTTCATTAAATGTGACATCACTTCTTTCTTCTATCACCCTGGTTCGCTTGTTTAGAGCTTTATAGGCTGCAACATGAAGGCAATATCCAAGAAAGATACCTTCATCAGCCTTAGGTGCGAATTTTCCTAGTTGATCCCTATTATTCTTGATGTAGCAACGACAACCAAAGATGTGAAAGAATTTGACAGTGGTCTTCCTCTTGTTCATTGCATCATAAGGAGTGACTTCAAGTCTGTTGTTGATCAGGGATCTGTTTTGAGTGAAACATGTGGCTGCAGTGGCTTCAACCCAGAAGTATTGCAGTAGGTTTGAGAAGATTAACATTGATTGATTAGCTTCACATAGTGTTTGATTCTTCATTTCAACTACACCATTATGTTGTGGAGTGTAGGGTGCAGAAAAGTTGTGCTCGATGCCTTTGGATACAAGAAAGCTATCTAAGGCGTTGTTCTTGAATTTTCCACCATTGTCACTTCTCATCCTTCTAAGTGGCTTTCCTACCCTAACTTCTGTGTAGTGAATGAAGTTAATTAGATCATTGTTGGTTTCACATTTTTTCTCAGGAAGTACACCCAAGTGAATTTGGTATGATCATAAACAATCACAAGAATTTATTTCTTACCACTTAAGCTCGGAACTGTGGTGGGACCACACATATCGATATGTATAAGCTGAAGAGGTTCAGATACACTGTGTTATGTTATACTTTTGTGAGGAGATTTGGAAATTTTGTCTTGTTCACAAGCAGCACAAAGTATATCATTATCATGTTTTACAATGGTAGTCCTCTTACAAGATCACTTCCAATGAGTTTGTTGATATAACCAAAGTTGAGGTGAGAGAGTCTTCTATGCCACAACCAACTGATGTCAGAAGCAACTTTGGAAATAAGAAAAATATATGGGGTTCCCTCAATTAGTTCAATATCAAGAGGATACATGTTCTCATTTTGTGAGGAATCAACAAGGATGCGCTTGTTGGTATCCATAATCAAAGTCTTGGTTTTGGTGAAAAAAACCTCATGATCATTGTCAATAATTTGTGCAACACTGATAAGATTATGTTTAAGACCATCTACATATGCTACACACTTAACGGTAAAGCTCTCGTTTGATATGTTTCCATGTCCTATAACTTCTCCCTTCATGTTGTTTCCGAAAGTAACATACTAACCTGCCGTTGTGATTTTGAAATCTCTAAGGTATCCTTTATGCCCGATCATGTTCGTGGAGCATCCACTATCAATGTACCATGTATCGTCGTGTGGTACCCCGACACAAAAATCCTGTATTTAAAGAGAAGGTTTAGGTAACCATTTTTTTTTGGGTTCTTGAATGTTAGCTTACTTCGGACTTGTTGGATTTGGGATAGTCTTTTTTTTTGCATCAATCTATTTGGGTTTTTCTTGGTTTTTTGAGACCTTGGTTTTGGTTTTCTTAGTGGTCTTCTTTTGAGATTTGGTCTATGGGAAATATAGGGAGTTGGAGAGATGAGTAGGATTTCCTAGAGAAGGAAATCCATAGTTCACAGGCTTTCCAAATTGATCAAACATTGGAAAATATGTATTTACCCTAAATTGATTGGTCATTGGAAACCTAGAGTTTCCCCCAAACATGTGGTTCCCTCTTATGGATGGAGTAAAACCACAAAATGGACCAAGATTAGAATTCATAGGGTAATTACTATTCTGATACATGAATGGGTTGGTTTCAACTGATGTAAGATGTGCCTCAGTTTTGATTGCAAGGTCATTTTGTAACTTCGCTATATCAAATCTTAATTTTTCAAGTCTGAACTGAGTGGCTATCAGTTTATCTTTGTAGTAACTGACATGATATTCAACATTGGTGACATATTCTTTGATTATTTTAGAAATGTGGGTAATGTCATCTAGAAAAGGATCAATGGTTAAATGATTATCACGAAGCATGAATTGTACCTTCTCAAAAACTTGTTGATGGAGTGGAAAAGGCTGTTGGTCATCATCAACCATGAAGTAGAAGTAGTTTCTGTAGGCTTCTATTTCTTCTGCTTGATACACTTCTCATCTGTATCCCACACTTTCACATTTGGTGTTTCTATGACCATGAAAGCTTTTTCTATTGACTGCTTCTTGATCTGATCTGCCTTTTGAAGGTATTATGTTTCATCTTTGACCTTCTTGGTCTTTATTTTGTAATCCTTGGCAAAATGATTTTCACCTTGACAGTTGTGGCTCTTTATTACTTCATTATCATCACAGGACTTTGACTTGTTATGTTGAATCCTTGTGTTCGTCCTCTGAGATTTGTAACTTTCAGAATTTGAATTCTGAGAGTTGAAGCTTTGTTGATGGTTGCTTCCTCCTTAGAAGTTTCCAGAGTTCTGATGATAGTGTTGGGGTTGATGATAGCTTTGTGCTTTGAAGTTCCCAATTGACTTGTTCACAAACTTCTTGAAGTTTGGATTGAACTTGGTCAGTAGTGTTAGGCATTCTTCATACTTATTTTCCTCATTGATTTGAGGAGATTCCATTGTGGTTCCAATAAAATCTTGATGATTTGCCATGTACCCATTTTCTATTTGAAGAGATTGTTGAGTTTGCATGTACGGATCTGATTATACTGTTGAGCCATACTCGAACTTTGATAACGCTATGCTCGATGTCCTTTATTGGTAAAGTGATCAACGAAGTGGTTTGGGATTGGATTATTATGTGCAATCAAGTTTTGAGAATAATTTTCCATAGGTGTTGAATTACCCAAGGCAAGTCCTTGATTATCAAAGGGAGTTACTAGAGCTAGCTTATTGAGTTTTGGCTCATGTTGTTGCAGTTCAACATACATATCCAACTAAGGCATGGTGTCTAAATTGGTTGTAGTTTGTAGTCTCATCATGTGCATTATATCCCATTTAGGAGATAGACTGTTCAAGAATTTCATATTAAAATCCTCTTGTGATCTTTCTCCTTTGAGCTTCTTCACCCTATTTACAACAATGTTTTACCTAGAGTATGCATCAAAAAGATTTTCATGGGTAACATCTTGAAGTTGTCCATGTCTGTCAATGTGGATTTCTTCCTGTTTGCAAGAATTTTGTCAGTCCCCTAAAATTGTTTCTTGAGTGCATTCTAGACGTTGAAGGGTGAACTCATATCTTCATCAGGAAGTTGCTCATAGATGTCATGAAGAATTCTAGATAAGAGCTCTTGCATTGCCTTATCCTCCAACTTCTTAATTTTCCTGTCACGAAGTTGAGTAGCAGTAGAAACAGATCCAAAAATAACTTTGGAGGTTTCAGGATAGACATCAACTTCAGGAACTTTGGTATCTTTCAAAAATTCTGGAGTATGTTTCCAGGTGATATGAAGGTGCAGATGTCAGATTCTTGACCTTCCAGGTAGTACTTTATGCGATCTACCCCTGAAGTGTATTCACTAGGCACAAGGATAGGTGCATGATTTCCTGCTCCAAGACTGTTTGCAACTAAAACTGAATAGAGAACATTTTGGTTTTGGTTCACATTAGCCATTGAGAACATGTGATACTAGTTTGAAACTTGAGAGAAAAAATATTTTTGTGAAAAGTTTTCTAAGTCTCAAAGTCGATCACTCGAGCTCTGATACCAACTGAAGAAATGAGAAAAATTCAGTAAATCTAGACTAGAAGAGTCCAAGTGTTGAAAATACTGAAACAGAGTTTCAGAACCGTCAAGTGGCAAGTAATGAGGAAAATAAAGAGTTGTGAATCACCAAACTAATGATAAAAACGTTTTTTGTTTGTTCAAGATCAATGATTGAAAAGTGTCTCATATTCAAAAAGATTCAGTTACAAGTGTCTGAATGTAAAACACACTAAAACTCTCTAGTGGCTCTCTGAAAACTAGTCTAAACAACAATTGTGTAGAATGAGCAGAATGATCAGAATTGAGCAACTTTATAATGGATCCCAAGGGGCTTATTTATAGGCCTTGGAAAAGCCCATGACATGGCTTAACCAATCAGGTGTTGACACGTCATCAAGACTTAGTCATCAGTTGACACCTTTGCCCTATTAAACTGAGAATGGAGAATGGATGGAATATTCCAATTCCGTTAGTTTTCCGTTAGGGTTCCATCCAAGTTATGAGTCTTCATATTTCTTGAGCCTTCTTGATCAACATAGAAAATGTGATGAGCAACGGGAACATCATGTTGCTCAATTGTCTTCTAATATGTCATTAACCTCCAGAAGTGTCGTTGATCAAGTTGAGTTGTTTCCTGAATGTTGGAATGTGTCTTGAACTGGAAGATGTACAATCACGTGTTCATGATGGACCATGAATGAATTGTATGTGACATTGAGTACTTGGACATGCCATGATATGCCATGTGCAATCTTGTTGAGCCATCAATGTGATCATGTTGATCCATTGGCTTGAGTTAAGCCACCAAGTATTCAAGTTAATCCATTAACCTCTTGTTGAACCATAAAGTTATAGATGCGCCAACAATGTTTCTGATGAGCCATCAATATTCCAGATGATCCACCGATATCTTGACGCTCCACATATGATCTAGATGTGCCATCTAAGATCATGATGATCCAACTTGCTTTCACCAGGTGCTCTATGTAACCTACAAGTGCTCCATGCCAACTGCAAGTGCTCCATGTTCAACAAGTACTCCATGTGTACAACAAGTGATCTAAGTTAACTTCAAGTGCTCCATGTCAACTTCAAGTGCTCCAACATCTGATTCTTCAAACACTTATTGAATCTTCAGGATCTTTGCAACCTGAAACATTATGCTAATATTTGTTAGAAAATGTAAAGCAATACTCAAGTTATTTCAAGTGACAATCACATAAAATATTTCCAACGTCCATTAAAGTTTCCATTGAGTCCCAACTAGGAGACAGAACGACACATTGGATTAAAGGCCATAGGTGTTACCTTTCGCTACATTAGAGTCAATTACACATTACTTCCGATAAACCAACCATAAAGATGTGGTAGGTGGTCATCTTTGACTACATTATTCGACTGAGGCTAAATGATACATATGCACACCTGAACTCGTAGTTCTCCAAAAATCACAATAAATTAAAATTTTCTAAAACCAACCATGAATTAATATTTTTTACAAAGAGAGTCATTGTTTCAAAAGCATTATTTCAAATCAGAGTTTTCCCAAGACCTGAAGACATAAAAAACAGGAAGTTATGTACGATCACGTCTTCGCCTTCTCACGATCCTTCGAAGTACCTTAAACCATAAACTAAAATTGTAAGCAAAATCTTAGTGAGTTCCCCCAAAGTACCAGCACACCACAACAAACAAGCATACGATATGAACAACCAACCTGACTAGACCACCTCGCATGGCCTACAACCTATCTGGACCACTCTACGAGCCTTCAACATGATTGGACCGCCTCGTAGAGCCTACAACCTATCTGGACCGCTCCACAGGCCGCCGTTCTGACTAGATCGCCTCGTAGGGCCTACATTATATCCGGTCATTCAGGGGTGTCTTGGCCTACAGCACAAAGCAGGACCGCCTCAACCCAACACAACATATTAATATATACAAATCATACGGATCTCCTTAACATCTACAACTATCATAACACAATCATGACAATGATAAATACTCTAGTGGGTTGGCATTGGTGCATTTGACCCACGGGTACAATGAGGAAAATTCACCTTACAATCTGAATAACTCCCAGCTCTGACAACCGGCTCAACCCAAATCCTAAATGTCAAAACATTTCCCATTCTAAATTAATAAAATTTTCCCAAAATAACCTTGGTCAAAACTGTTGGGTTTTAAGCACTATAACACTCTTATGGTGAACATGAAACCCTATATGTTTTGGATCTATGTTTTCTCTAATTATACATGCAATAAAAGTTTCCAAAGCATAAAGCCTACAACTAGCATACAATTTGGTACATGAATCATAAAATCAAATTGGAAGAATACCATAAACAAAGGTCGACTTTGAGAGAGAGGTTTAGACACTCCAAAATCGATTTCTCTCTCCTATAACTCTTAGGTATAACAATTTTGGCTAAGGGAATATATATATATATATATATATATATATATATATATATATATATATATTGAGAGAGAGAGAGAGAGAAAGAGAGTTAGGTTCAAATGTTTCTACTATCTATTGTGTATGTAAGATTGATTCTGGACCAATCATTTTAGTTATTTTAAGAAAGTAATTAATACATATTAAATGCTGAAGATTTAATTAATACTCATTATATATCTTTAACATATAATATGCATTAATTACTTTTTTTAAATAACTAAAATGATTGGTCCATAATCAATCTTACATGCACATAATAGATAGTTAGAATATATTAACCTAACCCTATATATATATATATATATATATATATATATATATATATATATTGGAAAATAAAAAAGTATCACTAATCTTAAAATATGTAACTAATAGTAGCATAAATTTTTGAATCACATGACCTTTTAATGGCACAAAATATGTGTCACAAAAAACTTTTATTCTACTATGACAAATAAAAAAGTGCCACTAAAAACCTAAAAAACTGTAGCGGTAAAATCAAAATGTGTCACCAAAGGGTTTTTGTGAGAGTATTTCTAGTGGCATTTATCATGTTTGTCGCTGATTATCAAAGAAGCCTTTACTGACATTGTTTAGGGTTTTTAGTGGCGTTTTTTTTGTACCAATAAATGACATATTTTTTTTTTTATAAAAGTCGAGATAAAGCAAAAAAAATTGTCTTTTTGTAGTGCATCATGATCGAAAATGTGAACAATTACCAAAGATGGTCATTGAATACGAAAAATGTAATTTGAACTTTGAGGTACCTATGGACTTTGAAAAAATAAATATTAGCTAAAAGTCACATGGAGAAAAAAAATCATGAATAACATTTGGTCAAATTATTGTTGCAAAAACACTCATTATCTTTCTTTGTAAAGAAGAACTTGATACAACTTTAATGGTCAATGCAAAAATAATATATATATATATATATATATATATATATATATATATATATATATATATATATAAAACATTTAGGTTTATTTGAATTATTATTATATTCTAATTTTTTTTATCGATTGAATTAATGAAAAAGTCATGTTCTTATAAGTGTTGAATTTCTTTTATGAATATGTTATATTATAAATACATTTTATTTAAAAAAATGATGAGAAATAAGGGTCAACATTTCTAGGTGATGACAGAGCAAGGGAAAAATAACATAGTGTGAATGGGAAAAAGTGATGTGTCGGTCTAAGGGAAGTGCTAAATCTAACTGTACACACACAAGCATTTTTCATTTCCAAACATATATATTTAGTCTATTGCAGCAACATCAAAGTTGGTGAGCTACTAACTAGCATATAATACCCCTTCCCACACACAATGTTAGGAACTACTTAAAAGACCAACGTTTCGTGGTTGGACATCAATCAATAGTCCGATCTAAGATATCTCTCGTAAGTTGTTCCAATAAGAGTCTTGTTGACATCTTTCCAGTTGTTGATGTGTTCTGACAATGGTCCTTTATGTATCTTCACTTGTCGACTACTTAATTTCATTCGTGGTAGCTTCAAAAAGTCTTCCACTTGTGTAAGTTTCTAGAACAATCATAAAAATGACACAAAATGAGTTTGATTAGGGCATGAAAAATTTAGAGCTACAACAAGTATTTACATACATAAGGGTTGTTGATTAGATCTTCATAATACACTATGATGTGCCTCGTGCAATTAAAGTACTCAAGCGCCTTCATGGCTGTTGATTCCATCTTTCCCAAATCCGATTTCAGTGACGTTACATTGATTGTGGGTTTAAATCTCGACAATAACAAAGCCTAAGAGCAAGATGAAAACCCAAACAATATCATGCATGCATATGATGAATATGACATATAGGTATTTGGCATGCCTATAGGCTTGTTTGGTTCGTGGGTTCAGGGTAAATATGATAAAACTAGAATTCGATATTGCATTATTTTGTATGTCTGGTTGTCAATTTATGTCATTTCATTAAATTCCATATGTTACGGATTTCACATTTGGAATAAGTTCAATTATATTCTTCTTTGGAAGAAGTTCAGTTATATTTTTCGCTTTTATATCAACAGAATGAAAGACTATAAATTGTTATATATTTGAAAATAAAAGTAAAATATTTAATCGTAAGTAAAAATAAAATGTTATTCAATTTTTATTAGAAAACTCCATTTTTTTCTAGTCTACTGAAGGCCCCCTCAAGCATCAGCCATTGATGTGACAGATTCTATCTACGACTAAGACCATGTTTGGCAAACTAGTTTATAAGTTACTTTATTAATAACTTATCTTAAGCTAGCTTATAAGCTATTTTGTAAACTATGATAAACTACTTTTCTGGTTTTACCAAATTTAAAATTACAATAAGTTAGTTTATAAGCTAACTTATTTTTAAGGTCCTAAAATAAATTTACCACAGATTCGTGTGTCACTAGTTAATACTTGATTTCTAGTAGTACTTTCACTGAAAAACATAAAACTGCTTTATACCTCTCCATGCGAGTGTACATGAGATACATGAATGCCATTTAGAACCCTTGCATCTTTATCGAATGAATTCGCAAGTATAGAAACTAATCTACGCATCATATTTCTTCTCAAGAAGAAAATGATTGAAACGCCCCTTTTAGAAAAGTAGTCAAGAATCTCTTTAGGGTATTCCATCAAACCCTTCACCATCAATATTGTATTTAGATGACATCAACAACTAATGAAAACAATGAAACTCTAGTCTTACCTGATTAAGCATCCATTTAAATCCAATCGCAGCAGAACAATCATTCTTTGTAGAACTAGTAATCAAGTCCATATTATAAACTCTATCGAGTGTGTTAATAATCGAGGTAAGATTTTGTCTCCTTTTTTTCTGACCAAAAATCTCGCCATTGGAGCTTATATTCATATGACTATTCAGTAAAGTTTCGAACCAACCACTTCCTGATCTTTGCATGGACATTATGACAAACAAGCGCACAGGCTTTCTAGTATACCTATAAAATGCTTATATATATATATATATATATATATATATATATATATATATATATATATATATATATATATATATATATAAAAGTAGTTTCGAAAAGAAGTATAAAGATTATACCTGTTGAAAGTTTTGGGTTTTGGGTGATGCAAATGAGCGATTGGAGACTGATAAACGACATTATTATAATGGAACGCCTTGATTACTTGAAACTCTAAAAATTCCCTCTTTTTCTCGATGTGTATATGCTTCAAATATGTAGAATATACATAAATGCCGTATACGATAGCACATATTAGCACCAACAACTTTAGTACCCGCAAACACTTTTTTCGACTTCTAAGTATAACGGCAACCTTTATTTAAGAAAAATAATCAGTAGTCTTGATTTTCAATGGATCAATTAGTAAATAAACCTTTTATATATTTAGAAGATGAAAGACCAAATTTATTAATAGAAAAATACCTTGTAGAAAAAATACACAAGTTCAACCATTGTAATGCTTTTGAGGTACTATGTAGTGTAACTTATAGATTATCGTCTTCTTCAACCTCTTCAATTTGTTGGTGAAATTAAGATCTAGATTAGACAAATGAGAGGCAACAAGAAAGATGAACTTTGTAGAGAGATTAATAAAATTCAATTCTCCCACCGATTAAGTAAATCTGATAGATTTCCCCCAAATTATTATGATTATACTCGATAAGTTAGTTGAATTAATGGTTTGAATTTTGTTGGTTGTTGGGTAGATTAGTTTATATCTATATATATTCATTAAAAGATAATAAATTAATTCATCGATTGACTTTGTTAGCAAGTTTTTAATGGAATTTCCGTCCTTAACTTATCTGGATTATTAGAATTAGTAAATCATTCATATGTATTAGTGGATTATATCGAAATGAATATAAAGGATACAAATTGTTCGTATATATAGACATAACTACATTAAAACATAGAGCCTATGACTGATGGATACAATACAACTTAGCCCATCTATACTAGGTTTGATAGGCCCCTACAAGTGAAGGGTGGGGAGAAACTTAAAGGTTGGTACTTAGAAAGAAAAATCGAGGTGTAAGAAGAGGTTTAGTGAAACTATATGCAAATTGATCCATTTTACAAGTAAAATGATTTTTTACTTCTTTTTTAACAACTTTATCTCAAACAAAGTGGAAGTCAACATCAGTGAAATTATATGCAAATTGATCCATTTTATGAGCATGAGCCATTTGATTTGTTGATAAGCAGGTAACTTCAACATTATTGCGCCATTAACGAGACACAACTAGACGAGGAAAATGAAGCTTGGTAAGAAGAGAATATAACTAGTTTAGTGAAATAATATTGAATTTTAGCTTGAGCTTCATAGTATGATTTCGTAGAGGACCGATAGACTATCGTTATGCTTATGAGAAGACCATGATATTAAGTTGGCACAGATGAAAGATAGAAAAATCACCAGTGGAACATGTGTCATTTGGGCCACCTGTCTAATCAAAATTTTTAAAAGCCTCAAGGTTTTCTATAGGCTTCCTTGGTAGCCTACGTAAAGCCCATAAAATGCCTTTAATGAAAGAGCACTCCATGAGACATAGTACCTTGGAGATAGTAGATAATACATTTAGCAACAGACCAATGAACATTTGTAGTTTGATGCATGTACTAATAAACCTTATTGACAACAAAATCAAGATCATGTTGAGTCAAGGTTGCAAGTCAATTTCCCCCACAACCTAGTGGTATCAAGTAGGGTAGAAAAAAGTTTTTCCGATTCCTATGAAAGTGATGGAGATGATGTCAATGGTGATGGAATTGTCTTAGCATCAAACAAGGTGGGTTTTTGAATCATCCCTAGATTAACTGGTCTTGTGAGAGTAAAAAACTAGAGTCGACCTTATATATTCTGCATACCAAAAAAATAAAAAAGATGGCCTAATTCCTTTAATGAAAATTCATAGATAAAAGTAATAATGATGTGAGAAACTTCCATAAAATTATTTTCGGTGATGATAATGTTATAAATATGGACGAGCATGTATAAGATCACATTTCCATGGGCATATATATATATGAATAAAAGTGTTAGTTTTGGATCTGATAGAACCAAAGGAAAGTAAAGCATGTGAAAGACATTAAAATTAAGCAATTATAACGTATTTGGGTCCTAAAGGGAGCAATGAAGAAAGTAAACATGATCAATACAAAACTTGTCAAAAAATTCTACAAGCTGTTCCATGTAAAGGGTATCGGTTAAGTCACCATCCAGGAAGAAATTTTGAACAATTAGCTAGAGAAGATACTAACTGCAAGACACATATATAGATAGAACAGTCTGAATGGTGGTAAGCTTAACATTTGGAATGACAGTCTCATCATAGTCATTATTAGGTTGTTAATAGAATTAATGATGTAAACGAGCTGAGCAACTTACAAGCTGCCCGAGATCGGATCGTTAAAAACTCGAAACGAGCTAAGCCTTAACAAGCTTGAGCTTGAGCTAGAGCCTAGAATAAAGCTTATTTAACAAACGAACATGATCTCGGGCTTGCACTTACAGTCTCGTTTAAGCTCGCTAGCTTAAACAAGCGTTTGTATAGTATACTTTTATTTTATATATTATTTAAGGTTGCAGAAAACGCTCGAAGTTAGCTAGTTGGTGGACTGGGGTTAAGGGATTAATCGACTAGGCGGAGAATGTCGATGACCATTAATTGTTAATTTGTTGAATTTTAAAAAATTAAATATGACTAATATCATATCAAAGTTTGTAAATACCACTAATATCATAACATAATATGTTAATATGATTGATACAACACTAATCAAACCTCAAATAGTTTCTATTGAGATAAAAATTCTTCAAAGTGTTAAAATTTCATCGTTGTCTACTGCTTCACTCATTGTGTATGCAGAGATTAATCATCAGGCGCTCTCGAGTCGGTCGAGTAGCGCCTACGGATTAATTGGATATGTCCCCTGACCTAGTAAGGATTTTTACAACACTGATATTATTATTTATTACTTATATATTAATAAAATATGAAATAGTAACGATTTAATCCCGATTTTTAATGCGATTTAGGGATAAACGAGCCTTAATGAGCCTTAACGTGCCGATCTCGAGCTTTATATATGTTTCACAAGCTCGAGTTTCAGTAACTTTAAACAAGCCACGCTCGATTAGTATGAAGCTTAGCTCGACTCAACTTATTTACATCCCTACATAGAATCCTTTAGCCATAACTTGAGACTTGTATCTTGTAACATTCCCATCCTGGTCTCTTTTGATACGATGTGCAAATTTATTTTTGAAAACATTCATATCATTGGAGCATGAAACTAAAGGCTAAATATTATTTTTTACAAGAGCATTATACTCCTCATTCATAGCCTTATGCAACATAAAAAAATTGTTAGTATTGGTAAAACATGTTGGTTTATTAGTAGGAGTGATAGGAGAGACGCGACATGCAATAATGGAGTATGGTATTTTATGTTGGATTTTGGTTATAGACACATTTACTAAGTGCAACCAAGTAGGGGAGGATTTATGGAGACTCTCTTATTAGATGAGATAGACTCTAAAAAGGGCTCGATATGGCTTGATGTACTATTGTCAATATTAAAAGGATATAATGCAAGATAGGTGATTGGTGTCGATAGGTTTGTTGAGGATAAAGTCTTGGGATCAACTTGGAGAATTACATGGGAAGGATTTGTCAAGCTTATAGGAAGTATGGTAAAAAGAGACTCATAAGTGGTATGAATCCTAGGAGGAGTAGCTAAGGGGAAGGTAGACTCATCAAAACAAACATATTGTTCTATATAAAAATAAGAAGTCTAAGGGTCAAGACAACGATAACCATGATATGTAGGGTTGTATCCAAAGAAGACATAAGGATTGGATCAAAAATAAAAATGGTTAAAGAGACTAAAATGGTAAACAACCGAAAGAAACAAATGATGGAATGTAATTTATGAGGTAGACTAATGAGAGTATGGGTTGGACACTTGATGGATTGTCCACGTTTAGCTAGAAAATGAATTAAATGTTTGCAGTTCTCTACCCTATAATTTAAATCCTCTACCCTGTAATTTAAACTGATTTGGTTTTAGTGTAAAAATGACGTCCAACTACAATGACCAATGTTGAAAAAACTTTGTTCATCCAAAATTTTGGGAGATAAATCCACATGTATTTAGAAAAGTGATCAATAAATTAATAAAAAATAGCAATGTGCATTAGAAGAGTAAATAGAAGAACGTCGTCAAACACAACACAATATCTACAATAACTTTACTAAGAAAGAAATTTTTTCTTTTACGTCTCGTTCCCGAGTTTAACAAAAAAAAAAGAAGAGAATAGAAAAGAAAGTCACGAGAGAAAATAAGAGAAAGGAAAGGAAAACAAAATTTTCTTTCGTGTTCTCGAGTTTGAGAGAAATGGAAGGAAAATGAATCATTTTGTTATTTCTTTCCAAATCCTCCCAAATCGGAAGTAAAGTGAGGAGGGAAAGTGATCCTCCTATTTCCCTCAACTTCCTTTCACTTCCCTCCTTTAATGAAACTCGGGAACACCAATCTTTTTTATTTTCTTCTCATTTCCACTCATTTCCTTTCCTTTCTGTCGTTAAGCTGAACTCGGGAACAAGATGTTAGAGAAAAACGAACATAGTTGCTTAAGGGACAAGTGTTGCAATATTAAGTAGTTATACTATAGCAAGGTAAATAAAATTTAGAGTAAAAGGACTTCAAGAGATGTCAGTATGGATACCCAAATGTCAAAGACATGTCATAGCATATGTTCATTCATTAGAGCGGGTGGTTGGTTTATTAGATAAAGATGGATGGAACGACTTTAAGCCAAGTGTAAAGACCTTTCGTACTCAGACAAAAATGGAGCACTATATGAGTAACTTGATCCTTCACAAGAAATAAAGTGGAAACTAAAAGTAGCTATACTTATCGTTATCGAAATTTTGAACTAATAAAAGTGATTTTGTATGTTTAAGAACATGGAGAATATAATGTATGCTTTCATTTTGTATGGTAAAAAGGTAGATGATCCAACATGTAATATAGGAAAACTTGTACCGGTGTCCACATGAAGGCAGTTAGGACCATTACATGCTTTGGAGTAATATAGTCAGGTCCGTCTCAAAGGGTGGGAGATATGGGCGATCGTTCAGGATCCATCTTTTAAAAGGGTCTAAATAGAGGCGACTGTCCATGATCCATCTTTTAAAAGGATCCAAATTTTTTATGGAAATTGTTATATTTAAAAAATAATACAAGTAATTATTTTTTCAATTGCTGAGTTATTATAAAAAACTTGATGATATTTATATATTTTAAGGGCCTATTTTTTTTATTTTTCGTTATGAGCCTAAAATATGTTTAGAATGACTCTGAATATAATTTTGCAAGATCTAGAGTGACATGATTTTTAAAAATTGTGTATGGTAATCATTAAAATAAAATATGACAAATTACTAGGTGTGATAATAAAATAAAGTAACATTAGGAGCATAGTTGGTCTGTGGGATTCTAACCGTTACAAAACATGCAACATGTTTTCTCATTATGACCGCCTATATTGTTACGGTTTCCTCATTAGTCATATCCACCTCGGATATGATGATTTCTATGAATACCAAACCCCAATTGCTAGAGAATAATGAGTGGATAGTTGTAGAAAATAGTGGTAGTATTCTAAAAGAAGAAGATGACTACATTGGTTGTCTGAAAGGGTTGAACTGCCCGTAGCAAGGCGATTTGGATAGCCGTCGGAGGTGTCAATGGTACCATATCTATTTGTAGAGGATAAAAGATCATGGAGAGCGGTGATGGGTTCCTTTTTATGGATGTAATCATGATGTGTCAGATAGTTCTTCAAAGGTCAAAAGTTCGAGGTGAGCAATCAAGGAAGTAGAGAGATCCTTATACTCATCACATAGACCTATAAAAGTATTAGTGTTGAAGTCAATGTGTTACACTAGTTGTCCAACGGCAACATGGGAGTTAGAAATGTGTTTGGCATATAATAAGAATTCCATTTCATGTTCATCATTTTGTTGTAGTGAAAAGAAGCACCAACATCTTGTTAATATACAAGGGTGAGAGTCACTACATAAGTATGCTTAGTATTATGTCAAATCTTCTTAGAATAATTACACCATCTTATTACTCCAGTCATGATCTAAGACAATGTTTGGGTGAAAATGGTGGTAACTTCGCAAATTTCACTTCCATCTACCATATTAGAATGCATATGGATATATTGAAATGAATACAACGGATACAAGTGTCCATATAAATTGCCACATAAAGCTTACGCCTAGAGACCATAATTGCGATACAGCTTGGCCCATCTATAGGAGATTTGATATTAATCATTATTGTTAACGATATTGACTGTGATTGACGATTAATCTTTATTATAAGTTATTTTAGATTATTGTGTGTTTCTGTTCATATTGATTTGAGCATTTTGTTTTTGTAAATATAATTGAAATTGGATAAAAGGGTGACTGGTTGTGCACTTGGATACTTAAGAAAAGTAAATGATCATTTACATATCTTTTCTAGCCCACGATCTTGCTCTGTTAGCCCATCACACACCACCAATAATGAATAATCCAGATCCAAACAGTTTTATTGGATTTTCAAGTTTCATATATCGGTTATTCGGTTATTTAAATATGTGATTAAATTGTTCGAGTCCAAGATTACTTTCTAATCTTTCTTCAAAAGAAAATAAAAAATAAAATATATTATTTTATTTGTGTTCTTGAGTGGGAAAAAAAAAAAGAATGAAAAACTGACAAGCTTTCATGTTATGGAGTTGAAAGAAAATGAGATAAAGTTGATAGCTTTATAATTTAGTTGTTATGTATAGATATATAATAATTATGAGGGTGATATATAAGAGTTTATTTGTCATTAAAAAACGTGACTAATGATTTCTTGTATCTGGCATTCTTCATGTTTTGTCACATTAAGAAGGAAGCAGTCCAAATCATACAAGACCTACAATCTGTTTTGTACTATGGAAAGGAATCACTAGGATTGGATGAACAACATAATTAAATAAACAAGATAATCAAACAGATCATTATATAATCATACTTGTATTTGATTACCTTGAAGAATGAAATAAATCATTCATAATATATTGTTTCTTATGTATAGTTATAAATTAAATAAAATCAAAATTTGTCAAAATGATCTTTTATACTATAAATTTTGAGCAATAAGATATATTGTTAAATAAATTGCATTTAAACATATCTAGTTTGATATGTATATTGTATATATGTCAGATAGTAAAAAAAATTGTTTATCATTCAAGATATATATATATATATATATATATATATATATATATATATATATATATATATATATATATATATATATATATATATATATATATATATATATATATATATATATATATATCTTTTAGAAAATTATATTAAAAAAATTATCATTAGTTGTACATGTAAAATAAAAAAGATTAATTGAAGCAAGTATTTTTTTTTTAAGAAACCATTAATGTTATAGAAGATTATATAAATAAAAATAATTTATAGTTATAATATATTATCAAATTCCTTCAAAAAAAATAAACACTCCTTATCTGCTGAATGAAAATCAATTAATACTTTTTTTAACAAACAAACAGATATCAAAAAAAAAAAAAATGAACATTACTTGAAAATCATGTGTGTGATGTTTTGAATATAAGAGCTTTTCCTTTGCACCTTCACTCTTTTGGCTCATGGAAGCTTTGAGTCTCATCAATTTGACACAAAGATGTGTATGCCACAAATAGAGAACGAATTTAGGCGTAGATTATTATAGAGAAATAAGTTGATGATCCAACTACTAATGCAAATTACCAAACTTCCAACAATTTCAAAACAAAGGATGAATAAATCTATCTATCATTTAAAGTGTGTGTTTATATTTTCACTAATTTTTCACCTTCCAACTTCATGCTAAATTCCTTTTAACGTCTATATAATCATCATACCAACAAGATTGAACTTATTTTACCACTATGAAAATGACTCATTATCAAATTATGTATCGAAGAATGTACATAAAATATCTTTTAGTGTTGTTAGTTTGATTGAAAATTTCAACAATTAATGCACAAATAATTTGTTTATGGATTTGTGACGGACGAACTTATGCTAAATTTATGCTTAACCATAAAATGTAAGGGGCAGTACGTGCTATCCCGTGCTACATATTGGATCTTTCCTTAAACATGTATATCAATTTACTTTATTGGTTTATTATTGCATTCTCGATCATTTACAATAAAATCTAGATTCAAAACTTATATTAGGTTGGGGGAGTGGTGCCGAGAGCACTGCACCTCAGCCAAACACCAACTTTCCTCTTTATAACTCGGCAACCCGTTGCTGAGGAGATAATAAATTTTACTATGCCGAGGTGGAGGTCGGTGTTTGCTGAGTACACCTCAACCTCCATGTCTTCCTTGCTGAACTCACTTTCATTCCACTCCCCGTTGCCTTAGGTGATGTTGGGGATTGTTTATTTGACTCCAAAAAACATTTATTAGCTTATGTGATGAAAAGATAAGTTTTTTTTTTAAATGTTTAGATTAACTTATATGATGTTAAAAAACTATAAACTGATAAAAAAAATTAAAAATATTTGGATTAACTTATAGTCATTATATAGCTATTTTAGGTGAATAAGTCGTAAACACTTTTGAAATGTCAAATTTTCTAACTTATTTAAAATGACATTTTGATTGATAAAAAAAAAAAAAAAAAAAAAAAAAAAAAAAAAAAAAAAAAAACACTTTTGAAATGTGTTTATTAATTTGTCAAACATTTTTTAATCTTTTTAGCTTTTTGAAAAACTAATAAGCAATAAACACTTTTAAACTCAATCACAAACACCCTCTTTAAACATTTTAACTATATAAACAAGCGCAATCTTAAGATTAACTTTAAAAGATTGATCAAAAAAATATTTCCTTCTGAAAAGTTTTAACTTTATCAACTGGCAGTTGCTTCACACTTTTAAAGACGTTTTTGGACAACTTAGGGTCCTACTATATTTCATGTTTTTGGAAAGGATGAAATTTTTTAACCTATTTGCAAATACTAGGATAAAGAGAATTACAGATTAGTAAACAAAAACAAGTCTTGAATCCATAAATAACCTCTCTTTGCATCTTCGACATCTTATAATAATCCATTTCTTGTGTCACTTGTCTAACAGAATAAAGATAAGGAAAACATAAATCACACCACTTCTTCATCCTAAACCAAAGCCTATTAGCTAATTCACAGTGAATGAAAATATGGTTTTCATCTTCCATTTGATCTTTAACATATGTGACATAAAATACATGGAACATATATACCTTTTCATTATAAACCAAGTCTCGTACGACATAAGAGAAGACGCCATAGAAATATGTTTATCTTCCTTGGAACAAAATCACAACATCTAGTGGTATATTGTCCTTCTAGCAAAGTACCATCATTTTTCTCTCTAGTCGATCTCACCGTGAAAAGGCCTGGGTTTTCTAGCTCCCACAACGAAGTGTCCAGGATAACTGAAAAACATACATTCTCTGAAGGTTGTTGAAAGTTTTTAAGTTGTTCTTCCTCCGTTCCACCTCTTTTACAACATCACCAATCCCATTTCCATCAATCATCTTGTCTTCTATCTATAATATGATAATTATTATCCCGATCAAGCAAGAATAACCTATTGTATTGCATACTTAAAGGTGTGTCTCAAATCCACAGTTCTTTCCAAAAAAGAATAGAGTTAAGAGTTCCCACTTGCTTCTTGATATAATTGTGGAGGGTTATTCAATTATCATGCAAACTATTTATAGAGTCCACAATTCTAACCTAAACCCCTTTTATTTTAATTGTCTTTTCATCTGAACCAAAAACCCCCATGTAAACCATGAACATATTTTATCATTTTAACCTATAAAATCCCATTATTTGTGAAAAATTGTCACTTCTATTTTTGCAAAAGAACCTTATTAAACCATGTAAACTTCTGGTGTTTATCCCACCTTTTTCTATGGAAACCATTACATTTTTTTCATTTTATCCACCATGTTTTTCTTTCCTCTCCATCTCTGTCTCATAGAAATTTTTATATAATTGCTTCAACTTTAATCTTCAAACTAACAATCATTCTAAAGATCAAAATATAGTACATAACCAAAGACCTCAACATTGATTTAGTTGGCATTGATTGATCCTCGATAAACAACATACATCTACATAAAAAAAATAAAAAATTGTAACATCCTGTTTCAAGAAGTTTCTTATTTCGGGATTTTGAACAATAAATGGATCAAGTAAAGACCTTGGGACTCAAGGTAATAGGGTTTAGACCTTATTGGATGTTGATAACATTGGTTATCCAATCGAAGCCATTGGTTTGTGTTTTGGAGTCAAAGGGTAAAACGAGAAACATGATATTTTGCACTTCTTTCTTGGAATAAGGATTTTAATTCGGTACGTTTTCATTTAAAAGCAATTAGGTAGGGTTGTGGGCTCTTTAATATCTTTCTGTGCATATAAATATCATCGAAAACAGAGTTGAAACGAAGAAGTTATGGTTGTTTGAAGTTAAGCTGGAAATAGGGAGTCTTGTAGTACGTTGGGCATACACTAGCTAGTACGTTAGGCATACTAGTCTGAAGAACGCGTTTTACAACATTATGCTGGGTGTAAATTTAGGTACGATGGGCGTATTGCCGTAGAGTAAAAACCCTATTTTCCTGGTTTTGAGCCCTATTTAAGGTCTCTAACCCCTTGGGGGTCCTTCCTATCATGAGCCTCCACCCACTTTGTAGCACCTGGTTCCTGGTATGCATGATTTATCTAAGTAGTTTACATTTTTAGCCTTGGACCCGGCGAGTCGTAGGCTAGACTCGCCGAGCAGGGACGGGATTTTGAGCACGTTTAAGTTGGCGACTCGGCGAGTCCATATTCTGGACTCAGCGAGTCCATCAGTCTGGAAGAAACCCTAATTTCAGGGGTTTGCACCCTATTTAAACCCCCTTTATGCGCCCCAAGTTAGCCTCCTTCACCCTCAGAGCATCATATACCGAAACCTAACCCTCTCCTTGTGATTTGAAGTGTTCTTGTGCTTGTTCCTTGAAGTTTGAAGAAGAGAAGGAAGGAAAGACCAAATGAGAAGGCGAAGAGTAAGAATCTAGGACTTAATCCAGAGTTCATTGAGGTACAACTCGGATCTATTCTGTTTTTATGCTCAAATCCCCATTAGAACACCATTAAGCTATCTTTGATACATTTCCAAGCTTGTTAGTAGTATAGGGATCATAATGGGCTGAATAGCTGCTAGATCTGGCTATGTTCGAGTTCCAGAAGCCTAGATCTAATACCTTTATGGGGCCATATTGCATGAAAGCCCTATATCTACCCCTTTTGGTGTGTTTTGAGCCTTAGAATCCCCATGGATGATTATATACACGTAAAGTTGGAAACATTACGTGTTAACCGAGTCATAGGAACCCAGATCTATGAATAGAATGCACTGGATCCAAGCAGAATCGAGTGTAGAGAGATTGCATGTATGCGACTCAACGATTTGTTCTTCGAACTCGGCAAGTCGAGTCGCGAGTCCCCGATTTTTCCCCTTTTCGAGTAGGCGAGTAGAGCAGTGAGCCATAGGTGGACTCAGTGAGTCGGAAGCCAGACTCATCAATGGAGGGACTCGGCAAGTCAATGCCCTGACTCGGCGGGTCCAAGGCAATCTTTATAGAACTCGGCGAGTTGTTCATCAACTCGGCGAGTCGAGGACAGAACGTGTTCATCGGATGAAGATTAACTCGATGAGTTGTTCATACAACTCGGCGAGTTGGATGAAGGAACATTGAGTATTCAGTTAGGAAGAGAACTCGTCGAGTCAATGCCTAAATCGACGAGTAGAGACGAGAGTAAGGTCAATCGACTGGATATGGACTCGACGAGTTGGCAAGCCAACTCGGCGAGTCGGCTCAACTGGAAGTTGACTTTGACTTGATTTTGGTTTGGAATCGGTCAGGGGTAAAATAGTCATTTTAAATTGTGATTAGTATCAATTTCTGATTAAGTGTTTTATGGGAATATAGCCGGGGGATCAGCTTTTCAGCAGTCAGCCTTTTGAGGTGAGTTACCTTCCAGTAAAGGTGGGTCTAAGGCCACAATGCCGACCCACCAAGTAGGAGTATTTTAGAAGATGATTGTCTTTGTGATAATTATCTTGGTATGGATACGTGTTTGGTTATGAGATATATCTGTATGATATGTTATGGGTATGATAGGGATAGTTTTCCCCTAACAGTGGTCTTTAGGACCGAAGAGTAGGTTAGTACTCGGATATGCCTGATTGTATGCTTATAACTTCTTGTTGTATGCTAGTAGTAGGGGGTGGTATAGACCCTAGTTACCGGTTGAAAGATACCGATGATGAATACCGGTTGAAAGATATTGATGATGATTACCGGTTGAAAGATACCGATGGTATTGTATGGTATGTGGTATGATGGGAGAACTCACTAAGCTTCGTGCTTATAGTTTTAATTGTGGTTTCAGGTACCTCTTCGTCAAAGGGGAAAGAGCTGGCGGCGTAGCGGCGCATCACACACATGATTTCCGCACGGGATTTTCTGGGATCGTACTCTGATTTTCTTGTTTCCGATGATATCTTTTTGAGACATGACCTTATGTTTCATAATTAATGTAACTTTGACAATGTTTTAGCAACATGATTTATTACATGCTAAATTCTAAAAATGAAATTTGGCCTCGAAATTTGGGATGTTACAAGTTGGTATTAGAGCCCTGGTTTGAGGGATTCGGACACACCCTCGGGGGTGTCTGGACTCAAACCGAGGGACTAAAAGATTTTTTTTAAGGAAAATGGTTTTCAAAAATCTAAAATGGGAAGTTTTAAGAAAGACGAAGTGTGTGATGCGTGCGACCGGCCGGGCTCAAGTAAGTTTTCCCCAAGATACCCATACTTGTTATGTTATGTTGTTTGGTTTTGATTCAGAAAATTGCATGCTAGCTAGGGCTAAGGATCTAGGAAGGATGCCTTATATGCCTGTTGTATGAGCTGTATGCTAGGACTGTTTAGTCAGTAGGATGGCCTGTGTAGGTTATGCCTGGTTTGGTTACTCAACGCACAAATGCTGCTTGCTTTGCGCTATAAGGGGTTCTGGCCAACTTCGACTAACTAGTGAACGGATATGTAACGATATCCGCAAGCTAATTAGGGGGCGCGGTAAGGACTCATAATGCAGCTGATGGCGGGGAGTAGGTCTGAGAGTGCCCTAGGGAAGCCTAGGATGTGATTAGTGGAAAGAGCATCGGTGAAAGGGATCTGGTGAAGTCGAGGCAATCCTTGGGGAAAGTACGGATAAATGTGGAAGGTAGTATGGGCCCGTACTACTGAAAGCAGAGGATCCATACTCGATTCTAGGAGGGTTGAGATGGAACCTGGAACTTGGAGAGTGTGTGAGACCCTTCGGGGGTATATGTGATCCTGAAAATTGTATTATTAGTTTTCAGAATGGTGGTCACACGTCACGGAGCAGGGGGATCAGGACCTGGATCGGGATCTGGTTCGGGACCAAGACCCGAGCATGTTGATGATAGGTTACATGAGTTCATCGCGTCTGAGATTACGAGAGGTATCCTTGAGGCGACCCCGGTCATTTTCGGGTCGATCAAGGAATGGATTATCGAGCTGATGGAGGATCGCCTCCGGGCATTCAGGAGTGATCTGGCGTCTAGCCAGGTGGGTACCCGTAAGCTGTCCTTTAAGGACTTCTGCAGGAGTGGTGGACCATGATTTTCATGGGGTAAAGGACCCTATTGCTGCTAGGAGATGGATCGCAGACATCGAGTCTGCGCAGCTGACGAGCTTCTTCCCGGAAGGGTCGAAGGTCCGTTTCGCTGCAGGATGTTTGAGGGATAGAGCCAGGGATTGGTGGGAGTTGATTGGTAATACGTTGGGAGCCCCAGCCATTGAGGCTATGACATGGTTAGATTTCGTGACCCGATTCAGGGCTAAGTTTGCACCAGCTGTGGAGCTTCAGCAGCTGGCCAGAGAGTTTTTGAATATGAGACAGACTACGGAGACTGTGGCGGAGATCACCGCCAAGTTCTGGGAGAGGGCCTTGTTGGTACCACAGTGTGACAACCCGAAATTTCCGTTATGTACGAACATTATCAAGTCAATAGAAGTTAGAACAGTCACAGTAAATTTTCAGACTTTTCCATATAAGTTTGAGTATTTCAGGATTTACACTTCAAGAGATATCAGGAGAGTGGATGCACTAGGGTTTTGTGCAACTCTGTTATTCCAAAACTCTATTACATTAGAGTTCATTCCGGGAATAAAATATTTTCTTCCAAAAATCCCAGGACTATATATAGAATTCTGAACCATATTAATTCATTATTTACATTTCCAACTAGAGAAAAGTCATTTTCTCTCTCACTGATCTTCGGGTTTTCATCCCAAATCGTGAGTACCCCACTCTAGTTGTATTATATGGCTTATAATGTGTTTAATAACATAGATTACATAGCAAAACTGCAAGATTCGGGAGTTTACCGTCCAAGAACATCTTGGGGAGTAAACTCTTTTATAAGGGTTAAATGATGCCTAGTCCCTTCTCCTTGTTAAGTAACTACCTTAGGCTTGTATGTAGGTGTATTTAAGACTAGGAATCAACCATGAACACCAAGATTTAGGTGTTCACAGCCCAAGAAGTTCTTGGACCGTGAACTCCAAATTCAAGTGCCAAAGAGTGCTTTAATCACTATTAAAGCCTTGGACAATAGCCTCTAATTATTCCTAGTTAATTTAGGGACCTTAAAACATCAAAAACCCATCCCCATGAGAGATTACGCCCGTAATCTCTAACGGAAATGGCCTTTGGGCCGTGAACATCAATCAAGGGTACCAATGTGTGCCTAAGGCCTTCATTAGCCTTAGATAATTGTCTAGAACCTATCCTACATGAGCTTGGGACTTGAAAGCATAAAAACACCCCTTCCATATGAGTTTACGGTAGTAAACTCAAAAGGAATTGGCCTTGGGGCCGTAAACTCCTCAAAGGAGTGTATTAGTGCCCTAAACCCTTCCAAGAATTAATCCACCAAGTAGGAATGCTTTTAGGGATCATTTATAACTTCAAAACACAAAATGACACCAAGATTAGGAGTTCACGGCCGTAAACCCAAGGGTTTACGACTGTAAACTCCTTGTGTGAGGTTTATTGGAGAGTAAACTCATGTATAGGGTCCTTTGGAACCCTAAACCCATTAGCCTTGTCCCACAACAAATTAGATGCAATCCTTAAGGCTTATAACACTTATATAAAGTGTTTATCATGTTCTAGGATGTCTTAACATTTACAATTAGTAGTTTAAGACTAATTGGGTGCATATATGTGTGATTATATGTTCATTAGGATCATAGTGTGTGTACAAGTCCTCACTTGACACCTAACAAACCGACACCGTTCAGTACATCCAAACCACCATCTACAGGTGAGTTCATACCCCTTAATCAATGTTTAAATGATTTTAAATGCTTTAATGGGGGGGGGGGGGAATACAAGTAGAAAACAACCTGTTATCAAATCTTTCGTATGTATTTATAACTATGTTTTCATCCAGCAGATTTCACATACTTCAAAATGTGATGCATGAAATGGTTTTCTATCTTAAAAATACTTTGTTATCAAATGTATTACTTATGAAATGTTTATTAAAATGACATCAAGTCATTGTTAATTATTGTTCAAAACTCATAGATGTTTACAAAACCATTTTTACCTTCTTGAACAAAACTATACTTATACACTTATGTTCTTAGATATGTATTGAGGTTATAGTTTTCATCCTTCATTCAGTTTCCCACACTCTTGTGTAGCAAGGGTGTATAAACCTACTTGAACAACCAATTACCTTCCAGTTACTATCATAGGGATAGTTAGAAGATACACAACATTATTCCTATTACAAGGAATCACATAAGAGTCAGTTCATTCATGAGTCCACACCAGTACATTACATGATACACGAGTACATTTACATATGCTTACATGATACATGAGTACGTTTACATATGCTTACATGATACATGAGTACGCTTACATGTATACACTTACATGGATGCTTGTACCTAGAGTTACGAGGATGATTTATTAGTACCTTATGTGTAAATTGTCCTGCCTATCCCAGTTCAACGGGATATCTAGACGGGACTAACCATTCCGAAGCCTAGCTGATTAGCACCAGTGGTTGATGAACATCTACGGATGCCTACGGTTATTACTTATATTAGAATACAGTTACGGGACTAACCATTCCTCGAGCCTACTATTCGCTACAGAGGTTGATGAACATCTACGGATGCCTACGGTTAATACTTATATTAGGGAATCGATTACGGGACTAACCCTTCCTCCCCCCTGCTGTATGCTACAGAGGACAATTGAACAATCTACGGATGTTCATTAGGTTATACATCTCACTAACCGCGATGTCATGTTAGTCCTAGTACCAAAGGATAACAATTACATTAGTACATTTTCCTATTACTTTATTTTGTGATACATTCACATAAATGAGGAGCTAGACTAAGTACTTTTAGTACTAGTCAATAGAAAGGAAAAACTATCATTTTACTTGCAAAACATTCGGGTCTTGGTAGAAGACTACATCTCATACTAGTAGGAAATAAGGGATTTTCAAGAGTTTTTCATTACTTACATCAACTATATCATTTAAAGATTTACAGGGCATTCATAACAGTTTTCCCAAAACAAGACAATGACACTTAATTACTTATGAATTCACCGGCTTTAGGTTGATACTCGCTTTCAAAATAACTTGTATTCTCAGGTCACCAGTAGACAAGTACGATGGCCAGGTTTTGAGAAGACGGAGCACAGACAAGATTCGTCTTTTATTTTGATTGTATTTTTGGTGTCTTATTACATTGAAAGAACACACATGTATTAAAACTTTACTTTTAATGCAATGGATGATGTTGTTGCTTGTTACTATTTTACATTGTTTGTGATACTGTACATGATGTCCACCACCGCGGAACGTTTCCGCCGTTCTTGGTTTTGGGGTGTGACACCCAGTATGCGGGGGATGAGGATATGAGGAGGACCCGATACCATGACAAGCTACGGGCTGATATTCGGGAGCATGTTAGTTTCTCTGCTTGCTCTACCCTGGAGTCCATGATTGCCAGGGCTAGGGAGAGAGAGAGATTGATTTGGAGCACATACGGAAGAGGAAGGCCGCTGAGGGGCATACGATGGGGGCTTCGGGGAAGAAGCCCAAGGGACCTGATGGTAGGCCGAAGGGCCAGACGGGGCGGGACCGCAGTGGGAAATGCGGTCGGGCACATGAGGGAGTTTGTCGCACTGGTCCGGGTTCAGGCTGCTATAAGTGCGACAAGGTTGGGCATTTTGGCAGAGATTGTACTGCCCCTGCTTCTGCGATTCAAACATCAGACCTGATTTGCTTCCATTGCAATCAGGGGGCCATAAAAAGGCCAATTGTCCCATTTTGACAGCACCAGCAGCAGCAGCGCCGGCAGTGGCGCCAGCGTCAGCGACAACACGGGTTATGGATGGCCGGAAGGTCAAGTCGGAGGCTCTAGTGGTTCGGAGCCGAGCATTTCAGCTGACAGCCGAGGAGGCACGCGCTGCACCCGATGTGGTGACAGGTATGATTCTTTCCCTCTGATTTATTTGTATGATGTTATGATATTGATATGTGCCCTGTGCATATGTGTTTAGGATCGTTCCATGTGAACGGTATCCCAATTCAGGTATTGTTTGATTTGGGTGCTACCCGATCATTTGTCTCTCTTGCGCTTAGCAAGAAGTTTCCAGAGTCTTCGGGCATGTTGGACTGCCCTCTAGAGGTCGAGATTGCAGACGACCGATCAGTGCAAGCATCGGAGGTCTACCGAGATTGTGTTTTAAGGCTGTTCGAGGAACGTTACCTGGTAGACCTGGTTCCCATACCGTTGCGAGGGAACAAGGTTATTATAGGCATGGATTGGTTGAGCCGCAATGGGGCAGTGATAGATTATGCACATCAGTTAATACGGATCAGGACCCCAAGTTGGGGAGAGTTGGTAGTTCAGGGCGAGAGGCCACATCGAGGACCAGCTGTATGTTCAGAAGCGAGAGCCAGGCGCTACCTTCAGCAGGGTTGCGCAGGGTATATCGCTTATGTTATAGACACCCGGGAGGCGGGTAAGGCGACAGTGGGCGATGTACCCGTGGTGCGGGAGTTTATGAATGTATTCCCTGAGGAGTTGCCTGGGATACCTCCGAAGAGGTAGGTGGAGTTTAGGATCGACCTGGTCCCTGGCGCAGCTCCGATAGCCAAGGCGCCGTATCGGTTGGCTCCTCCTGAGATGCAGGAGTTGTCTACACAGTTGCAGGAGCTGTTAGACAAGGGATTCATTAGACCAAGCAGTTCACCCTGGGGAGCCCTGATTTTGTTTGTAAAGAAGAAGGACGGGTCACATCGGATGTGTATAGATTACCGGGAGCTGAACAAGGTAACGGTGAAGAACCGTTACCTACTCCCGAGGATCGATGACCTCTTCAACCAGCTTCAGGGAGCATCTTGGTTCTCCAAGATTGATTTGCGATCAGGGTATCATCAGATGAGGGTCAGAGAGGAGGATGTGCAGAAGACTACTTTTTGTACACGCTATGGTCATTACGAGTTTGTGGTGATGCCTTTCGGGCTCACCAATGCTCCTACCGCGTTCATAGATCTCATGAGTCGCGTGTGTCGGCCGATGTTGGATCGGTCCGTGATTGTTTTCATTGACGATATCTTGGTTTATTCCAAGACGCGAGAGCAGCATGAGGAGCACTTGCGTGAGGTTCTAAGTACTTTGAGGAGGGAAAGCTTATATGCTAAGTTCTCCAAGTATGAGTTCTGGTTGCACGAGGTGCAGTTTCTTGGGCACCTTGTCAACCAGGACAAGATATTAGTGGATCCGGCCAAGGTGGAGGCCATGATGAAATGGGAGGTCCCGAGGTCTCCATCCAAGATTCGGAGCTTCCTAGGATTGGCAGACTACTATCGGAGATTTATTCAGGACTTCTCCAAGATAGTCATACCTCTAACCAGGCTGATGAGGAAAGTCGTGGTTTTTCGTTGGGGGCCCGAGCAGCAGGACGCATTTGAGACGTTGAGACAGAGATTGTGCGAGGCAACAATCTTAGCCCTGCCATAGGGCATGGAAGATTTTGTTGTGTATTGTGATGCATCTATCTCGGGTTTGGGCGCAGTGTTGATGCAGAGAGGGCACGTTATTGCTTACGCTTCGAGGCAGCTGAAGCCTCACGAGACGAACTACCCGACGCATGATTTGGAGCTGGGGGATGTTGTGTTCGCCCTCAAGATTTGGCGTCATTACCTTTATGAGGTTCGTTGTACCATTTACATGGACCACAAGAGCTTGAGGTATCTCATGGACCAGCTGAATCTGAACATCAGGCAGCGTCGGTGGCTTGACGTGGTAAAGGATTATGATTGTGAGATCCTTTACCATCCGGGGAAAGCCAATGTGGTGGATGACGCGCTTAGCCGCAAGGCAAAGCCGATCTGAGATATCTGCCTGAGGATGACAGTTGTGACTCCGCTTTTGGAGCGGATTCGGGAGGCCCAGCATGAGGCTATGAAGGAGGAACATCGGAAGAGTGAGCGGATTGTAGGGCAAGTTTCCTCCTTTGACTATGATAGCCGAGGGTTGTTGACTCTTCACCGTAGGGTGTGGGTCCCTTATAATGGAGGCGTGCGCCAGGTTCTGATGGAGGAGGCGCACAAATCCCGGTTATGCATTCATCCCGGGGCGACGAAGATGCATAGGGATCTTCGTCTGGACTATTGGTGGCCCTGCATGAAGCGGGATATAGCTTGGAACGTGGAGCGGTGCTTGACCTGCAGGAAGGTCAAAGCCGAGCACCAGATGTAACGCCCGTAGATCAGGGCTAGTCAATTTAGAGACAATAAGAGTCAAAAATGACTTTTTGATAGAAGATTATTTAGGATGAATAATCCTAACTAAGTTGTAGTATATGTTACAAGGTTTCCGTACATATAAAGAACGCCAAAATCCGAGTTATAACGAAGAAGTTATGACCTGTCAAAGTTTCGCGACAGAACCGGCACGACACAGCGCGACGTAAAAAGTGAATTTACGTTAGAGCGATATTTAGCCTTATCAATCTAAACAAAAGTTATAGATTATGTTAAGATAAGAGCGTCAATAAAAAGAACGCCCAAATCTGACTTCGTATGAGGAAGTTATGATTTTTCTAAGATTCGGCTTAGCAGTGCACGACCCGAAACTCGAATTTTAGTTCGAGCGGTTTTTGGCTTACGCGACCTAAATGAGAGTTGAAGGTCTCATTAATAGGAACTCAACGGTAAAAATATGGACGAAAACGGAGTTCGTATGAAGGAGTTACGAATTCTTCGCGGTCGTTTAACAGTCTAAACGCCTCCTACTGTTAAATTTGAGATCGGTCAAGATTTAGCCGACGGAGTCTAAACGAAAGTTGTAGATCTTGATTTTACCTACGCGTGGATATAAAGAACGTCAAAAACGGAGCTCGTATGCGAAAGTTATGATTTTTCTAAGTTCGAAGGCTAACACGCGATAGGGGTGACGTGGCACCACCCAGAGTTTGACACGTGGCACCAGCAGAAAGCCGCCACATGGGCCAACTCGGCGAGTAGGTGTTCCCTACTCGGCGAGTATGGGCCAACTCGGCGAGTAGGTGTCCCCTACTCGGCGAGTCCATCAGATATTTTCACTATAAATAGGATGCGAGGGTTCAGGGTTAAATTGCTCATTTCTTCTCATCTTTGCGCCGAAGCTCTGCATTTTTACACCCCGAAGCCCCGGTATCATACTCTAGCCCCGAGACAAGTCCCGAGATCCCGAAGATCCCGAGAAGCGCGGTTCCTGAGTCGAAGCTCTGCCCGCGAAAAGTCGATTTTTGTGAAGATCTTCCAGATCTGCTGAGGAATACTACTTCTATAAGCCGTAGTGCTGTCGGATCGTCTTCTGATCAAGTGAGTGTGTAGTTATTTCTTCTAATACAATAATATGAAGTATTTTATATAAAAATACGTGCTATGTGTATATATTTGGTTGTGTTATGTGTGAATGAGTATTCACTCTCTTCTATCTTACAGATCTGCTTATTTCTTTATGAGATATGTGTTACGTGTGTGTGCCTCATCTGTTATGTGATATATGTGTTGATTAAAGCATGTTATACAGGTTTTCTTTAAACTATGTATACAAATGTATATTTTTGTCTACTAATATTGTTGGGTAGAACATGGGTAGATGGGTTAGTTGGTGACTATGGAGTTAGCGCCTGCTGTTAGATAAACCTTGGTGACTATGGAGTTAGCGCCTTTTGTATAAACCTTGGTGACTATGGAGTTAGCGCCTATTGCATAAACCTTGGCGACGATGTGACTTCGTGCCTATTTGATGAACCTTGGCGACTATGGAGTTAGCGCTTGTTAAGTAAACCTTGGCGACTATGGAGTTAGCGCTTGTTAAGTAAACCTTGGCGACTATGGAGTTAGCGCTTGTTAAGTGTACCTTGGTGACTATGGAGTTAGCGCCGCTTGAGTAAACCCCGACGACTATGGAGTTAGCGTCTTATAACTATGGATTTAGTACTCGATAGATAAACTTTGGCAGCAATGGATTTCGTGCCGATTCCTTAGGAATAAGTGAATGAAGGATAGTTGGTTCTTAGGGGGAAACCTTAAGAAGATGATGGAGATGGGTATTTGAGTTGATTGTTTGATAATTGAATATAATAAATGTATTATTGTGGGTTGAAAACCCTATATGCTCACCAGGCTCCCAAGCCTGACCCACTCAGTTTTCTTTTCATTACAGGTAATGACACAAGAGTATAAGTCGGCGGACTTGACGAGAGATTTTGGATTATAGATCAGTAGTTGAATAACTATTGTAAGGTCTATTTTATGTTGTTTATGCTTTTGGTCTGTAACGAACATGACATCCCGAAGTTTTATTATTTAATAAAAATACATTCTTTTTGAGAAATGTTTTGATAAAATGGTTATCATATTTTATTTTGGGGACAAATTCCGCAACCGTTTTCTTTAAACGATCACTCTGATTTTGAAAACAAAGCATAAACAAATCGGTCTTTTCTGGCCGTGAAATTGGGGATGTCACACCAGAGGCCCCATGGCAAGATGCAACCGTTGGAGATTCCGTTGTGGAAATGGGAAGACATCACGATGGATTTTATCACCAAGCTTCCCAGGACCGTGCGGGGAGTGGATTCAATCTGGGTCATCGTCGATCGATTGACCAAGAGCGCCACTTTATCCCGATTCAGGAGAGCATCTCGGCCGAGAAATTGGCCGATATCTATATCAGGGAGGTGGTGGCGCAGCAAGGAGTGCCAGTTTCGGTGATTTCGGACAGATATGTACGGTTTACTTCCAGGTTCTGGAAGAAGTTCCATGACAAGATGGGTACTCGTCTGCATTTTAGCACTGCTTTTCACCCGCAGACAGATGGTCAGAGTGAGAGGACCATCCAGACTCTGGAGGATATGCTGCGTGCATGCGTGCTAGACTTCGGTGGTAGCTGGCATACCTATCTTCCTTTGGCTGAGTTCTCATACAACAACAGCTACCACACGAGTATTGACCGTCCTCCTTTTGAGATGTTATACGGAAGGAGGTGCAGGACCCCGATATGTTGGGGTGAGGTAGGCCAGAGGGTCATGGGGAGCACCAAAGTGGTGCTCAAGACGACCGAGAGGATTTAACCGGTCCGGAGCAGGCTTCAGACTGCTCAGAGTCGGCAGAAGAGTTACGCTGACAAGCGTCGATCAGACATGGAATTCCAGGTCGGGGATATGGTTCTCCTGAAGGTGTCACCAGGGAAGGGCGTCATCCGATTCAGGAAACGGGGCAAGTTGGGCCCCAGATACATTGGACCTTTCAGGGTTCTGGCCCGGGTGGGCAAGGTGGCGTATAAGCTGGATCTGCCAGCCGAACTCACTCAGATACACAACACTTTCCATGTTTCTCAGTTGCGAAAGTGTCTGGTGGACGACTCAGCGGTGGTACCCTTGGAAGATATTCAGGTCGATGGTAGCCTGAATTACATTGAGCGACCAGTGGCAATCCTCGACCGGAAATCGAGGGATCTGAGGAACAAGAGGGTGGAACTTGTGAAGGTGCAATGGCAGCACCGGAAGGGTTCGGGGTGGACTTGGGAGCCGGTGAAGGAAATGATGGAGCATTACCCCGAGCTGTTTCAGGATCGAGCAACAGACTTCAAGGACGAAGTCTAAAATAAGCAGGGAGATTTGTAGCACCTGGTTCATGGTATGTATGATTTATCTGAGTATTTTACATTTTTAGCCTTGGACTCGACGAGTCGTAGGCTAGACTCACCGAGTAGGGACGGGATTTTGAGCACGTTTAAGTTGGCGACTCGGCGAGTCCATCAGTCTGGAAGAAACCCTAATTTTAGGGGTTTGCACCCTATTTAAACCCCCTTTATGCGCCCCAAGTTAGCCTCCTTCACCCTCAGAGCATCATATACCGAACCCTAACCCTCTCCTTTTGATTTGAAGTGTTCTTGTGCTTGTTCCTTGAAGTTTGAAGAAGAGAAGGAAGGAAAGACCAAAAGAGAAGGTTGAGAGCAAGAATCTAGGACTTAATCCAGAGTTCATTGAGGTACAATTCGGATCTATTCTGTTTTTATGCTCAAATCCCCATTAGAACACCATTAAGCTATCTTTGATCTATTTCCAAGCTTGTTAGTAGTATAGGGATCATAATGGGCTGAATAGCTGCTAGATCTGGCTATGTTCGAGTTCCAAAAGCCTAGATCTAATACCTCTATGGGGCCATATTGCATGAAAGCCCTAGATCTACCCCTTTTAGTGTGTTTTGAGCCTTAGAATCCCCATGGATGATTATATAAAAGTAAGGTTGGAAACTTTACGTGTTAACCGAGTCCTAGGAACCTAGATTTATGAATGGAATGCACTGGATTCAAGCAGAATTGTTCTTCGAACTCGGCGAGTCGAGTTGCGAGTCCCCGATTTTTCCCCTTTTCGAGTAGGCGAGTAGAGCAATGAGCCATAGGTGGACTCTGTGAGTCAGAAGCCAGACTCATCAATGGAGGGACTTGGCGAGTCAATACCCTGACTCGGCGGGTCCAAGGCAATCTTCATAGAACTCGGCGAGTCGAGGACAGAACGTGTTCATCGGATGAAGATTAACTCGACGAGTTATTCATACAACTCGGCGAGTTGGATGAAGGACCATTGAGTATTCAGTTAAAAAGAGAACTCATCAAGTCAATGCCTAACTCGATGAGTAGAGACGGGAGTAAGGTCAATCGACTGGATATGCACTCGACGAGTTGGCAAGCCAAATCGGCGAGTCGGCTTAACTGGAAGTTGACTTTGACTTGACTTTGGTTTGGAATCGGTCAGGGGTAAAATAGTCATTTTACCCTGTGATTAGTATCAATTTCTGATTAAGTGTTTTGTGGGAATATAGCTGGGGGATCATCGGAGCAGCTGTCAGACATTTGCAGATCAACTTTTCAGCAGTCAGCCTTTTGAGGTGAGTTACCTTCCAGTAAGGGTGGGTCTAAGGCCACAATGCTGGACCACCAAGTAGGAGTATTTTAGAAGATGATTGTCTTTGTGATAATTATCTTGGTATGGATACGTGTTTGGTTATGAGATATATATGTATGATATGTTATGGGTATGATAGGGATAGTTTTCCCCTGACAGTGGTCTTTAGGATCGAAGAGTAGGTCAGTAATCGGATATGCCTGATTGTATGCTTACAACTTGTTGTTGTATGCTAGTAGTAGGGGGTGCAATAGACTCCAGTTACCGTTTGAAAGATACCAATGATGAATATCGGTTGAAAGATACCGATGGTATTGTATGGTATGTGGTATGATGGGGGAACTTACTAAGCTTCGTTCTTACAGTTTTAATTGTGGTTTTAGGTACCTCTTCGTCAAAGGGGAAAGAGCCGGCGGCATAGCGGCGCATCACACACATGATTTCCGCACGGGATTTTCTGGGATCGTACTCTGATTTTCTTGTTTCCGATGATATCGTTTTGAGACATGACCTTATGTTTTATAATTAATGTAACTTTGACAATGTTTTAGCAACACACTTTATTACATGCTAAATTCTAAAAATGAAATTTTTGGCCTCGAAATTTGGGATGTTACACTCTTGATCCTCTAACTCGAAACCCTAGCATCCTCTCACTTATTTTGAACCTTGGCATCATTTATGAGCTTATTTCTCCATTAGAATGTGTTATCTTGATGAACAAGGTAGTGACAAAGTGTATGGAAGAAGGATTCAAACGTAGATGCAGCAAGATTACATCATTTCTGGACCATTATGAGTAAATAGCTTAAAATTTGCTCATTGGTTTCATAAATCTTATTAATTTTCATATTTGTCATTTTTTGGTCACTTTAGTGCATAAAGTTTAGATCTTGAAAGTTTGTAACCTTGTTATGGATAAAGTTGGAAACTTTATCCATCTAAACATCATATTGATTCAAATCTGAAGGTTGGAGACTTGGACATAACGAATTAAGTTGAGAATGATGCATGTTTGGTTCCTTTGAGACTTAAAGACTAGATCGTGGTTGTTTGGATCATCCTAATGGATAACTTTATCCATTATGGAGCTATTAAAAATCATAAAAATGAGATTTTGGTCCTTATATCCCTTCCATGCAAGAGTCATGAAGTCTTAATGGATTATTAAGTTAGGGTTTTAGCTTTTGGGCCTTGTCTAGCCATGGAAAGTCATAAAGGTGGAAACTTTATGACTTAGAATGATGTTATGGGTCTAGATCTGAGTTTGGACGAGAGGTCTTTAAGGATAAGTTCTTAATATGAAATTTTGGATTCAGACAGAGTACGCTGGACGTACTAATGGTACACTGTGCACACTGGGTTAGAGTCTCATGGTTTTGGATGAGGTGCGACTACGCCCGACATAGTAGCTGAGTACGTATGGAATATTTAGCTAACTCGACCTTCCATTGATTTTTGACATTCTGTTTTGACCGTTGACAAGGAATTTGACCATATATGATCTAGGGGCATTTTGGGTATTTTGAGTTTAAGGCCCTGGTTTTTGTGTGGGAGATCAGTAGAGGTAGTAGTCAGAGCAGCGTTTAGTCCAACTATCTTTTCAGACTGTGAGGCGAGTCTTCCTCACTATACTTGTGGGTCAAAGGAACCAATGCCAGTCCACTGGATTATGTATCATGGTATATTGAATTGATGTTATCCTAAGTATGTGTTATACCAATAGATCTTTATGATTATTTGTGTTCATTGAGTATGCGTTAGATTGATAGATCTGTATGATTACATGTACTTGTTGGTTACTGATTGTTATTGAGTATGTCGACATGTTATATTTTGTTGGGTTGAGGCGGTCCTGCTTTGTGCTGAAGGTCAATATAGTTAGGGTGGTCCGGATAGAATGTAGTCCCTGTGAGGCGGTCCGGTCAAGTCGAAGGCCCGGAGAGCCATCCGGATAAGCTATAGGCCCGATGAGGCGGTTTAGTCAGGCCGAAGGCTCGGAGGGCGGTCCAAATAGGCTATAAGACCTGCGCGGCGGTCCAGTCAAGTTGTAGGATCATATATGCATTTTGTTATCTGTATTGGTTGTGTGTGATATTTTAGGGGAACTCACTAAGCTTTGGCTTATAGTTTTAGTTTTATGTTTCAGGTACTTCAGATGATCAGGGCAAGGCGAATGTTTGATCATGTACATCCTTCAGATTTTATGAGATTTGATTTTGGGATACTCTAGTTTGTGATTTTGACTTTTGGAAACTATGTTTGTAAACATTTATGGTGTGTGGTTTGGTTTTGAAAAATGAAAAATTTTACCTTGATTTTTGGGATGTTACAAAAATCTTTCTATAAGGATATTCCCATTTCTTACCCTTGATGTATTCAAACCCAGTGTAACACCAAAATACATGAAAGGAAGCTTAATAACGGGTCTAGCCGAACGGTTAAGTTTCAATTAAACGGGACCAATCCAACATACATTCGATCCTAACCCAATAAGCATATGAACGGGGCCTACCTAACATACATTCGGGCGTAGTCCAACAAGCATGTGAATGGGCTTAACCCAACGGGCACAACCCAACTAGCATTGACATTATGCAAGAGTCACAAAGATAGCAAACATAACATGACACCTAGTGTGCTAAAGTATAACGAGAAGATTTACCTGAATCCAAAGTTGAATGATAAACCTTCTTTTTGTATGGCATTCTTTCATTTTTTTTTTCTAGATTTGTATAAAAATCGTAAAAGTTACAAGGCAAATTGAGTTGGTTGTCGTTAAGAAAAAAGATCATGAACTTCGTTGATCAATTAACGTCTCAAGAAACGCATATTGGTTGACTAATGTTTAGTTTTGACTTTTAAGATCATAATCCTAATTAAATTAAAAGAAAACGACATAAATTATGTATAATAAAAAAATACACAATCTTGTTAAGTGTATTTCTCCATGAAAAATAAATAAATAAATAAATAAAATTAGAGTTCCATGCACAATCCGTTGAGAATATTGCATGTCCTTTTAGATTTCTTTTCAGATATTATATTCGGTACATTGCATAGGGCACATGTACCTTTTTCATAGCTAAAAATATAGAAAACTCTTCGGGTGTATGGTTATCTTCATGTTTATATATTTGAATAAACCTTTTTTCATTATATACTTATATTATGACAAATAACCTAACCATATAGGGAATGACTTAGCGTTCACTTGGTTATGTATGTGATCTGTTCCGACAAGAGAAGGTGTAGGAAATAAGAAAGATATTAAACGAGATTCAAATCAAAGCACAAAGTAGAATCCTTTTTTTTTCCTTTTTCAATGAATGTCATCATTTGCCTTTCCAAAATCCACAAACATTTTTGGGACCCGTTCTTACCAAAAGTGAAAAGATAGTTTTAGCTTTCAAAATCATTGTTTTTCGTTTATTTCAACATAAATAAAATTTAAATTTGAACAAGTGTTTAAAAATATTAAATAATAGGAATTATGTGTGGATTGTAATATGAAATATAAAGCATATACCTAGGAAATATTTGATTAGATGACATCGTTGATAAGTTATTTTTTAAAATTTTAATTAGGTGAGTTAAAATGATAATATATTTTTTGATTTTTACACATTTGGTCATTAATTTGTTTTCGTCTATATTTACCCCAACTTGTAAACCGTATATATTCAGTCCTTATGACCGGTTACTCCAGGTTAGCCGGTAAAAATGACTTAACAAGGTAATATATTTATCATTTTGTATATATTTCGTCATTAATATTTTATACACATTTAGTGTTAAATATTTTTTTGTTGCAAAATAAGTCAATTTTGTTTTTATACTCGTTCAGTACTTATGAATGATTTCTTTATGTTTTTCTCACGATATCTTACGTGGGACAATCATTAATGAGGTGTTTCAGGCTTTTGATATTTATGTTTATCGCGATCTCAACTATTTGGCTGCTTATGTCATATGTTCTGAACGTCATAACTCCTTCATACGATCTCGGATCTTAACGATATTTATATCCATGCGTTCATAGTTTAGTCTACTACAACTTTCATTTGGATTACTTCTGTTAAAAGTAATATATTTTACTTACAATCTTTATATTCATACATTTTTTATGATGCATGTATATATGTTTTTTTTATTAAATCGTAAGTAAAAAGATATTATATTTTAACGGGAGTAATCCTAACGAAAGTTGTAGTAGACTCAAAAAAATAAACATGTGGATATAAAGATCGTTAAAATTTGATATCGTAAAAAGAAGTTACGACGTTCAGAACAAAAGACCTATACAACCAAACAGTCGAGATCATGATAGACATAAACATCAACAGCCCCAGACACTTCATCAATGATTGTCCTATGTAAGATGTCATGAGAAAAACCTAAAAAATCATTCATAAGTACTGAATGAGTATAAAAACAAAAAAAGACTTATTTTGAAACAAAACAATATTAAGTACTAACATGTACAAAAATATTAACGACTAAATGTGTACAAAATGAGAAAAATATTACCCTATTAAGTCATTTTTTCCGGCGAACCTAAAGTAATTGGTCATAAGGACTGAATATATACAGTTTAACAAGTTGAATGGGTAATGTGGACGAAAAAAAACTCAGTGACCAAGTGTGTACAAATTTGAAAATATATTACCTTTTTAAGTCATTATCCCTTTTAATAATTATAGCAAAACTAAAAAAATTTGGTTTCATATTCTAGTTTAACTTCTGTTATATTGTAATGGTTTTTTTTTTCTATCGTCTTGCTTTCTTTTTTAAATAAATTATATCGTTATATATATATATATATATATATATATATATATATATATATATATATATATATATATAAAGGAAAAGTGACTTACCAAGATAATCATCTTTGTCGTTTTGTTCAGATTTATACAACTTCTTTATTTTTGTAAATATTTAACCATTTAATTAATTATATGTGAACACATTAACAAGTTAAATAGTTAAATGTGTACAAAAAAAAAGTTGCCTAAATGTGAATAAAACGAAAAGTTAATTACTCTAAACACAGTATTTAGCGTGGTTCGGTCAAGGTGACCTACATCTACGAACAAACGAGAGAGAGAGAGAGAGAGAGAGAGAGAGGATTTTATTAACTTCCAAGAACAATTACAATCAGACACAAATGTTACACTTCACTTGAGCTCTCAAAACAAAAGAATCTATCTTGCTTACTAACTATTCCAAAAGATGTATTCTCACCCTCACAATGATTACTCTCTTGAAATTTTTGTGCAACTAATGTAACATCCCATTTTCACAACCAATTCTTTTATCATTTTTATTAAGGTAAAACTTATCAATTTATAAATCTATTATTAAGAAAAACGTTTATTCCAAAATACATTTATTAAAAATCAAAGTTTTAATGAAAACTCAGAATCATCGATACTGCTGATGCTTATTTACAGTCTTGTATTCGCCTTCTCATAAACACCAATGAAGCCTGAAAGAATAGCAACAATTGGGTAAGAATAAAGCTCAATGAGTTTCCCCCAAAATATCACAAACCATACATACATTAACCATGAGTTATCCCCATGGTCTGACATCCAAGTGTCATGGGCTACCCCTATGGTCTGACCTCCAAGTGCCATGGGCTACCCACATGGTCTTTCATACAAATATCACATAGACAACTATTATTCCACATAACAAGTAATGGGTCGACAATGGTGCCTTCGACCCATGGACATAGTAAGAGTACTTACTACCACTTACTAGTCCTCTCACAACATACAGTCCCACTACCAGCTAACCCCCATAGAATGTGTAACCATAAGTAACCAGAGGTGAGATAGCCACCTGTAACGCCCACGTTTCCAGGCTACGCATTTTCATTGATGTAATAGTCTAGGTTAACCCTTGTAACTCTTTTTTAAGTATTAATAATGAAATATTTGAGTATTATGTGAATTATGTTTATTTGTGTGTTTATTAATTAATTATAAAGATGTAATTAATAAAGGATAAAACTAAGCGTCAAAATTAAAGTATGAGATAAGCCCGATATATTTACATAAAGTTGTAGTGGTCGAAACAAGGATTCCGGAGATATAAGGAATGCCAAAATCCGAGTTATAAAGAAGACGTTATGACCTATCGAAGTTTCGCGACAGAACCGACACGACGCCGAAGGACGTAAAATATGAATTTAAGATAGAGCGATATTTAGCCTTAGTAATCTAAACAAAAGTCGTAGAGTTCGTTAAACCGAGAGCATGCATAAAAAGAACGCCCAAATCTGACTTCATATGAGGAAGTTATGATTTTCTGAAGTTTCAACTTGGCAGTATGCAGCCCGAATCCTCGATTTGAGATCGAGCGGTTTATAGCCGAAACAATCTAAACGATAATCGAAGATGTCGTTGTTAGTAGCGAAACGATGAAAAGTTAGGCGAGTACGGACGTCGGACGAAGAAGTTATGAATTTATAACGAAGTTTTTCTGTCCAGGCCTACTAAAAATAAATAATAAAAATAAAGTCAAAACTAGCCGACGGAGTCTAAACGAAAGTTGTAGAGCGTAGTCTCACCTACGCGTGGATATATAGAACGTAACGGAGCTCGTATGCGAAAGTTACGCAATTTAGAAGTTTGACGAGTCAAATTACGCCGAGCGTAATTTGAGTACGCCCAGCGTACTCAGGAGGATGCAAGTTGCCTGACCAATACTCGAGTGCCTCCAATTGACGCATGCAGTGACGTCAAAGTACGCCCAACGTAAATTGAAATTACGCCCAGCGTAATCCCAGACCCCCAGCTTATAGATAGAAACCGAGATCAACCATTTTCTCTTGTCCAAACTCTTTCTTCTCTCTATTTTTTGCCTCGATTTGCGTTCCAATCATATCCCGAAGCCCCGGTATCATTCCCGAGCCCCGAAGCAAGATCCGAAGCCCCGAGGATCCCGAAGAGCGTTATTCCCGAGCCGAAGCTCTGCCCGCGAGGTGTCCGATTTTGGTGAAGATCTTCCAGATCTATCGAAGTATACTACTTCTACAAGTCGTAGTACTGTCCGATCATCTTCTGATCAAGTGAGCGTGTAGTTACTTTCTTCCAACACATTATTATGAAGTATTTTATATAAAATACATGCTATGTGTATATATTTTGTTGTTATATGTGTGAATGTATATTCACTCTCTTCTATCTCATAGATCTGATTTATTCTCTAGGAAATACGTGTTATGTGTGTGTGCTTCATCTGTTATGTGGAATATGTATTGATTAAAGCATGTTATACAGGTTTTAAACTATGTATAAAAATAAATATTTTTATCTACTAATATGTTGGGTAGAACATGGGTAGATAGTTGATGTGTGATAAACAGATGAGAGGCCTCGATGTTGTTTTGATTCAGTCATCTAGCGGAGTTTAGATGACGACCATGGACTTTTCTAGACAGTCTTGTGGAACACTAGCAGGCTCGCCACCTGTAGGTGTTAATGAACTTGGGTGTTCATTCGCTGTACTCCATCCCCCCATGGTTGCCTTATTTGACATATATTGCGGGGAAACCCCCGAATGCATGTGTTGTCGCCCCGATGAAATATTCTTAGACTAGGTCCCTTGTGTTAGTTATTTTAGGGACATAAAGTGAGAATAATGGGAATGGGTAATTAGGTTAATGTTGGTTGATGAAAATTAATTTAATTATTTATTGTGGGTTGAAAACCCTATATGCTCACCAGGCTCCCAAGCCTGACCCACTCAGTTTCTTTGTATTACAGGAAGTGGCGCGAGGGCATAAGATGGATAATCATCAAGTTGTTTTGTTTACAAGTCTGTATATGTATATATTTGTTGAATGACTTGTAATTGTTATCGTTTATGTTTTATGGTCTGTATCGGAACATGACATCCCGAGTTTTGATTATATAATGAAAATACATTTCTTTAGGAAATGCTTCGGTAAATATTATTTTATCACATTTTGTTTTTGGGAACAAATTCCGCGTCTCTTATTAAAATCAAAAAGATTTACTCTGAAAATGTTTAAAAAGCATAAATGAAACTGGTCTTTTCTGGGCGAGGTTTTGGGGATGTTACAGTTAGTATCAGAACATTAGTTTAAGCGAACTAGGAATTTGTAGGATTTCTAGACTTAAACTTAAAATGCTAAGTGAAATTTTGAGATGTGTGTCTGTGATATTTTAGACACGAGCATTAGTTTATTTTAGGAAAGTTGCCTAAAATGATTTTATGTGCTAAATGTTATATGTTTTCCATATATGATATTATTTGTTCCGATCTATGGTCTGTTGCCGACCGGATCTGGAAACCTTATGTGTGTAGAATTCTAAGTGTACGTCTACAATATTAGAACTAGCATGTAAACGTTTCGGAGTGATATGGATGATTTGAATATCTATCGTGAATGAGGATCTAATTTCACCTTATTCGGTGTATAGATCAAAAATGGTGAGAACAAGAAGTGGAATTGGAAATGCTGATAAAAACAGGAATCAACCACCAGTGATTGAGCAAATACCTGTTGTAGCAGCAGCACCTGAGCCGATAACAATGGTTGGTGTATAATTGATGATTCAAACGATGTTGGATCGTCAAATGGAGGAGACTAGGCAGTTGCTTCAACAGAATCGTGAAGAATTGTCAATTCAAGTGGAAGAGCCCGAATTTGATGAAGGGCACTCGGAAGGTGGAAACTTCAGTGGGTCTGTTGGTCAAGCCAACCCACCGATAGTTAGGCAAAACAACCATGATGGAAGGAATGATGGAATGGGATGCAAGTACAAGGATTTTCTAACTTGAAAACCATCGACCTTCAATGGAAAGGAGGATCCGATTGGAGTTATGGATTGGATCTCAGAAATAGAGTTGGTCTTCATGACTTGTGGCTGCAGAGGCAAGTTGCAGACTATCTATGCAGTGCGTCAGTTCCGAGGTGGAGCCGTTCGTTAGTGGAACACTCTAGGGAAGACTTTAAGCCCTAATGAGCCACTGCAACTGACGTGGGCAGAATTCTTGGTGCAGTTCAAGCGCAAGTTCTGTTCGGCCCAAAATTTGTTGGAGTTGGAGAATAAGTTTTTGGCATTGACGAAAGGCAACATGTCAGTTGATGAATACACTAATAACTTTACAGATAAGATGGAGTTTGCTTTGCGCATCGTTCCATATGAGCTGACAAAGGTGGAACGGTATGCGAAGGGACTCCCATGGGAGTACGAGGTGCCGGTACGTCAGGCACATACTCTAGAGGAAGCTATCTGGGCTGCCAAGTCTGTTGAGAGCATGATTAAGGGGAGAACCACCAACAAGGTTGAGGTTGGTGAGAAGAGAAAGTTTGAGGTAACATCTGGTTCCGGTAAGAAAAGCAAATTTTCGAAATCTGATTCGAAAAAGTTTGGTGGAGGAAAAGGAGGCGAACGAAATGGTGTGATAAGTGTAAGAAAAAACACTTTGGGAAATGTAGCGAGGATGTAACCTGCTACAAGTGCGGAAAAATTAGGAATTTTGCCAATGAGTGTCCGAACAACAAAAGGATGTGTTTTGGTTGTAATGAAGAGGGGCACATTTTGAAAGACTGTCCGAAGAAGAAGGAGGCAGCGAAGCCCAACATTCCACTAAAGCCGAAGGCGAGAGTCTTCCAGATGACACTTGAGGCTGCGAATGATGAAACTGATGTCGCTTCAGGTACCTTTCTTGTTAATGAATTACCTGCTCAAATTTTGTTTGATTCTAGAGCCAACTACTCCTTTATTTCGCATGAGTTTGGTAGAAAACTAGCTTTGCCTATTGATAGACTAGATAATGCTTTATTAGTCGAAGTTGCTAGTGGCAAGTTTGTACCTGTTAGCCATCGTATGAAAAATATCTTAATCGACCTGAATGGGAATAAGTTTCACGAGGAATTATTGCCTATCGAACTTAGTGGTTTCGACATCGTTTTAGGAATGGATTGGCTTAGCGCCAACGATGCCGAGATTTTATGCAAGAAGAAAATAGTGAAAGTAAACCCGCTTGGGAAGGAATCGTTTATGGTGTATGGGGACAAACGCAGAGTAAATTCTGGAATCATTTCTCTAATGAAAGCCAGAAAGTGTTTGACCAAGGGATGTACATCATATTTAGCATTTGTGATTGATGCTAAGAAGGAAAAGGAGGTGATGCAGAGTATTCCAGTGGTGTGTGATTTTCCGGAAGTATTTCCCGAAGATCTTCCTGGATTACCACCTGATAGACAAGTGGAGTTTAAAATAGACTTGTTACTAGGGACCACACCAATAGCAAAAGAACCTTATCGATTAGCACCGACGGAGATGAAGGAGCTGATGATGCAACTTCAGGAGTTATTGGACAAAGGTTTCGTTAGACCTAGTTCATCACCCTGGGGAGCTCCGGTGTTATTCGTGAAGAAGAAAGATGGAAGTATGAGAATGTGCATCGATTACAAAGAGCTGAACAAGGCAACGATAAAGAATAGATATCCATTGCCAAGGATTGATGACCTGTTCGATCAACTTCAAGGTTCAAGTTATTTCTCGAAGATCGACCTGAGGTCAGGATATCATCAGCTGAAAGTAAGAGAGCAAGATATCGAGAAGACTGCATTCAGAACTAGATATGGACACTACGAGTTCTTGGTTATGTCGTTTGGACTAACCAATGCTCCAACAGCGTTCATGGATTTGATGAACAGGGTTTGTAATCCGTTCCTAGATAAATCGGTGATAGTGTTCATAGATGACATTCTGATTTATTCAAAAAGCCAAGAAGAACATGGCAGACACTTGCGAGAAGTGTTGGAAGTCTTGAAGAAGGAGAATTTGTATGTGAAGTTCTCCAAATGTGATTTTTGGATTCGAGAAGTCCAATTCTTGGGTCACGTGGTCAACCAAGAAGGGATAATGGTTGATCCAGCAAAGATTGAAGCTGTAATGAGGTAGGAACAGCCGAAAAGTCCCACGGAGATCCGAAGCTTTTTAGGATTAGCCGGGTATTACCGAAGGTTTATCCAAGGCTTTTCTTCGATCGCTAGTCCATTAATAGCTTTGACCCACAAAGGAGCTACTTATGCTTGGAGTGATAAGCATAAAGAAGCATTCGAGAAGCTAAAGAAGAAGCTATGCGAGGCACCGATTTTATTTCTACCCGATGGAGTTGAAGACTTCGCTGTCTATAGCGATGCGTCTGGTGTTGGATTGGGTTGTGTTTTGACCCAAAGAGAAAAGGTGATAGCATATGCGTCTCGACAACTGAAGGAGCATGCAAAGAGTTACCCGACTCATGATTTGGAGTTGGCAGCGGTAGTTTTCGCTCTGAAAATATGGAGGCATTACCTCTATGGCACGAAGTGTAAACTTTTCACTGATCATAAGAGTCTCTAATATCTCTTTAATCAGAAAGAGTTAAATATGAGGCAACGACGCTGGCTAGAGTTACTCAAGGACTACGACTGTGAGATACTTTACCACCCCGGTGAAGCTAATGTTGTTGCTGATGCTCTCAGTCAGAAAGTCAGTGTTGAGAGAAAAAGGCCAAGAGCGTTGAGAATAGAAGTTGTCTCGACAATTGTGGAGAGTATAAAGAAAGCTCAAGAAGAAGCTTCTGAAAAGAATGACCGAAAGGAGGAACGTTTGGGCAAAACGTTGGTGTTTGGTACAAACGATCATGGACTGAAGGTATTCCAAGATCGTATTTGGGTACCTAAGTCTGGAGGAATAAGAGATCCTCTGATGGAAGAAGCTCACAAGACCATGTAATCAATTAATCCTGGTAGCACTAAAATGTATAGGGACCTGAAACCCTACTACTGGTGGCCAACGATGAAGCTTGATGTTGCAAAGTATGTGGCCGAGTGTGTGACTTGTGCGAGAGTCAAGACACAACATCAGAAACCATATGGGAGTTTAGAACCTTTATCTGTGCCTATGGGTAAATGGGAAGACATTGCAATGGATTTTGTCACTAAACTGCCCAGAACAAAAAGTGGTCACGACATGATTTGGGTGGTCGTTGATCGATTCACTAAGAGTGCGCATTTCATAGCAGCCAAGGAGAAATGGTCTATTGATAAGCTTACGAATTCTTATGTGAAGGAAATTGTGAGGCTTCACGGTGTCCCGTTAACGATTGTGTCAGATCGTGACAGCCGTTTCACCTCAAGGTTTTGGAAAAGTCTACAAGAGGAAATGGGTACCAAGTTGTGTTTAAGTACAACTTACCATCCACAGACTGATGGTCAGAGCGAAAGAACGATACAAACACTTGAAGATATGCTGAGAGCATGTACCCTGGAATTTCTAGGTAACTGGGATGAACATTTACCTTTGGTAGAATTTTCCTACAATAATAGTTTCCACTCGAGCATAAAGATGGCACCTTATCAAGCTTTGTACGGACAAAAGTGTCGTACGCCGTCGTGTTAGCTTGAGGCTGGGGAAAACAGTTTATGGGTCCCGAGATGGTCCATCAAACCGCTGAAAAGTTGAAAATAATTAGAGAAAGAATGTTAGCAGCTCAGGATCGTTAAAAGAACTATGCTGACAAGAAGCGAAGACCGATGACTTTTGAAGTTGGAGATTCGGTTTTGCTTAAAGTCTCGCCGTGGAAGGGACTTATAAAGTTTGGTAAAAGGGGAAAGTTAAGTCCGAGGTTTATTGGACCGTTTAAAGTTCTTCAGAGAATTGGGAACCAAGCTTACAAGCTCGAATTACCCGAAGAACTGAATGGAATTCACAACACTTTTCATGTGTGTTATTTGAGGAAGTTCACGGAAGAAGTTCCCGATATAATTCCAATTTCTTAATTGAGAATTGATGAAAACGAGAGGTTACTTGAAGAACCGGAGGCAATTGTTGACCGAAAGACTAAGAAGCTTCGACGCAAGATGGTCGAATTACTGCTTGTCTATTGGAAACATTCGAATGGGCCAAATCTCACTTGGGAAGCGGAGAGTGACATGTTGAGTCGCTATCCGCATTTGTTTGTTGATGTGTGATTCCGGGGACGGAATCATCCTAAGGGGGAGAGAATTGTAACGCCCGCGTTTCCAGGCTAGGCATTTTCATTGATGTAATAGTCTAGGTAACCCTTGTAACTCTTTTTTAAGTATTAATAATGAAATATTTGAGTATTATGTGAATTATGTATATTTGTGTGTTTATTACTTAATTATAAAGATGTAATTAATAAAGGATAAAACTAAGCGTCAAAATTAAAGTATGAGATAAGCCCGATATATTTACATAAAGTTGTAGTGGTCGAAACAAGGATTCCGGAGATATAAGGAATGCCAAAATCCGAGTTATAAAGAAGACGTTATGACCTATCGAAGTTTCGCGACAGAACCGACACGACGCCGAAGGACGTAAAATATGAATTTAAGATAGAGCAATATTTAGCCTTAGTAATCTAAACAAAAGTCGTAGAGTTCGTTAAACCGAGAGCATGCATAAAAAGAACGCCCAAATCTGACTTCGTATGAGGAAGTTATGATTTTCTGAAGTTTCAACTTGGCAGTATGCAGCCCGAATCCTCGATTTGAGATCGAGCGGTTTATAGCCGAAACAATCTAAACGATAATCGAAGATGTCGTTGTTAGTAGCGAAACGATGAAAAGTTAGGCGAGTACGGACGTCGGACGAAGAAGTTATGAATTTATAACGAAGTTTTCCTGTCCGGGCCTACTAAATATAAATAATAAAAATAAAGTCAAAATTAGCCGACGGAGTCTAAACGAAAGTTGTAGAGCGTAGTCTCACCTACGCGTGGATATAAAGAACGTAACGGAGCTCGTATGCGAAAGTTACGCAATTTAGAAGTTTGACGAGTCAAATTACGCCGAGCGTAATTTGAGTACGCCCAACGTACTCAGGAGGATGCAAGTTGCCTGACCAATACTCGAGTGCCTCCAATTGACGCATGCAGTGACGTCAAAGTACGCCCAACGTAAATTGAAATTACGCCCAGCGTAATCCCAGACCCCCAGCTTATAGATAGAAACCGAGATCAACCATTTTCTCTTGTCCAAACTCTTTCTTCTCTCTATTTTTTGCCTCGATTTGCGTTCCAATCATATCCCGAAGCCCCGGTATCATTCCCGAGCCCCGAAGCAAGATCCGAAGCCCCGAGGATCCCGAAGAGCGTTATTCCCAAGCCGAAGCTCTGCCCGCGAGGTGTCCGATTTTGGTGAAGATCTTCCAGATCTATCGAAGTATACTACTTCTACAAGTCGTAGTACTGTCCGATCATCTTCTGATCAAGTGAGCGTGTAGTTACTTTCTTCCAACACATTATTATGAAGTATTTTATATAAAATACATGCTATGTGTATATATTTTGTTGTTATATGTGTGAATGTATATTCACTCTCTTCTATCTCATAGATCTGATTTATTCTCTAGGAAATACGTGTTATGTGTGTGTGCTTCATCTGTTATGTGGAATATGTATTGATTAAAGCATGCTATACAGGTTTTAAACTATGTATAAAAATAAATATTTTTATCTACTAATATGTTGGGTAGAACATGGGTAGATAGTTGATGTGTGATAAACAGATGAGAGGCCTCGATGTTGTTTTGATTCAGTCATCTAGCGGAGTTTAGATGACGACCACGGACTTTTCTAGATAGTCTTGTGGAACACTAGCAGGCTCGCCACCTGTAGGTGTTAATGAACTTGGGTGTTCATTCGCTGTACTCCATCCCCCCATGGTTGCCTTATTTGACATATATTGCGGGGAAACCCCCGAATGCATGTGTTGTCGCCCCGATGAAATATTCTTAGACTAGGTCCCTTGTGTTAGTTATTTTAGGGACATAAAGTGAGAATAATGGGAATGGGTAATTAGGTTAATGTTGGTTGATGAAAATTAATTTAATTATTTATTGTGGGTTGAAAACCCTGTATGCTCACCAGGCTCCCAAGCCTGACCCACTCAGTTTCTTTGTATTACAGGAAGTGGCGCGAGGGCATAAGATGGATAATCATCAAGTTGTTTTGTTTACAAGTCTGTATATGTATATATTTGTTGAATGACTTGTAATTGTTATCGTTTATGTTTTATGGTCTGTATCGGAACATGACATCCCGAGTTTTGATTATATAATGAAAATACATTTCTTTATGAAATGCTTCGGTAAATATTATTTTATCACATTTTGTTTTTGGGAACAAATTCCGCGTCTCTTATTAAAATAAAAAAGATTTACTCTGAAAATGTTTAAAAAGCATAAATGAAACTGGTCTTTTCTGGCCGAGATTTTAGGGATGTCACACCACCCGAACAAATGGTCCTACTCTAAAGCCACAACCAAACAAGGAATAGGAAAAAGATTCTAGACTAAGAGTTCTCATGCTATTCTACATGACCACAGACAATCCCTAAGGGCACTCCATAGATGATAACAAGCAAGCACACACACACACACACACACACACACACATATATATATATATATATATATATATATATATATATATATATATATATATAGTCTTATAGATTATTACAGTAAAGCAACATACTCAATACCAGGAGACAGATCTAACAGATCACTACAGCATAGCAGCATACTCGATATCAGAATACAAATCTAGTAGGTCACTACAACATAACAACATACTTGATACCAGAACACATATCTAACATATCCCTAAGGCATCCCTCTACTACTACCAAATAACCAAAACTAGTGGGTCGTCATTGGTGCATTCGACCCATGGGTACAGAGAGGCGAAACTCACCTTGATATGTGCTTAGGTCACCATAGTAGTGATGAAGAACTCTACTAGCTTCCACTCACTTACAATCACCTACAGGAAGATACTTGAGTCAATACCCGGTCACAGGTCATAGTCACTTGCAATAGTGACCACCTCACATGAAATGACGATTAGGGTTTCATATAAAATGACGATTAGGGTTAAGTAAGAACACTTGGCCCATTAAGGACTTAATCACCTAAGGGTAGGATTGATTAAGGTTTGACTTAGTTATTGTCAAGTGACATAATAATTCAATCAACAGCCCAATTACGCGCCCGAACATTGTCCAAAACAGAGCTTCCCGATTCTAGGGTTTCCACATAAAATGATAGTTAGGGTTAGTGTTCCACACTAAACCCCTTAAGGACTCAATCCATTAAGTCCAATATTGCATTAAGTTAATTGTAGGGGCATTATTAAGTATTATTTAAAGTTTAATTAACAGCTTTAGCGCGGGTCCCGACCAACTCCAAATCAGGGTTTGCTTGACATTAGGGTTTTCTAAACCCTGATTAGGGTTTCCAACCCAAAAGCATGCCACTCGGTCTAACGTTGGATGATTAGTTAATTAAATAAATACATATTTAATAAATTGGGCACCATCCACTGCCACCTCGGGCAATGGTGGTCGACAACGATCCGCGGCGGTAGCCACCACCTCACGGTGGTGGTGGTTATGATTTTAGGCCAAAAATAATCAAAAGCATTCCAAATACCAGTCCAATAACACACATATGAACATAGCCACCCAAGGTGGCGGCTGGTGGTGGTGGTGGCTTTTTCTTTTGTTTTTCCGGCCAAAATGTCCATACAACATGTCCTCATAAAAACACGTGCACATACACACCAATATATACACACACAGCCACCCACACACGGTGGTTGATGGTGGTAGAAAAATCAGAAATGGGGGCACCCACCATGGTTGGCTGCTATAGTGGTCCTTTACGATTTCTGACCAACCCAAAAAGCACACACGCCACACAAACTTGTAGAAGCAGCAACACACATACACTCACACGAAAAAACGAACACAACGGCCTCATTTGGGGTGCAAGACAACGACCGGAGCAGCCAAAAGTAAAGGAGTCGCTTGGCGACAGTAGGGGATGTCGTTTTGTTCTCGTCAGACCAAGCACAACAAAACAGTAATGGGGAGGTGCTCACAACTCACATGCAACCGGAGAATGTCGCATCGCCATCAGTTCTGATCCCGACATTCTCGCCCTCGTCGATCTACTCTCTCGTCGACAACGAAGGACGTCGGTGGTTGCTCGGTGGTTCTAAGCAACAGCCGGAGATGGTGGCGGTGGCTGGAGGTGAGGGGGTATAAGGGTGGTGGCTGAAGGATATGTTTAGGGTTATGGTTTCCTTTGGGTGTCGCATTCTTAAAAATGGGAGGGGAAGGGAACCAGGTTCAAGTCCCATGTTTACCAAACTTGAATGCATTAATACGAGATTAGCTCCTGCCTCCATAATTCCTTTTCAATTGAAGTCCAATAATTACCAAACAACCCTTGCTTCATGAATTTCTTTACATTTCAAGTCCTAATGTTATAATATACACCCCAAATAATGGAAATTATATCATTTAACTTCTTATGGCTAACACTGATAGATTATTATTGGTTTAGGGTTAAAACAAAATAAATTATAAAATACACCTCTGGGTTTAAGGTTAATTATTTATTATTTATTTATCTTATTTATTTACATATTTTATTTTATTTTATTTTAAACGTAATGAGACATCATCTATCACAATGGCGCATCTACCATCAAGATGGTGTATCAGCCACGTGGAACATCCTCTATAAGAATCTTCATTCTTTTTAGCAACATTTGGATAATCTTGAGCATCTTAGCGAACTTGACATCTGAGTGACGCGTCAGGAGCAATAACGGTGCACCATGAACCTTGGTGGTGCATCATGCTCCATAATGGTGCATCCTCCTCTTGAATGGCGCATCCACCTCTTGAATGACATATCTTGTCACTTTGTGGTATATCCTGTCACTTTGTGGCATCTCTTATCACTTTGGCATATCCTGTCACTTGGTGACATATCTTGTCACTTGGTGGCATATCATGTCACTTGGTGGCGTATCAAGTCACTATGATGTTACTTCGTGGCATATCCAGTCACTTCGTGGCATATCATGTGACTTGGTGACATATCAAGTCACTTAGTGGCATATCAAGTCACTTCGTGGCATATCCTGTTTCTAATGTGGCACATGCAAGAATAGGATGGTGCATCTTGATCATAGATGGTACATTCATGCACCATGATGTTCCATTCCACTTCCAGGTGCTCCATACCCCCTTTTTAGAATATTCGTTCCTTTGCCATGAGATCCATTCCCTTGTCAGGAGATTCATTCTTTTGTCAGATGATCAATTCCTTTGTGAAATGCTCCATGAATCTCAAGTGCTTCATTGAGTTCCAAGTATGCCATGTTGGACAAGACTTCATACCCCAACAGTGGTAGTTTCGATTATTTAGAAATATTTGGGTTCTCAACAAATATGTCATTAGAACTAACCAATTGTTTCTTAGATGAGCTACAAATGGAGTAAAAATTTTGATTGGCTCAAAGATTAGCATGTCATATTGTTTATTAGATGTCACAGACTTAAGACTTACACTAGGTCTTTTTTCCTTCATTTTAAAATACATGTGTACATTAAATACAACAAACACTGGTAATATAAAAAAAGTCAGTAACTTATTAGGTAACACGCCTCACCCCTCAAAGAAAAGTCACAGTTTCGACTCTTTAGAAATATTTGGTTTCTCAACAAATATGTCATTAGAAATAGTCAATTGTTTCTTAGATGAGTTATGAATGGATTAAATTTTTTGATTGGCTCAACGATTAGCATGTCATATTGTTTATTAGATGTTACGGACTCAAGACTTACACTAGGTATTTTTCCTTCATTTTAAAAACATGTGTACATTAAATACAACAAACACTTATAATACAAAAAATATGGTCATTCACCCGCCCCTCAAGGAGAAGTCGTAATTTCGACTCTTATCTTCTTCTTTTCCTTTTTTTCCTTTTAAGTTATTATGTTTTACAATATCTATTTGTGACTAGTGAAGGGTTAAAAAATGAAATTTTTTTCTAAAAAATAATGACAAACATGGCTAAATGTAAACTCATACGTAAATGTTGGGCTAAATGCAAACTAAGAAAAATATCAAACCGACACGTCACATGACCCGTGGGCTGTGGGTGATCGGCCAAGGGCTCGAAAATGAAACATTTTTTAAAATATAATGGTAAATGAGAAACACAAAATAAAATTGAAACAACACATTTATAAATACCATAAGAATGTAGGTTTTAGAGTATGAAGTGTACGTACATCGCACCTTGTGGGGGTGCTAACATGGCATGCGGACACCTTTAGTGAACATCACCTTTTTCTTTTTGTGCTGTACAAACACCTCTACGACGAGATTCAGCCACAATGTTTCGCCTCACTTTTCTTCTCTCTTTTGTTTATTCTCATGTATATAACAAGAACCTAAAACATGTTTAACTGGTGAAAATGAAAGCGACCAATTTATAGGTAAAAAAGAAAGTTTACAAGAGTAAAATGAAGAATACGTACAAATTTGAGGTGGCGTGCAAAAGGTTTGCCCTTTTCACATTAGAATCTTCACACCACGTGCTACTTTTTGCCCTTTTCCCTTAATCATTAGAGGGTGGTGGGGATTTCACACATCAACACAACAAATATTCCCTTTTCTATATAAACTAAGAGAAAAATATAACATATATTAATCACTTTGTCAATTTACTTCTAGGGATCTATCTCAATAGCATTTTTACTTAAGAATAAATAATTTATCGAAACAATCGGTCATTTCATTCCTATTTTAACAAATGAAAAGTTTTAATTTTTATTTTTTCAAATATCATTTTAATATAATTTATCATTAATATTATGTCATGTGTCATATTGATATATTAGACAATTTATTTCAAAATTCAAATTTATATTTTATAATTATATGTTAAATTTAAAGTTATAATAACTTTAAGATTTTGATATATCTCTTAATTAATAATTTATTTAAAATAATTTATTAATAATTATAAATTTTTATTATAAAAATTTAAATAATTTTATAACCGTGGGTTATAAACTAGTATTTTAATAGTATTTTCAGTTAATAGATATGTATAATTAGACCATGTTTTGTTATAAGTATCAAAATTTATTTAAATTCAAATGAAAATTTTATATTTAAAACAATATATTAAATGCGTTAATATTTTGTATATAAAATTAACATTTAATGTAATTATTAACTGAAAAAAGTAAATAAAATATTGGACAATTACCTACATAAAATAAAGTGTAAATATATAATCACATAAATAACTAAGAAATTTAATTGTGAATTTATAAAAAGCCTCTACAACAATGATAAATAGAAAAGGAGAGGGATCCCCTCGATCGACATGACTAACTTCCCTGTACACATGATTTCTAATGAAATAAACATAAAAGACTCAACGTGGGTAATTTACAATTGTAAGTGAAATCTAAGACATTAGAGGATTAGAGGAAGGCTATTTAGGCCTCTTGGCTTTTATGGATTTTAGACCTACATCGACATGAATGCTTCAAGTGCAAGTGAATCGTATTAAGCTTTAATCATTTTGACGGATGATAAACGATTTTTTATACACAATGAGTAAAAATGTAATAAATAATAAGAATACAATATTTAACACATGAGCACGGGGGATTTTTGGGATGGCCGGTACAACCCCTCAAATTTTGCAATACAATGTAAAATTTTTGGAAAATTTTTTCCGTACGTATAAGGTGTTTGGCAAAACTTATTTAAATTAACTTTTAACTTTTTAAGTTATAATTTATTAACTTATAGGGATATCGGAGTTTTTTTAAAACAATGTTATGTTAAGCTTATCCGTTGTCAACACATAATAAGCTTATTAATTTATAGCATATGTTTTTGTGTTGATGTAGGTTTAAGTTAAGGGGTACATTTGTCAATTTTTTTGATTGGTGAAATAAGGAGTTTTAAAAAAGTTTTTACCCAAACATTCTTTCTGACATATACCTAAGTGGAAAAGATTAAAAAAAAAAAAAAAAAAAAAAAACCTCATATTTTAAGTTTTGTCAAACACCCTCGTCGTGTTACCCTTAAAATAATGTGTGATACCCTTGAGATTTTGTTATGCGCCCGCCACTGATTTAACATTAAATTGAGTGTAATGCTTGGACAATCGCAAGGACCATTTAAGTAGTTTAATGATGTGTAATTTTAGTGTACTAGTTTTTTATTTATAATTTATAGTTTATCACATCTAAACCACATCTTACAAGCAGTGAACCTGATCGAGTATAATATAGTTTTGATAAGCAAGAGTCTCGAACTCAAAGAAAACAATAGTGAATTAATATTAAACTTTTTTTTATTAAAGGTTATATCAAATAAAAGAAAGCAATAGCGGAAGGGTTTTATTATTAAATATCAAGTAATAACTAGACAAACTAGATAAACTGACTGGAAACGAATCACTTCAGGTACTTTGGTTTAGTTTTGATTACTTCTCAAAATCATGATTAACTTCGTTAATAGTGCAAATTCAAATGGATCTATTAGTTGGCTACCGAATTCTAATGTGATTAGTTATCTTGATCGGATTTTCTAATACCAATAATCAATGAACAACTAACACAATGATTATGTAATTAGTGAACACATAATTAATTTAATATATTCAGATTATGAGTGATATAATCTAGTGATTTCTCATCAGTAGTCATGACAATTAATCGAAGCATATCATGAATATCTAAGCTTTCTAACACAACCAAAGTCATAGATTAACATTACCTAACCCTAGGATTTGATAAATTTCTAGTCCTAACAGTTTAATATCATAAATGAATTAAGATTCAAGTTAATATAATTACATTGGTCCTTTTAACTACCCATAACTCATTAATAGGCAATAGGAAATAAAAATCATAACTTTAACATGATAGGTCATTGATCAATCAAACACAATTAATAATCAAATTAATAAAATCCAAAACCATTGAAATCAACACATAAAATCAAGTTTCATCTACTCCAAACGAAAGCAACATGTTTTAACACACAAATTCAGAAAGTAAAAACATAAATAAAAACAATTAGAATGTTAATCATGGTCAAAACAGTAAATGTAAAACCCCATTTATTAAATAAATAAATTGATAAAATTAATATGAAATGTAGCCCTAAAATCCATAATAGTTAGCAGGGTGTTGGTTTCGGGGAGCCAATTGATATAAATTGGGTTTTCGGGGGTTAAAGTGTAATTTCAGGATTTATTTTGTAAAGATTTTTAGAAGTCAGTGGGTGTTTGGTAAGTATGGGACTTAATATGAAAGGATGTATGGAAGTAGGGGCTAAAGAGTAAATTTTGGACCTAAATTGAAAAGTTTTTGTAGAAGAGGGGCCATTTGGTAAAATAAGGACTTCAATTGAAAATAATTTGTAGAGGGAGGGGTTGTTGGGTAAAAACTCGTTTGGAAAGATTCTTATGGGAGAGGGGCCATATATGTCATTATGGGGTAAAGTTTCCTATGGTCGGGTATATAACCCATACAAACCCAAACCCTAACCCTAACAGAGATATCAGCCGCCACCACCCTCCTTCTTCAATTTTCGGCCGCCACCACCGTTGTTAAGGTACCAAACCTCGGAAGCCAACCACCTTGCCCCATCTTATTGACCGGGAGACCCACTGTTGACCGATAACGGAGCGAGGAATGTTGATTCGTGGGATGTGAACGTCAAGGCTGTTGTCACTGTTGCGTCGCAACTGCTGAAGACGATGAACCGCCACCATACCCATTATCCGATCAACGAAAGGCCGCTAGCAACCACATGGTGTCGCCAGACGTAAAGCGTTGCTGCTGTCGTCGCGGGTTGACCATTCTTCCTTGCCGGTAACAACGAGGACCACCAGCGGGTCCGTTCTTATGTCGCTGCATTGCCTCCGTTTTGTACTTCTGCCACCGTTCGTTAAACGCCACCGGTGGGTGGCTGCTTTCGGATCTCGAGCAAAGCGTATATGGGGTCGTTACCCTAATCTGTCGCCATGTACCACCACGGACCACCACAAGGGTGGTTGTATGTGTGTGTTATTTTGGGTTAAAGCTCTGTAAAATTGTAATCAGTGTCGGAATAATAATAGGAAAACTCATAACCACCACCGTGAGGTGGTGGCTGCCGCCACCATCCGCCGTGTTGGGTGGAGGCATGCTTTGTTTGTGTTTAGACTTCGTTTGGAATGCTTGGACAAAAATAGAGTAGAACCATAACCACTACCATGATATGGTGGCTACCGTCGCGAGCCGCCGTTGACCACCACTACCTGAGGTGGTAATGGGTGGTGCCCGACTTATGAAACCCTAGTGGGCCAAATGAAACCTTAATGGATCTAAGGACTTGGCTTTTGGGCCTATTGGGTTGGAAACCTTAATTAGGGTTAGAAAACCTAATTTTGGATTATATGGGTTATGGGTTGTCGGGACTCGCATTTTAGATGACTGGATTGGGATTATGTATTAAGCCCGACCATACTATATGATTGACCTAGTAGATTGATGGACTTAATGGATTAAGTCCTTAATAGGTTAAGTGAGAAACACTTAACCCTAATTGTTATTTTATGTGAAACCTTAATTTCACTTGTGCTTTAAGTTGGTCTTTTCTATTGGGCTTTGGTGATTGGGCTATTGATGGGCCATCCTAAAACAATCATATAGACTAAGAATTTATGGATGGGCTTTAGGGTAAGGCCCATGTGAGAATGGGCTTTAGGGTAAGGCCCATGTGAGGGTTTGGGCCCAATTTGGAAAATTGGGCCATAGATTGGCCATAACTAGGCCTTGATGATTATGAGATATTGGGCCATTCTAATGCCACATGTTTGGACTAGAATAAATGGTTGGACCTTAGGGAGAGACCATGTAAAGGTTTGGGCCCAATTTAGAAAATTGAGCCATATGTTGGGCTTTAACTCATAATTGACTTTTGGGCCATGGGCTTGAATCAAGCTAAGATAGGGGTAAAGTAGTCTTTTACCCCAAGCATGGACTTATGGATATGTGTTGGAACCCAATTATTAATTGGGTGTTATTTTGATGTTGACAGTTCGGGAATCTGCCATCCAGCAGCCAGGGTTTCGTCTGCGGGACTTCAGCAGTGTGAGGTGAGTTACCTTCCAGTAGAAGTGGGTATAAGGCCACAATGTCAGCCCACTAGTAGGATTTGTTTGTTAGATGATTGTCTGGTATGCCACTATCTGTTACGTTTTATGTGATAGTATGGTATGATGTTATGTGATAATGGTTGTAGGGGGAATAGTCCCCATATCATGTTGAAAGGACCAAAGGGATAGGTCGCGCACCCGGTATGCCTGACAGTATGTTTATGTTATGTTATGTTATTATATGGTAGTGGTAGGGGTGAAATAGTCCCCGTAACCGGTTGAGATACAATGGAGGGTAAGTCGGGCACCCATATATGCCTGATATGGGGTAGGTCGGGCACCCCGATATGCTTGACAGTGGGGTAGGTTGAGCACAGATATGCTTGATAGGGTAGGTTGGGCACCCAGATATGCCTGATAGGGTAGGCCGGGCACCCAGTTATGCCTGGCAATACATGATTTGTACGGTATGTGGTATGATGGGGGAACTCACTAAGCTTCGTGCTTACAGTTTACAATTTTGGTTTTAGGTACTTCGTTTTCAAAGGAAAGGAGTCGGCTCAACCGCAATGCATCACACTATGTTTTCCGCACATGAGATCTTTAGGATTATACTTTGATATTGTTTTATGATGACATGCTTTAATTATTGACATACTAGTTTTGACATGATATGTTATGATGGATGTTTTCTTATACTGTTGGTTTTATAATAACTTAATTAAAATGAATTTTTTGGTCTTAATTTTTGGGATGTTATAGTAAACCGAATGATTCTTGTCATGAATCAACTCTCGAATCCTTCAGATCTTTGCTCCATATCAGCTTAACGACCCTCCGACCACCTTCTAGGCCCTCAAAACGACTTCTCTGATGTTTATTTTCGTAGGGAAAGAATTAGAGTTAAAGATAGTCATTAGGGCTAATTTTCGGCTCTATTTATAGGTTACAGGGTTTCCACGGCATGGAGAAAGAGTTTCCAAACTGTGGGAGCTATTTCCTTTGTGTCAATGAAATTTCTTGATGTCGCCATGCCGTGGGAATGGCTTTGCCACAACGTGGTAACTAGGAATCAGAACTTTCTCAAAACACAAATGTTGTCCAAAATTGTGTCTAGTTTCCAGAACATCTTAAATCTCGTCAATCGGAGTTACGAGACATGAGATATGGTCAAAACACTGACGATGGGTCAAGCTGCCAACAACATCTTTTTTGCGTCTTTTTCAGCTCTATTTGCTTTCTTTTGCATCATAGCTCCCATTTTAACTGTAATTAAACATTTTAAATCATATTTAGTATCATATATCTTAAAATATAATAGTTTTACTCAAATATAGTAAGATAATTGTCTAAAATACATAGTTAAATAAGGTCATATCAAAATACCTCACACTCAATGTTTTAAAAAACCAGTTTGAACTGGCCGGTCGAACCGGTTGGACCGAGAACCGGTGGAGGGAGCGATTTAATTATCACCGGTTTTATGTTGATTTCTAAACCGGTTTGAACTGACCGGTTTTTATAAAAACCCGGTTGAACCGGTCAAAATAAACCGGTTGAATCGGTTAAACCAAATAGAAACACATGATAAAGAACCATTTACATAATAAACTTTGGTGATTTTTTTTTCAAATCTATTTAGTTTTCTCTAAATGAAAACATATGGTAAAGGTTATAAAGTTTTTTGATGTGTTTGTGTTCATCTAAAACTATATTTTGTTTCGGTATTATACTTTATTTTCTTTTTGACGTATATGGATTGATGTAAACATTAAAACTTATGTGTTATTTTAATGTATTCAGATTCATCTACAACTTATTTGTATGTGTATTTTTAAAGTTTGAACTTTTAAACATCAAATTCATGATTTATATATGTATGTATGTGTAGCAAAATAGGAAAAAACATGAAAAATATTGAAACCGGTTGACCCGGCGGTCGAACCGGTTGAACCGGGAACCGATCACCATACCGGTTCAACTAAAAAACCGGTTTTTAAAACATTGCTCACACTATTCTTTTGATTGTCCTCAAGAAAAACTAGATTCAATATGATTTCATTTTGATACCACCACATAAAACTTTCTTACCAACATCATACAGAATAACTCAATTTTGAATTCACCAATTATGTCTCACCTTAATGCATATATTTGTGTGTAAAAGATCTTAAATACTTCCCAAATCATAAATATTCATAGTCCTCATAAACGTTCCCCACTTATTTTCTACATTATTCGTTTATGTGTCCCTCCAAATACATCCTCGAAAAGTTTACTTAATGTCAATGTATTTTTGAATCAACTCCATTCGTCCTTTCTTGTAGTTTTGCCCTAGCATTCGCTGCCTAAGCCCCAAGCCTCCTGCGATGGTGCAATCTTCATCCACAATCCTCATCGATTGATCGTATATTGGGCAGAGACGCAAAGTGATCAACTGAAAATCTACAAGGCTACAACAGTCTTGCTGATTACGTGACTGTCTTGCTGATTACATGAAAAGCAAACTCCGGCGATTTGAAGGATTTCTCACTTTGACAACATAGAACTCCGACGCGTCTGATTCCAGGTAAGCATACTACAAGCAACTCCGATGACCACTTCTATCTTCTGTTAGACTTTTACTCTGTGCCTCTCTAGTCTGTTAGTATTCTTGAATTCCAAAATTAAACTGAGATAAATTTTTTATGGTTGGTATTGTTGACTAATTTGTTGAATATTCTGAGAACAAGGTTTGAAATCAATTGTGATAATCTGGAAATCTGAAATTGATCTTGGTATTGTTTGTGTTGTCTGAAATCACATGCTTATGTTCCATTTCATCCATTTTGTAAATAATTGAATTTCTGAATTTCTGATTATGTAAATAATTTGACCTTTTTGATTCTGTAAATAATTTCCGGTTCTTCTGCAATTCGACATAACAATCTGCAATTGAATTTTCACATGTTAATTTGATATTTTTTGCTTCTTCTTCATATTGAGTCTTGATTTTAATGTATAACGAAATTTCCGATTCTGTAAATAATTTACGATGCTGATTTTTATATGAGATTTTATATTACTACTGTTAATAGGAAACAACATAACAATCTGCAACTTGACTTATAATTTATGATTGCATATGTTTGTTGATTCATTTGATTGTTTTTGACTTAGTTGTATCTTTCATTTGCATTTCAGCATGGCTACTATTGAAGGTGTAATTGATGTCGATGATCAACAAGATGATGGAGTTCAAGTTCCATTAGCAGGTGAAGGTGACATTGAAGAAGAAAATAGTGAAAACTCTAGGTTACAATCCATTGTTTGGAGACATTTTCCATATGTCAAAGGAGCTAAAAAACACAATGTATATATTGTAAAAGGGTTTTAGCTTGTGGCACTAGAAGTAATGGTACTTCTTCATTACTCAGTCATCTAGTTAATTCTTGTAAGACAATCCCCATTTATGAAGGGAAAAAAGTTGACTTAAAGAAACAAACAACTTTAAATTTTAAGCCAAAAGGTACGGAAGGGGTGGGTCTTTGGCTAAGCATTCTTTAGCCAGGAGAAATATAGATTAGCTCTTGCCAAAATGTGCATTAAAGTCAATTGACCATTTAGCATTATTGATGATAAGGGTTTTAAGGAGTTTGTGTGGGAATTAAATCCCGAGTTTAAAATGACATCTAGATGGACCGTTGCTCGAGATTTTATGGCGATTTATGAAGAAGAAGCAAAAAAGTTCAAAGAGTTGTTGAAAGGCCAAACAGTGTGTCTAACTACCGACACATGGTCATCTGTTCAGAACGTGAATTATATGTGTCTTACGAAACATTGGATTGACGATGCATGAGTTTTACAAAAAAAAATCCTAAATTTTTGCCCTCTAGAGAATCATAGAGGTGAAACCATTGGGAGCCTGGTTTACAAATGTATACAAAATTGGGGGATTAAGATTTTGTTTACTATCACAGTGGATAATGCGTCTTCAAATGATGGGGCTATAAGATATTTGAAGAGGATGTTAATGGGACCGAATGATATATTAGGTTGTAAGTATTTACACCTACGTTGTTGTGCACACATCATCAATTTAGTTGTAAGAGATGGAGTGGAAGAGCAATTTGATTATGTCACTAGAATTCGGAACGCATTGACGTATGTACAATCATCACCCGCTCGATATAAAACGTTTGAAGACTGTGTTGAAGTAAAATTTAAACAAAAGCCCACTCTTGATGTTGACACGAGATGGAATTCAACATATTTAATGTTGGAAACAACAATAATTTATGAGAATGCATTTGAAAGGTACATTTATGTGTTTTATAATTATGTCATTTTTTTAAGGGATAAAACTAACATTATGTCATTGTGTGCCTGTTTTATTTTCTCAATAGGCTTTACATGATAGATCCTTCTTACAGGCCTTATTTTCACACGAAGGCGGATGACGATGTTGAGAGAAACACAAGAAAAAGGAAAAGAAGGCCAAAAGTATTTGGTGCTCTGAGTGGTGTTGATTGGGAGCTAAGACAGCTAGGTATGTTTAATTTTTTTGTATTGCTTTGTATTTATCATTTGAGTACTTACATATTGATATTGGCATTTAAAATCGGAATTTGATCGAGTACTTGAAAATATTTTCTGATGTTACAACTAAGATATTTGGTTCGAAGTATGTAATATCGAATATATTTTTTTCTGAGCTTATGAAGATGCAAGCCGCCATCACTAAGATGACCTTGAGTCAAGTTGAACAAAAGAAGAAGATGACAATATCAATGAAAGAAAAGTATGACAAATATTGGGACAATGTAGATAATATGAATTATCTACTTTATGTTGCGGTTATTTTAGATCCACATACCAAGCTTGCATACCTTAGTTATTGCATTGGATTGATTTATGGTAAGGGTAGTGAGAAAAGCAAAGAGATATTGGGAAATGTGACTAAGACTCTTGAAGATATGTTTAACCATTACAAGGGCAAAGCGGAAAAAACAAATGTACAAAAAACACGTGATAATGTTCTTAGTGAAAATTCAAGTAGCTTTGGTAAGAGGGATATAGATTTGGAGCTAGAATTTGACAAAATTGATGAAGAGGGTCAAGATACCAAGACTGAGGTGGAGATCTACATAGCGGATGGAAGGGAAAAAAGGGACCAAAATTTTGACCTTTTGGGGTGGTGGAAAGTGAATTCAATCAAGTCCCCTATACTTTCTACATTAGCTAGACATGTTTTAGCAATGCCTATCTCGACGGTTGCATCAGAGTCGGCGTTTAGTACGAGTGGGAGAGTTATTGATAAGTATAGGAGTTCACTTAACTCCGACACTGCAAAAGCTTTAATTTGTACACAAGATTGGATAAGGTGTTTATAGGTGGATCTTGAGCTTGGTTGTACTGTGAAGAGGAAAGACATCGATGCACTTAATGAGAAGATGGCAGGTTTAAAAGTTGGTAAAGTTTTTTCCATATGTTTGTACTTCATATTATAATTATGATTAATGGTAGTTTATAATTTTGTATACTAATATTTTCATTTTTTTTTAAGTAGACCACAAAAATTCTTCCAAGGATGTTCAAGAAGATTAAGATTAATGGTGGCTTATGTATGTTTTTTTTTATTGGTGATAGAAACATGTCTAGGATTTTTAAGAAAGTTTGAATTGTAATGGGTATTATTTAATTGTTTTGATGAAATTTGAATTGTGGTTGGATGAAACTTAAATTAAGATGTTTTGTTGTTTAATGTTTTGAATTTAGTATGTTGAAGTTAGACGTTGTGGAAATTTATCAATTTTATCATCATATGATTTTTATTGTTTAGTTTTTGGTGTGTAAATGGTAGTTATGTAAGTGTTAGACATATTGTTAATTGTTTGAATGAAATGAATTCAATATAACATAATAAAATACAACTTGAAAGAATAAAAATGGAAAAAAATTGTGATTTATTTGCAATGAAAATCTAGAAATAAATGAAAGTCAACTAAATTTTTTGTTTTGAACATGAAAAACCGTACCTTTTTAACCGAAAAAACCACACCACCTCATTTTGTGGTTAAAAACCGAAACCGCACCGAAATAACCGCAAAACCGAACCGAATCAAAACCGTAATTTTCGGTTTCTGACTTTAAAAAACAGCAATTTGCGGTTGCGGTTGCGGTTTTATACAAAAACCGCACCGAACCGCATCATGCTCACCCTTAATTTTTGGTATCAATTATTTTATGTTGATTTGGTAATTGTCTTTATGTACCAAGTGCAAGAAATAACAATGTACTTTTGGTATTTCTTGTATTTAAGTGCATGACATAACAATGTGCTTTGGTAGTTATTGTTTTTGTTGATAGTTGATTTATAAGTTTATATATGCTGTTAATTATTATGTAGTTGGAAAATCATCGTGTAATGTTCAACGACCCGACGTGTAAGGAAGAATTTTATGCGCTTTTTCATTCGGGAAAACCAACAAGTGATGATCAAAGAGGAAATGAGGGGAGTGGAGATGATGGTTCGTGGGATTAGTTTATGTTTTATTAGACTTATTATGACATAACTTTACAATATTTTTGTTGTTTATTTTGGTATTTGTATGAAATTATAACACTTTGATACTTAATTAACTGGATGTCGTTATAACACTTTGATACTTAACTGGATGTCGTTATGTAATCTTGTTGTTTATTTTCATGTTTTATGCGTTTAACGGCTACACTATTACCGGCGACACGGATTAATCCTGACGACAATAGATATTATCGACGACGATGTTATTAACGACGACATTTTGATCAATAGCGACGGGGTAATAGCGGCAACTTGTCACTGTTATTTCTTTTATCGGCGAGTAAGCTAACTTTTAGTGGCGATTATTGTCGCCGCTAATAATTGTTTTTTTCTAGTGGATACCACTGACACCAAATAATACCCATAAAGAACGCTAACTGCCACCAACATCTGATATTACATTCCTTCGTAGTGATTGCGAGATGGACTCATGTGTTCCAGAAGTCATTTATTTTTAGTAGCTTATGTATGGTACGGTATATTCAGTCTCTTAAAATGTTATAGTGCATTTGTTTAGGGGAAGCCCGATTAAACATTACTTTAAGTAAATTAAACTTGTACACTATTATTTAAATGGTAAAAATGATGTCTGCGCATCTAAGGTTTCTCGGATGTTTGTATATTCACACGTAAAAATACTCAAGAAAGAGTATGGAGTGGTGGTTCCGATACATATACACATACCAAATGTGGAGTGTGTATTAGACTATTAGTTGGTAAGAAAACAAAGACCTTGAATGTTTTGTTAAGATATGTGTAATTCGTCGATGATTTTATGATATTAACACGAATTTTTCAAAATCATCGATCCGATAGAATCCATTGTTAATGTAGTAATGTGTCCTAATCTATGGGTAGTTAAGGCTTTTATTCAAATATTAAATTCCAATATTATACTTTGGATTAAATTCATTCGACAGAATTAATTAGTTATAGGGTTTTAATTTAACCCAGTCACCTGTGATGACATGTTGTACTTTAGTGATGAAGAAAGAAGGTCTGGACATTGGACATGGCTGCAGAAACACACACACTCTCTCTCTCTCCCTCTCGATAAGATCCACATGGGAGTCAGTATATGCTTTCCGGCATTCAAACACGTGTCCGTAGCTTACACGGCAAGGCGTCAGTTTTCTTCTTCTGCTGCTTGTACCTTCTTCACCAACGCCTTCCAACTCCCACCGAGCTCCGGCATCAACCAAATTACCAAACCACCATTTTCATTCCATAAACATTTTCATTTTCTTAACATAACTATAATCATCTATCTATTGATCATGTTAAAATCAATCAAAAAGTAATTTTGAGAATTAATTAAAATCAAAGTTAATTACCAGTGGTGGAATCGAATATCATTACTATATATGAATTATATAACAACGATTTAAAAAGCACACAACACTACGGCATACTTTTTCACAGCGTCGTTCTTCCTCGTTTAGGGTTAGCTGCTGTTGGTAGCCAGAAAAGCTTCAAATAATTCATCAAAACAAAAATGCTCATTAATTTATTCTTCATCGATCATCTTAATTAATCCTCATTTTCCTGGCGTTAGTTCAACCCAATCGTATCGACCTTTTAAAGGAATATCATTTACAATGTCGTAATTATACCTGCGAATGATATATAGCACCGTTAATTAATGTTATTCATCAGCTACTATACGTTAGTTTTTCTTAGAAGATTCCTACACAAGAAATGAAAGAAGCTAAATAAATTACTCACTTGTCTTTAAACCGTTTGTTAAGGTCTTCCTCTGCAGCCGCAAAGAAGGCTTCAAGTTCCGCTTCAGGTGGCATCTTCTCCGGCGACAAAACTGTACGGCAAGGATTAACCATTTCCGGTGACGGCTTTGCTGTACATGATTCCAGTTCGCCTGATTCCGCCTTGAGCTCCTTCTTAGGTGTGCTGAAAGAACCGGCCATCAAGTTAAAAGAAGAAGGAGATCGCTTGGATAGAGGAGAGAAGAAATTAAAGAGTTAAAACATGTATACATAAATGAGCTAATTGAAATGGCATTAATTGAAAACCTTTCGCTTCCGTTTAATTTATGTCTGGCGGATGTTTCAGTTCCAAAACTCTTCTGCAAATTTGAAACCGAGAAACCATTAAAACTGTGTAAAATTAAATAACAATGATGATAGAAGTAAAGATGAATCAAATAAAGAATAGAAAAGAGTGTTCAAACATTAATTACCTCCAGATCCGCAACTTTCACTTTCTCCATTGATCCAGTAACACCACCGGATTTAAGGTTCGCGGAGGCATTGAAGGAATCGCTTGGATCCTCCTCCTCCTCATGTGCCGATTTAACGTAATCAATATCACACCGAGTTTTAGTTTGTTCAGATGTTAACGACGGCGACCTCGATTTCTCATTACCGACCTTTCTCCTCTTCACTGCTCCCGAATTATCCTCCGTCTCCTCCGCCACCACCGCCATAGCTCGAGCTCTAGTTCTGACTCCTGCCTGTGTAACCTCCATTACCACAACCACACCAACTCAGAATGCTATACCTCGCTAATCCCTTACTAACTTCTTCCATTCCTCATTCTTCATATGATTCCGCTCTTACGTCAGTTCTTCAATCTAGAACGAAATCTCCAGTTGTATTTCTGTTTTCTTTTTCTCGAGAGAATGAAAACGATGACGATGGTGACGACGCTAATGCCAGAGATTCCCTTTTGATAGCTTCTGATCACTCGTGTGGTCCTCACTTTTACACACACTCTCTCACCTTGGTGTTAGTGTTAGGACTCAAAAGAGAGTATGTAGGCCGTATATATCCACAATTATACTACTGACTACAAAAGTCCAACATATAAAAATTCATATTTCAAAGTATTCCAGATATCTTAACGAAGCTATCGTTCTTTAATCTCTACAGAAAACAATTCTCCAGCTTAAATGGCGCCACGTATACGCATTTACCGGTGATAGCCGGTAAACAGCCGAACGGAATTTGAGAAAACAGATGCCACTCATCATGCAGTTATGGTCACACACTCACACTTGCATCATTTTCGAATCTCGTTCTGTTTGGATTTGATTTTTAATAATTGCATGTCTAAAATTACTGTTTTGTCCCTGTAAATTTGCTCAGTATATATACTACAACATTTTTTATTCTTTAAAACATCAATATATACACAAGTCATCTCTTTCTTAATAAATTATTATATATTTTTATAATAAATCTAATGTGGCATCTGTTAAGTAAAAAAAAGAAGATAAAGGTAATATTTGTAAGGATTGTATGACTGGTTCTGCGGATAAACTTTAAAAGTGTTAAATTCTATGATTGGTTTTATTTCACTTCTTGTTTGAAAACAGAAACAAAATAAATGTTGATATTGACAAGATTGATGTTTACATGTTAGAAACTGTCTTTTCAAGTAGTAGTACTTCTGATGTAATGATCCATTTTTACCTGAAAGTAAATATTTATTGAAAAGATAATAGGATATTGGCCACCTAGGTTATTAAGTATGTACGACTTATATGTAGCATATTTTGTACAGCTATGGAGACCCACTATATCAATGTCTAAGGAATTGTTAAAAGAAAATGTCTATATTCAATATGATGGTACGTACATGATACATATTGACAATCAAGTTAGATGTGATGCTAAGAGATCATTAATGTGGATGTGAATGTGTTTTGTTGTGTGGTTGCTATCCATTACTTTGTGTCCTATTGGTGGCACTTATGGAGAGTCCATAGTCATGGATATCAAATTCGGGATGTGTATGAGTGAAAGCTACTCTACATTTCTCGTTGAGTCCCTACGTTAACGTGACCGTTCGTCGAGCTTGTCTCCAAGTCCTGACATATAAGCGGGCAGTTCACATTGTGTATGCATACATGTCAAGAAAGTGTCGAACAATAGTGAGGCGTCCAAATCGCCAACTAATAACCCACATCCAACATGCACTATAGTGACAAGGATGTGATATGTCTTTAAAATCATTTAGGGCGCGTTTCGTTGTGAAAAAAATTTCAGTATTTTAGAAAAAATTTTCAAAAAAAAAACAAAAATTTTGAAAACGTATTTGGTTTGTTAAGTTTTCAAAGGTTTCCAAGAAAATGAAAATTTTTCATTTTTCTAAATTGTATGTAAATTAGAAAAATGATTTTTATAGTTTTCCAGAGTTTTTTAAATTTCAAAAATGGAAAATGAAAACTCCATCAATTCCAACCAGACACGTTTTCTAAAATTTTTATTGAAAATTCAAAATGAAATTAAACTCTATTTTCTGAAAATAATTTCTTAGAAAATGAAAACAGTTTTCCACAATCAAACATTGTAGAAAATTGGTTTTCATTTTTCAAAAAAAATGTTTTCAAAAAATAGAGTTGAGTTTTCATTTTCAGGTTTCAATGAAAATTAGGAAACACATTTGGTTGGAATCGATGAAGTTTTCATTTTCCATTATACAAATTTAGAAAACTGTAAAAATCATTTTTCTAATTTACATATAATTTGGAAAAATGAAAATTTTCATTTTCTTTGGAAAACCGAACAAACCAAACGCATTTTTAAAATTTTCGTTTTTTTTAAAAAAATGTAACACCCTAAGTTCAGAAGTGCAAGTTCAGGGTGCTTGGTGTAATTAAGGAGGATAGACTCGGCGAGTCGAGTCGCGATTTTGGTCACGAGTTTAGTGACCAACTCGGCGTTGGCGGCTGGACTCGGCGAGTCGATGCTGGAATGAGAAACCCTATTTTCAGGGTTTGCACCCTATATAAGGAACCTTATGTTTTCCCCTCAGCCTCTTTGCTGCTCACTTGAGATCCATAAAATCCTAATTCGTGAGGAGACCCCATTGTTGAGTGAATTAAAGCTTGGAGGAGTATATTTGGAGCTTGAAGCTTGAAGGGTGGAGGCTTGTATCAGGAAGCTTGGGGAGATCAGAAATCTACAGTTGGTTGGGCTCATTTCAGGGGTAAGGAACCATTTCCTTAAGTTATTTCTTCATGGATTTAGGTATGGTGGTTTGATATGAGATCCAATTCGAGATAGAAGCTTGGATATGAGGATGTTACTTCAGATCTAAGCTTGTGATGGTCCTATATGTCATAAAGTTCCTGTATAAGAGTTGTAGGTGAAGTTCTTTTGTCCCAAACCTTAGCCCAAGAGTGTATTATGCTTAGATCTCTTTGGATTCACGTAAAGTTTGCCACTTTACGTGATGGATGGGTTGTAGGGGAGTGGATCTAGGTTTGGAGCCCCTGCATGGCTTGGAAAGCCACTGTATGAATTAAGAACTAGAGGTACTCAGCGAGTCACGTGGGTGAACTCGGCGAGTTGGATGAAGATAGACAGGAACTCGACAAGTTGGAAGAACAACTCGGCGAGTATGTTGAATGTTGCCTTGGACTCGGCGAGTCTGGTCGTGAAGTCTTAACCTTTTTGGTTGAGCTGTGAATCAGTGAGTCGAGGGACGACTCGGTGAGTTGAGCGATAAATGACTCAGAGGTTGTTGGACTCGGCGAGTCTTGGGGCGACTCGGCGAGTTGAGTCATGGATTGGGAGTTTCTGAGTATAGGGACTCGACAAGTCAGCGGGCTGACACAGCGAGTAGAGTCAGCCAGGAGGGTTGACTTTAACTGAGGACTTTGACTCTGACCAAGAGTTGACCAGTTGACCTCCGGGGGTATTTTGGTAAATATTGGTACTTATTGAGTTCAGTCTTTTGGTATTGATCAGTGGTGGAACTCGTGTCGGAGGTTGGAGCAGTGTGATCTTATCTTTTCAGTCAGCAGTTGCGAGGTGGGTTATCCTCACTATATCAACAAGGTCTAAGGCACCAAGGCCGGCCTTTTATCGGATAGGAATCCGGATAGTTGTTTGTTATGTTATTGCTTTGTTATGTTTCCATCCTGGTAGTTAGGATGGTATATGTTAGAGACCTGGTTAGGGTCGGAATCATGGTTTATAGGATGATGCTATGATAGTGACCGGTTAGGTTGGAATCTTGGTAGGGATGTGCTATATATGTGATCTGCTAGATCGGTTGATTAGTGATGAATTGTTATATGATTATATGTTTATGTGCACATGGTTGGTTGACGGGGGTTAGGTTGAGGCGGGTCCTGCTTTGTGCTGTAGGCCAACATACCCACGGCGGACCGGATATTCCGAAGGCCCAGCGAGCGGTCCGGATAGGTTGTAGGCCCCACGAGGGTGGACCAGACGTGCCGAGGCTCGAGGGGTGGACCAGGCCGACTGAAGGCCCGGTGCGGGCGGACCAGTCATATTGTAGACTCAGAGAGTGGACCAGGTGGGTTGAAGACCCGGTGCGGGCGGACCAACCACACTGCAGACTCGATGTATATGACTAGACTCGGAGGGTGGACCAGATGGACTATAGGCCCGTTGCGGCGGACCAGTCACATAGTAGACCCGAAGTGCATGGATGTTCTGTTCTGTTATGATATGATATGTTATGTGTATGGTATATGTGGTTGGTATTTTGGGGGTATCTCACTAAGCTTTCGGGCTTACAGTTGTGGTTTAATGTTTCAGGTACTTCAGGGGACCGTGGCAAGGCAAAGACGTGATCGTATCGCTCCTCATGTTTCGGTTTTATGATTTGGTTCTGGGAATACTCTGATAATAAATGTATTGAAAACCTTTTTGTAATAACTTGAGGATGTTGGGTTGTTTTTGAAATGTTTAAATTGGTTGGAATTTTAGAGCGTTACAAAAAAATTCTGGAAACTAGAAAAAATTTCACAACCAAACACACCCTAAGTGCTTTCTTTTCCTATTGCCTGATTAAACATGGAGTCTGTCCTAATCAATATGGAGGGGGGTAGCGTTGGCCTTACCTAAGCCAAGTAGAGCCAAATGGCCTTTAGTTTCCCCATCGAACCTTAAAGACGGCCGCATGACTCAAATCCAAAGTACTTATGCATCTAGAAGACAATAATATGTATCTACTTACGTCCAAATAAACAATACCTAAACCTGACAAAGAGGGATGCACCGTTATTATACATGCACATTTCTTCATGTTTTCTACATTATTTTTATATTTTGTAGTTATTCATGAATGTTAAATATAAAAATGTTTGGCTTTGACTCCTTTTGAAGCAAATAAAACATGAATTTCATCTTTTTCCAACAATCTTATTGTGTTTTGTGAGATTAAACTCCAAAAATATGAACTCCCAGCAGTATGCAACATTCCAGAAAGATGTATGTTCAACATGAAATTTTTTGCACACTAGAATAGTTGCATTATGCTCAGAGTTGCCTACGTCCAACATGAAAGTGCACCACCATACATTAGAAAGGTTGCATAAAGTCTAGAACATAACACCTAATTAAATATCTATGAAATATAAAATTAAAAGACTTTATAACAAAAGAAATCTACTTAAAGCACTAATATTTTCTAAGATATTAAAATTTGTGCTTTTATAAAACTGTTTTAACTCTATTTTGTATTTTACTAAAATACTTGGTTTTAAATTACTTGATCGTTTTGTACTTTTCCATGATTACTTGGGATCCTATCCTAAATGGAATTAGACAAAATTAGACGATCTGTCATTGGCCTTCAGCATAAATGACATGGTAAGGAGTATTACGGAGGAACAAAAGATATTCGAATCATAATTTGACTTTCTTATGTTTATTGCACAACTATGTACAACTACTATCTTTTCCTTATTTATCCTCCTTTACTTTCTCCTTTCATGTTGTACACTTTTGGGTTTTAGTATACTACAACATCATATAGTACACATACAACCCTAAATACCTTGGATATATGTTTTCTCTATTATACATGCAAATATAAAGTTTCCAAGATATTACCCTATATTAGCATACAAATATCATATACTTGGGTAATAAAATAGATAGAATTAGGGATGAGCAGCGGAAGCGGGTACCTGCTTTCAGAACCGGAACCGCCTCGGAACTGCCGGTTCCGGGACCGGAACTGCTTTAGGCGGTTCCGGTTCCGGTTCCTAAAATTTAGGAACTGCCTTAAGTGGTTCCGGTTCCAATTCTCATTTTTACGAAACCTATACCCGATGGATACCCGCCGGTTCCGGTTCCAATGCCGAGTACCCGGAACCGGTACCGACGGGTACCTGCATTTTTCTAAAAAAATATTAAATTTTTATATTTTGGTTTGCTTTTAAAAAATACAAGGTTATACTAATTACGTTACTTAGACCTAATTCGTTTTAGGGTTTTAGATTTTCATTCTTAAAAAAGCGTCGCCTTCTTCTCGTCACTCTCCTCTCTCCCCTCTCAAACCAGTCATCGTCCAGGACTTGAAACTCACTCGTCTCCTTCGTCTCTCTGTCTCTCACATTACCAGTTTGCCCCAAATAGGAAAATACCACATCGATTAAAGAAGGGTAGAAGACGACAGTGGACCACGTCGATTGATTCGCTGGAGTAGACCATCGTGAGTACCACGTCGCTCCGATCATCCCTACTTAGGTTCTCCCTCGTCTCTCACATCGCTTGATTCCATCATTCAATCTCTATGATCTTGGTGGCCCGCTCAGGCCATCTCTCTGACTCCCAATAATTTCCACTAAATCAGGTAATTTCTAGCAGAATCGTTATTTTGCCCTTTTCATTGTGAATATCGCTAACTATGGTTGATCTTACATAGTTGCCAAGAGGCGTATTGCTCTTCTTTAATCGCCAATTTCATCAAGTTACTTGTGCTTAAGGTTATCTTCGCAAACCAGGTATTGACCCTAAATCTTTCTTGCTCAAGTTTCTTCTTTACTCAATTTAATTCAATATTTTTTTTTGGGTTCAGAGCATAGCCAATGCTCCATGGGTTGCTTGAATTTATTTAGGGTTTCAGGTCCTGATATTAGCTTATGTTTTACCTTGACTTAAATCTATAATTGGCTATCTGCTAGGGCTATGCGACATTGATTTGTGTGTGTGTGTGTTTAATCAAATGTGCTTCAGATTTGGTTCATCTGTTTGTTGGCATAACAAATCAGACCACTGAACTCTTTATTAATGTCATCCGCTTTTATTTACACTGATGTTGGTTGTGGTTTGTTTCATTTTGTTCCTTGTTAGCTAGCATAACGAATTTGGTGAGGAGACGAATTTGATGTAACTAGCACTTCTAGGAGCTGGTAAACAACCTCATGTACAAATATTTTAGTTCCAATGCATCATTTCTATCTTCATAATTTCTATATTCCCACATAAAAAAAAACTAAAAGCTTTGAGAAGGTTGAACCTGTCACTGCTTTCTATTAAAATGAAAGATAATCACTTGTGAAACTTGTCTGAATCTCTTGCATTTCTATATCTGTTACATAAAAAAACAAACAGAAAAAATGAAAGATAATCACTTGTGTTGTCATGGTTGCTGCTGCAAGCATTCAGGTTCTGGAATACTACTATGCTTTAATATTCTCTATGATTCATAATTTCTTTTTTGCATATTAATGGTTCTTCTTTTATTGATGCAGCTCAAGGAGATGGAAGAAGTTACAATCTCTGAACAACCAATTGGGAAGAAAAAAGTGTTCCCTAATTTTTTATTCTTAATGAGGATTATTTATTTTGTAACACTATTGTTTGTAATTTGTCAAGGCTATGTTGTTTTTGCTGTGTTGTTTTTTCCTGTTGCTGTTTTATGTTTATTGTTTGTAATTTTTCATTTTTTGTCATCTATACTTGTTAAATTTCTCTTGATGGGAAATATTTTCTACGATGTTTTTTATTGTGTGAAGTGTTTATAAATGTTAATATCCATGTCATTTACTCTATAATTTATAAATGAAAAAATTTATATTTAAGAAGTCAGGTACCCGGAACCGGTTCCGACGGTTCCAGGAGCAGTTCCAATTTTTTAGGAACCGGTGTAGGCGGTTCCGGTTCCAATTCCAAAAACTTAAGAACTGCCGGTTCCGGGGCGGTTCCGGTTCCAGCAAAAATAGGCAGGTACCCGGTTATGCTCATCCCTAGATAGAATACATACATTTTTGATGTAACTTGTCTTCTTGAAGCTTGAGTGCCTAGTGCCCCAAGTGTGACACCTCAAATGGTTCACACAACACCACGGACACTTGAAATAACCTTGAGAATAAGGATACTTTGGTTCTCTCTAGTGAAATCGGCATTGCCCTTTTGTGTACACACACTAGTGCCAATTTCAACAACCTAGGACATATTTATATAGTGTGGAGATTAGCCCAACCTAAATGAACTTGGCCCATCACACATATATATCTACGAGTCCATATTTAATTAGTTTTTTCGATCACTTAATTAATTATAAATTAATTCTTGATCAATACTAATTAAATAATATGATTATATATTTATATATTAGAACTTATAATGTATTAATATAAATCACTAGTATCCTTTTTTTCCTCATCTTGTCTATCCAATTGTCCCGATGCAATGCAACCCAAATGGACCATGCCGGGTCGGGTCAAGTACATACCAAATATAGTTATGGACTTAGACATTAATCCAATAGTCTCCCACTTGGATAAGTCTAAAACTATTATTGAGTATGACTTCAAAACCTGATTAGCAATCGTAGCTCTCAAAAGCTTCTGCCGAACTCTGACGTGTTAACGGAACTCTAATCTTGTCAATGACTTGTCCATTAGATAAGGGATCATATATTCCTCCATTCTAGATATCATATGGACTGAGACATGGATTATAATCATTCTCTCTGCCCATTTGTTGTTTCCCGATTTTTGATTTATGATGACTGACTGATTGAACAAATCAAATCAGTCCTGGCTTGGCCAAGCACTCACATGTATCATCATTAAATCATCGAGGGGCCCACATATATCGCTTTTATCCCGAAGGTAAAAGGAATGGATAAACTTCGACTCATATGGTTTGTTCTACTACTTGTTGAATCATACACAAAGGCACGTTTTATAACATCAAGTTACAAATGCGGTTTCGTGCAATAAATGTACAACCAACTCATAGTAACAACTCATATCTCTAGGTTTGAAGAATATAAGATATTATCGTCTCATGATCACTCGTGATAAAATCCATGAAGTGACTCAAATGAGCGCGGGTTGAATCCAATACTCAGAACTTATGAGCACTCATGAGTGTTGTAGCACAACTTTGTCCACCAACTTGGACCTCTACAAGCCAACCCATGACAGTCTTGATTCATATCTACTTCCAACATATGACCGACTGTGGATGGTTTGAATAACTTAGTCATTCCGGAAGAATAACCTAGTTATTATGGTAGTCAAAACATGCAAAGTGAAACACAAGAATAAATGAATCAAATATGGTATCAAACCCTATGAATATAAATAGACCACTTTTATTTATCACCATACTGATTACTTATTATTCATTGTTTTGGTTTTATCAACTTTATACATGAATTAACAGCACTTCTTCCGATCCCATCCTCCCTGGAACAAACAACGCACATCCAAGCACTTAAAGACCCCAAATGGCGCATTGTTATGGACAACAAGTACAATGCCTTACTTCAAAATGGAATGTGGTAGCTTGTTCCATGTACTTTTGAAACTCTAATCGGATGCAAATGGGTCTTTAGAGTTAAACGGCACCCCAACGGCTCGATAGATAAATATAAATCCAGACTGGTAACCAAAGGTTTCCATCAACAATATCACAATGACTATTTCGATACCTTTAGCCCTATCACCAAACTGGTGACAATACGCTTAATCCTCTCCATTTCGCTCTCCAAATAAATGGCCTCTACGTTAACTCGATGTCAACAACACCTTTTTGCATGGAACACTTCATGTAGAGGTATATATGGTTCAACCTCCCAGGTATGTCTACCCCCAATACCCACTCCATATTTGGCGGTTACGGAAGTCACTATATGGCCTTAAGCAAGCACCTTCTGCTTGGTACACTGAATTGACCAACTTTCTCCTCACTCTCGGATTCAAAAAATCTATTGCCAACCCATCCTGTAACATCCCAAAAATACGAGCCAGAAAATTTCATTTTTAAAACATATACTTAGTAAAGCATTAGGAATAAAACGTTCACCGATCATAATATTTCATGAAAGATATCACATGTCTGGAAAACATTTTCATAAACATAATAATGTCTGAGTACAAATCCCCAGAAAGATCTCATAGTGCGGAATACGAGGCATGTGTGTGATGGGCCGCTACCGTGCCAGCTCCTTCCCCTTCGAAGAAGAGGTACCTGAAACCAAAACTGAAAACCGTAAGCACAAAGCTTAGTGAGTTCCCCCCCCCCCCATAATACCTCATGTCATACAAACATACAATGAACAACTAGGAGATACGGGCCTCGCCCATACTCATGAAGATATGGGCCTCGCCCACACTCCGCTAGCTGGGAGATACGAGCCTCGCCCACACTCCGTTATCTAGGAGATATGGGCCTCGCCCACACTCCGTTATCTAGGAGATATGGGCCTCGCCCACACTCCGCTATCAAAGAGATACGGGCCTCTCCCACACTCAGCTGCTAAACCATAACATACAAGTATCACACAGATAACGAGTATAGACAATTCTATCATACGGGCATATATCATAATCAACCCAACCAAGAGATACGGGCTCGACCCACACTCCGATACTAACTTATCGTCTATACGGGCCGGCCTTGGTGCCTTAGACCCGTTACTACTGGAAGGAAACTCACCTCGAAGAGTAGCTACCGAAGGTCTGACTGCTAGACGTCTGGCTGTTGCACCGGTAATCCTCCGGCTGAATGGAAGCTTCTCACAGTGTAGATTCTGGATCAACCTCCCCTCCTTGCACACTTCAACCTCCTCTTCCTTCCTCTAAGCTCCAATCCTTCTCCACAAGGCCAAAATCACTCTCAAGAACAATATGGGGCTAGGGTTTCTCTCTACAGCTCTCTGGAAGTGTTAGGGACTAAGGAGGCCAAGTTAGAGCGTTTAAATAGGGTGCAAACGCCCGGATTAGGGTTTTTGTCAAACAGGGTCTACTCACCGAGTCGGGGGACCGACTCGCCAAGTACAAAGTTCAAACCCCGCGCCTTATCCCGCTCCTACTCGGCGAGTTGGTCCTTCAACTCGCTGAGTCCAAGGCAAAAATGCATAAAATTAAAATATTAATCACAAGAAATACGTACCAGGAACTAGGTGCTACAAATCTCCCCCACTTATTTCAGACTTCGTCCTCGAAGTCCGCTGCTCGATCCTGAAACAGCTTGGGGTAATGCTCCATCATCTCTTTCACCGGCTCCCAAGTCCACTCCGATCCCTTTCGGTGCTGCCATTGCACTTTCACGAGTTCCACCCTCTTGTTCCTTAGATCCTTCGACTTCCTGTCGAGGATCGCCACAGGACGCTCAATGTAATTCAGGCTCTCGTCGACCTGAATATCCTCCAAAGGCACCACTGCCGAGTCATCTACCAAACACTTCCGCAATTAAGAGACGTGGAAAGTGTTGTGGATCTGGCTGAGTTCGGCTGGCAGATCCAACCTATACGCCACCTTGCCCACCCGGGCTACAACCCTGAATGGCCCGATGAACCTTGGGCCCAACTTGCCTCGCTTCCTGAATTGGATGACGCCTTTCCACGGCGACACCTTCAGGAGAACCATATCCCCGACTTGGAATTCCAAGTCTGAACGGCGCTTGTCGGCATAACTTTTCTGCCGACTCTGGGCAGTCTGGAGCCTACTCCGGACCTACTGGATCTTCTCTGTCATCTGGAGCACCACTTCGGTGCTTCCCATGACCCTCTGGCCAACCTCTCCCCAACATATCGGGGTCATGCACCTCCTTCCATACAACATCTCGAAGGGAGGACGGTCGATGCTCGCATGATAGCTATTATTATATGAGAACTCCGCCAACGGGAGGTAGGTATCCCAACTGCCTCCGAAATCCAGAACACATGCCCGCAACATATCCTCTAACGTTTGGATGGTCCGCTCGTTCTGACCATCCGTCTGCGGGTGAAAAGTGGTGCGGAAATGCAGACGAGTACCCAACTCGTCATGGAACTTCTTCCAAAACCTGGAAGTAAATCGCACATCTCTGTCTGAAATCACTGATACGGGCACCCCATGCCGTGCCACTACCTCCTTGATATAGATGTCGGCCAACTTCTCGGTCGAGATGCTCTCCTGAATAGGGATAAAATGGGCGCTCTTGGTCAACCGGTCCACGATGACCTATATAGAATCCACTCCCCGCACGGTCCTGGGTAGCTTCGTAATAAAGTCCATCGTAATATCTTCCCATTTCCACAAAGGGATATCCAACGGCTTCATCTTGCCGTGCGGTCTCTGATGCTCGGCATTGACCTTCCTGCAGGTCAAACATCGCTCGACGTACCAAGCCACATCCCGCTTCATGCAAGGCCACCAATAGTCCAGACGAAGATCCATATACATCTTCATCGCCTCGGGATGAATGGAGAATCAAGATTTGTGCGGCTCCTCCATCAAGACCCGGCGCACGCCTCCGTGGTACGGCACCCACACCTTGCGGTGCAATGACAATAATCCCTGCTATCATAATCAAAGGAGGAAACCTGACCCACTATGCACTCACTCTTCCGATGTTCCTCCTTCATGGCCTCCTGATGGGCCTCCCGAATCCGCTCCAAAAGCGGGGTCACCACTGTCATCCGCATGCAAATATCCCTGATCGGCGCCGCCTTGCGGCTAAGCGCATCGGCCACCACATTGGCCTTCCCCGGGTGGTAAAGGATCTCACAATCATAATCCTTTACCACATCGAGCCACCGACGCTGCCTCATGTTCAGATTCGGTTGATCCATGAGGTACCTCAAACTCTTGTGGTCCGTGTAAATGGTACAACGAACCCCATAGAGGTAATGTCGCCAAATCTTGAGGGCGAAGACCACCGCCCCAACTCTAAATCGTGCGTCGGGTAGTTCGCCTCGTGAGGCTTCAGCTGCCTCGAAGCGTAGGCAATGACATGATCTCTCTGCATCAGCACTACGCCCAACCCTGAAACGGACGCGTCACAATATACCACAAAATCCTTTACGCCCTCTGGTAGGGCTAAGGTTGGCGCCTCGCACAATCTCTGTCTCAGAACCTCGAATGCTGCCTGCTGCTCAGGCCCCCGTCGAAAGACCACGGCTTTCTTAGTCAGCCGCGTCAGCGGTACGACTATCTTGGAGAAGTCCTGAATGAATCTCCGATAGTAGCCCGCTAATCCCAGGAAACTCCGAATCTCGGATGGAGACTTCGGAACCTCCCATCTCATCACGGCCTCCACCTTGGCCGGGTCTACTGAAATCCCGTTCTAGTTGACGAGGTGCCCAAGAAACTGCACCTCGCGCAACCAAAACTCACATTTGGAGAACTTGGCGTACAAGCTCTCCCTCCTCAAGGTCTCCAAAACCTCTCTCAGATGCTCCTCGTGCTCCTCCTGCGTCTTGGAATAAACCAAGATGTCATCGATGAAAACTATCACAGACCGATCCAGCATCGGTCTACATACGCGGTTCATGAGATCCATGAACGCGGCAGGAGCATTGGTGAGCCCGAACGGCATCACCACGAACTCATAATGGCTGTAACGCGTCCGAAACGCGATCTTCGGTACATCCTCCTCTCTAACCCTCATCTGATGATACCCTGAATGCAAATCGATCTTGGAGAACCAAGATGCTCCCTGCAACTGATCAAAGAGATCATCAATCCTCGGGAGTGGGTAACGGTTCTTCACTGTTACCTTATTCAGCTCCCGGTAATCAATACACATCCGATGCGACCCGTCCTTTTTTTTTTTTTTTACAAACAGGATCGGGGCTCCCCAGGGTGAACTGCTCGGTCGAATAAATCCCTTGTCTAGCAACTCTTGTAGCTGCGTAGACAACTCCTGCATCTCGGGAGGAGCCAACCGATAAGGTGCCTTGGCTATCGGAGCCGCACCAGGAACTAGGTCGATCCTGAACTCTACCTGACGCTCCGGAGGTATTCTAGGAAGCTCCTCCGTGAACACATCAGCGTAGTCTCGCACCACTGGAACCTCGCTCACCGTCGCCTTACCCGCCTCCCGGGTATCCATGACGTACTCGACATATCCCGCGCAACTCTGCTGAAGGTAGCGCCTAGCCCTTGCAGCTGAACATACTGTGGGTCCACGTTGTGGCCTCTCGTCGTGGATCACCAACTCTCCCCCACTTGGGGTCCTGATCCGCACCATCTGCTGTGCGCAATCTATCACCGCCCCATTAGGGGTCAACCAATCCATACCTATAATCACCTTGTTCCCACGCAACGGAATGGGAACCAAATCCACCAAGTAACGCTCCTCAAACAACCTTAGAACATAATCCCTGAACACTACTGATGCTCGCACTGATCGATCATCAGCAATCTCCACCTCTAAAGGGAAATCCAACATGCCTGAAGACTCAGTAAACCTCTTGCTAAGCGCAAGGGAAACAAATGACTGGGTGGCACCCGAGTCAAACAACACCTGGACAGCAATACCGTTCACATGGAACGATCCTAATGCATATATACAAGGCACATATCAATATCATAACATCATAAAAAAAAGGATAAAGGGAAAGAATCATACCCGTCACCACATCGGGTGCGGCGCGTGCCTCCTCTGTCATCAACTGAAACGCCCGACTCCTCACCACGGGAGCCTCTGCCTTGCCCTGCCGACCATCTGTAATCCGCAGGGTAGCTGGAGCCGGCGCCTTAACCGGAACTAATTCTGTCAACTGGGGGCAATTAGCCCTCTTGTGGCCCCTCTGGTTGCAGTGGAAACACAGCAACTCAGATGTCTGAACAACTGAGACAGGAGCAATACAATCCCTGCTAAAGTGCCCCGCCTTGCCGCACTTGTAGCAGCCTGATGATCCCAATCTACATGCTCCCTCATGCGACCTGCCGCATTTTCCGCAGCGGCCCGGCCCTCCTTGGCCTTTCGGCCTACCATCTGATCCCTTGGGCTTCTTCCCCGAAGCCCCAACCACCTGCCCCGTCTCTGCCTTTCTCTTTCGAATGTGCTCCAAATCAATCTCCCTTTCCCTCGCCCTGACAATCATGGACTCCAGGGTAGGGCAAGCTGAAAAGCTAACATGCTCCCGGATGTCAGCCCGTAGCATGTCATGATAGCGGGCCCTCCTCATATCCTTATCTCCCGCATACTGGGGCACCAGCAATGCCCTCTCCCGGAACTTGGTGGTGATCTCCGCCACAGTTTCCATCGTCTGCCGCATATCCAAGAACTCCCTGGCCAGCTGCTGAAGCTCAACAGCCGGCGCGAAATCTGCCCTGAACCTGGTCGTGAAGTCCGACCAAGTCATAGCCTCGACAGCCGAGGCTCCCAACGAGTCACCCATGAACTCCCACCAATCCCTCGCTCGATCTCGTAAACACCCTGTTGCGAACCTCACCTTCGACCCCTCAGGGCAGAAGCTAATCATCTGTGCAGACTCAATGTCTGCAATCCATCGTCTGGCAGCTATGGGGTCCTTTGCCCCGTGAAAATCTGGCGCACCACTGTCCCGGAAGTCCTTAAAGGACAGTGTGCAAGATCCTGACTGGCCAGATGCCATGTCGCTCCTGAACGCCCTGAGGCGGTCCTCCATCAACTCAACTATCTCTTCCTTGATCGACCCGAAAATGATGGGAGTCGACTCAAGGATGCCTCTGATGATCTCTGACGCGATGAACTCACGTAGCCTCTCGTCTACTGGCTCGGAACCTGATCCCGAACCCGACCCCTCTCCGGAACTGCCACCAGCTGGCCTCTGGCGTAGTACCACCATTCTGCAATACACAGAGACAACCATTAGTGATACTGATGCCCCTAAGGGATCACACCTATTTCAAGTTCCCTGGTCTTGTCTCAGCCTTCCTTAGTTCGGGTACGGATCCTCTACTTTCAGTAGTACGGGCCCATACTACCTTCCACATCTATTTGTACCTTCTCCAAGGACTGCCTTAACTCCACCAGGTCCCTTTTACTACCGCTGATCACTGCTATACTCATCCTAGGCTTATCCTAGGAGACCTCTGACTCCACCCTACCCAGTCCTCAGCTACTGAAGGTCTCTTTGTAATGCCAATTAGCCATTACCTAAATACAATCACATGCAACGAGGCTCGGATAATCCTTCGAGTAAGGGACTCATCCCTACCACGGTTAGGACTCAAACAAGATCTACGCAATAGGGTCGAATCCAACACTCTGAGATTATTCAACCCTGGTCACCTGTGACTTTAACGTATTCACCTAACAGCAAACTCCCATCACTCAAGGCCCGCATAGCACAAAGCAACGGCATTCGGACAAAAAGGAAACAATCTCAAGCAACTCTATCCTCATAACAGGAACTGTACTAGCATACGATGTTAAGCTCATACTATCAGGCATAACCTATTTAGGCTATCCTACTGTTGTCTACTCAATTCTAGCATGCAGTTCTATTGAAACTGATAAACATAACATAAGCTTGTATGGGTACTTTGGGGAATACTTACTTGAGCTCGGCCGGTCGCGCACATCACACACTTTGTTCCTTCTTAAAACCCTTTACTTACCTTTTAGAAAACATTTTCTTCTTTAAAATCTTTTAATCCCTCGATTTGAGTTTAGACACCCCCGGAGGTGTGTCCGAATCCCTCAAACCAGGGCTCTGATACCAACTTGTAACATCCCAAAAATACGAGCCAAAATTTTCATTTTTAAAACATATACTTAGTAAAGCATTAGGAATAAAACGTTCACCGATCATAATATTTCATGAAAGATATCACATGTCTGGAAAACATTTTCATAAACATAATAATGTCAGAGTACAAATCCCCAGGAATATCTCATAGTGCGGAATATGAGGCATGTGTGTGATGGGCCGCTACCGCGCCAGCTCCTTCCCCTTCGAAGAAGAGGTACCTGAGACCAAAACTGAAAACCGTAAGCACGAAGCTTAGTGAGTTCCCCCCCCCCCCCCCGCACCCCCCATAATACCTCATATCATACAAACATACAATGAACAGCTAGGAGATACGGGCCTCGCCCACACTCATGAAGATACGGGCCTCGCCCACACTCCGCTAGCTGGGAGATATGGGCCTCACCCACACTCCGTTATCTGGGAGATACAGGCCTCGCCCACACTCCGCTATCAAAGAGATACGGGCCTCGCCCACACTCAGCTGCTAAACCATAACATACAAGTATCACACAGATAACGAGTATAGACAATTCTATCATACTGGCATATATCATAATAAACCCAACCAAGAGATACGGGCTCGGCCCACACTCCGATACTAACTTATCGTCTATACAGGCCAGCCTTGGTGCCTTAGACCCGTTACTACTGGAAGGAAACTCACCTCGAAGAGTAGCTACCGAAGGTCTGACTGCTAGACGTCTGGCTGTTGCACCGGTAATCCTACGGCTGAATGGAAGCTTCTCACAGTGTAGATTCTAGATCTACCTCCCCTCCTTGCACACTTCAACCTCCTCTTCCTTCCTCTAAGCTCCAATCCTTCTCCAAAAGCCTAAAATCACTCTCAAGAACAATATGGGGGCTAGGGTTTCTCTCTACAGCTCTCTGGAAGTGTTAGGGACTAAGGAGGCCAAGTTAGAGCGTTTAAATAGGGTGCAAATGCTCGGATTAGGGTTTTTTTCAAACATGGTCTACTCGCTGAGTCTGGGGACCGACTCGCCAAGTACAAAGTTCAAACCCCACGCCTTATCCCGCTCCTACTCGGCGATTTGGTCCTTCAACTCGCCGAGTCCAAGGCAAAAATGCATAAAATTAAAATATTAATCACAAGAAATACGTACCAGGAACCAGGTGCTACACATCCATATTTATCTATAACCAAGATGCCAACATATGCTACTTCATTGTATATGTCGACGACATTGCTATCACCGGTAACAATAACTAGTTCCTATACCATGTTACTACATCTCTTGCTCACCGATTCTCCATCAAAGATCTTAGCCACTTAAATCATTTCCTCGGTATCGAAGTTATACCCACACCCGACAGTCTTTTTCTCTCATAACATCACCACATTCATGATCTTCTCCATAGTTCCACATGGACGGTGCGAAAGAGGTGTTCACTCATCTTAGCTCAACTGAAACTCTCTCCCCACATAATGGCTCCCCAACAATTGATCATACCCCATACCATATGATTGTTGGCTCACTTCAATACTTGGCCTTCACACCCGGATGTTTCATTCATAGTTAACAAATTGTCCCAATTTATGCATTTCCCTACCCCAAACACATTGGCGAGCATTAAAACGTGTTCTTAGGTACCTCAAAGGAACATTTCACTACGGTTTATTTCTTAAAGTAGGCTCTTCCTTAGACCTCTCTGCCTTCTCTGATTCTGATTAGGGAAGAGGGGATCATATCAGACGGCGAACAGTCAACAATGACCTACATATTATACATTGGCTCTAACATTATATATTCGCGTTTCAACATACAAAAATATGTTTCAAGCTCCTCCACAAAGGCCGAGTATAAAGCTCTAACTAACACCGCCACATAAATAGCATGGGTTCAAAACTTGCAGCAGGAACTTGGTGTATCTAATTATATGGCATCAACATTATACTATGATAATATAGGGGCCACGTATCTTTGCACTAATCCAATATATCACTCGCGGATGAAGCTTGTAGCTCTTGACCATCAATTTGTTTGCGAATGCATAGCTAATGGCTCACTTCAAGTCCTTCATGTAAGCTTCGCTGACCAACTTGCAGATGTTCTCAATACCCACTCTCACGAAAACCTTTTAGATGAATTCGCTCCAAGATTGGAGTCTCCAACAGATCCTCCATCATGCGGGGGCGTATTACAGAAAGTGCAAAAGATACTCAAATCATAATTTGACTTTCCTATGTTTATTATATAGCTATGTACAACTACTATCTTTTCCTTATTTATCCGCCTTTACTTTCTCCTTTCCAGTTGTACACAATTGATATATATATTCCATATCAATGAAAGGTAAAAACCACTTCTTCTCCAAAATATCATTGTACACTTGATAAGGAAAACTATGGAAACCTCTAACCGCTTGGTCTTTTTATTCCTTTTTTGGTTAGTTCTTATGGTTTCATTTTATTTCAAAATTAATTCTAAATTACTATTTTATCCCTATTTGATATTTTTATTTTTATTTTAAAATCTTTTAACATTTTATAGAACACACCCTAAAAAACCATCCACCGCCACCAATGTAACATCCCTATGTTTACGGTCATTTTAAAACTTTTTGTTTATACTTATGCAAAACTTTTGTTATTGTGGTAATGGTCCCAAAATATCTTTGACATGATATAATATCAAAATCAAGGCATTTCAGAATATTTGTATTTTAAAAGTCTGGGATATCAAAACTGATACAAGAAACATAAGCACAAATGTAGGCCTTACATCTTCTTTTACTCTATAGCCTATATTTCCTCAAATCTCTCATCAGGTCCGAACACCAATATCTTTGTACTGCTTCCAATGATACAGAGAAGCTAAGTGGGTCTGGTTGGGAAACCTGGTGAGTACATAGGGATTTCAATCCCACAATGCTATATATATATATATATATATATATATATATATATATATATATATATATATATATCCTTAAATATACATAAGCTTAGGTACCTAAATCCACCATAATATGTCGTTTTCTATCATATATGCATTATAATGTTGTTAAACTTCAATATCTAATTTAATTTACTTTCAAGATTTTCAAATTTCATTATTATCTTCATGTTACATCACATCTTTCTATCGAACACCTATTAGGCTATATATATTATAGTTGAAAATGAAAATTGTAAAACAAGGAGATAATGGTGAACTTTATAAAAATCTTGGAAGTAAATCAAGTTATGAGTTGCATTTTAAGAAATTTAGACGATTACTATATATATATATATATATATATATATATATATATATATATATATATATATATATATATATATATATATATGGGGATCAACACCTGAAAGTGTCATGGAAAAGAACTCTACTTTTTGTTCGTAACTTATACACACATATTCTGAATAAGACTACCCGATATCAAACTTAAGTGAAAAAGTTTGACCTTATATTTTGGCAAAACGACTAAACTTCCAATACCAACTCGGTTTAGACAACATTATACTAATTTAGTATATATACTTAGCAAAGAGTATTTTAAGCATTAAAATATTTTCATTCTTTCCCCTAATAATATTTATACTATCACTATTATAATATATATATATATATATATATATATATATATATATATATATATATATATAACCATATCTGGTTCGCATATTATATATTCTCAAATGCATTTCTAACACATAAACCAGGAGATAAGCATATAGCTCACATATAAACTTTCTAACATATATTTAATACTTGTATAAAATCATGTTCATGAAAGGTACTATGCACACACTTGACTTATGTGAATGATTGGTGATTTCGACAGAGCTTCGCCTTGGAGCTTTATCTTTTCTTGTGACGAAACCTAGGTTTACATTACTAAGTCTTAATCTTATATTTCTGGCGACAATTTGCTACTCAGTTTAGAAGTTACACTAGCAGTTATAGTTAGAGACTTATCCAAGTGGGAGACTGTTGGATTAGGTGTCTAAGCCCTTAAATATAATTGGTATGAACTTGAGTTGATAGTAACACAGTCCTTTTGGGTTGCCCTCAAACGTAGCAATTGGACAGGATATTTTTTGAGAGAGAGAGAAATTGATTTATGATTTGATTAATAAATTGAAATAATAATTTGTTAATGTATTATGAAAATAATATATTAATTTTGAAATAGTAATATTTAATGAATATTTGATAAGAAATTAATTGGAACTAATTTTGGGATTAAAAGAATTAATTGAAAGTGTAGGGACCGAAGTGCAATTATTCAATAGTTGAACAAGAGCCATTCTAGAACATTCTTGAGGCCTTGGACGGTTTTATGGAGGCTCTAGGGTTTCTAGAATTATCCTTGTGGATAATTAGGAAGCTAAAAAAATTACCAATTCAAAGATAATATTATTATATTGGTTTTGGGCTTATCTAAGGTTTCCTTGTTGCACTATATAAAGGCCCCTATGGCTATGATTTTCAGCGACTAATACCATACAAAGTTTAGGCCTAAAATCTGATCTTTTCCCCTCTCCCCTCAATATCCTTATTGATTGCGTTGGGTGTGAACCACTAGAGACACGACGCTTGTGGTGCTTGCTTCCAAAAGATCAACAAAAAGGATTCTTGATTGTTTACTTCAACAATCAATAAGGTATGTATTCTATCTTATGAATTCAGATTTAGATAGGAAATTTTATAGTTTGATAGTTCATAGTATGTTGCCTTTATGTGAAACACATAGATCCTTCATAGGTTGCATGTGTCCTAATCATTTAATTGTTAAATGCTTTTCCGCTTAGAGCATAAAATTTTGTAACCTATGTTTTCCATCAGTTACTGTTGGATTAGGTTTCTAAGCCCATAACTATACTTGATATAAATTTGAATTGATAGTAGCATAGTCCTTTTGGGTTGCCCTTAAACATAGCAATTGGACAAGATGTTTTTTGAGAGAGAGAGAGAGAGAGAGAGAGAGAGAGAGAAATTGATTTATTATTTGATTAATAAATTGAAATAAATAATTTGTTAATGCATTATGAAAATAATATATTAATTAGAAATAATAATATTTAATCTGAAATTAACTGGAACTAATTTTGGGATTAAAAAAATTAATTGAACATGTAGGGGGTGAAGTGAAATTGTTAAATAGTTGAACATGAGTCATTCTAGAACCTTCTTGAGGCCTAGGATGGTTTTATGGAAGATCTAGGGTTTCTATAAATTATCCATGTAGATAATTAGGAAGTTGGATAAGTATCAATTCAAAGATAATATTATTATATTGGTTTTGGGCTTATCTAGGGCTTCCTTGCTGCACTATATAAAGGCCCATAGGGCTATGATTTTCGGCGACTCATACCTTAGAGAGTTTAGGCCAAAATTCTGATCTCTTTTCCCGCTCTCCTCAATATGTTTTTTTTTCTTTTGTTGGGCGTGAACCACTAGAGGCACGATGTTTGTGGTGCTTCTTCCAAAAAATCAACAAAAAGGATTTTTGATTGTTTACTTCAACAAACAATAAGGTATGTATTTTATCTTATGAATTCATATTTTAGATGAGAAATTTTGTATTTGATAGTTCTTAGTATGTTGTCTTTATGTGAGAGACATAGATCTTTCATAGGTTGCATGTGCCATAATCATTTAATTGTTAAATGTTTTTCCGCTTAGAGCGTAAAATTTTGTAACTCATGTTTTCCATCAGTGGTATCAGAGTTATGATTATCTTTCATGTGATTGCACATTGGTGAATTGATCAGAAAATAAAAATTTTGATTTATTGCATCTCACGACATGAGCTTTGATGCTCACGACGTTAGATCATATCAAATCCATATTTTTCGAATTTTTCTGTCTAATCTATTTTGGATGCCCTTAATTGGTAATTATCTGCTTTAAATATCTCCCAAATCTGAATTTGCTGAATATTTGATGATAAATTAAAAGCATAAAAGTTAGGAGATAAATCTTTAACTTGATTAATTATTTTATTGATTAATATGATTAATTTTTTAAAAGTGTAAATAATTGATTTAGATATTCATCCTAATAGTTAATGTCAAATATTACTTGGTTTATAATAATTTACAATTATATAATTTTTTTTGAAATTTATTATAAACCTAGTATTTTGAATATTGGGATTAATAATTGATTTAGATATTAATCCCAATAATTAATGTCAAATATTATTTGGTTTATAATAATTTACAATTATATAATTTTTTCGAAATTTATTATAAACCTAGTATTTTGAAAAAGTTTTAAAATACACCTTATACTATATGTAAGATTAAAAGTTTAATAATTATTATATGTATAAGAATAAGTTAGTCGAACCGGTGGTACGCCTCTTCACAAAGCTAGTCTATAAGGGGGTACAAGGTAACCCATGAAATTGCACACTAGACTTTATAGTAGTTAGTGGAGCGTGTGTGGTTAACCGGCACACTAATAGTGACTATAAAGAATGATAATGGGCATCTCGAAAATTATAGTTGATTAATGGAGTGTGTATGGTTAATCGACACATTAAAATGAGATGATAAGTGACATCGAGAGTGTCAAGCTAATTTGCATGGTTATTCACATCTTGTTTGTGATCCTTGGTATCTCAGCCACAAATGGAAGAGCATAATCTGAGATTAAACATGCTATTGAATTGTATCAATGAGTCTCAAAAGATCTAGGAATTTCACTTAACTTAATTCCCTTCAAATTTTGTTTTTTGATGGTGGAATTGGTAAATCGTCATTTACCTACCTTTATAAATTTTGCAATTAGATTACGGCATCCCTTTTCTAAGTTGTGAATTTTTTAGTTGATCCTAGCCTTAATATTTCACTTTCGGGTTGTTATATTAAGGATTGTTATCTAACTAAAACTACCTTTCTTTTACAAATGTCTACTCCAAATGATGATTATGGTTCCTCCTCCTCCTACAATCATAACTTTTCTTTGTTGAACATCTGCTCCAAGGTGACATTAGATGGCACCAACTATAATGACTGGATGCGCAACATCAAGATGGCCCTTCGTTTCGAGGACAATGAGTATGTCGTTGAGAAACCATTAAAAGGGATTGACGAAGAGAAGGTCACACCTGAAGAAATGGTCGCCTACAAGAAACACTACAACGATGAAACAAAAGTTCCTTGCATCATGGTGGCCACGATGACTCCTGAATTGCAGAGATACTATAAGGATTACTAGTCGTACGAGATGAATAAGGACTTTATGGAGAAGTTCCATAAGCGAGCTTGTCAGGAAAAGTACGAGGTGGTAAAGTTCCTCATAGCAATCAAGATGAAAGAGGGAGAATCTATTAGCAGCCACGTGCAAAGAGTGCAATAATACATGGACCGACTTGTCAAGCTTAATGTGAATTTTGGTAAGGATTTGGCTATCGACATAATCTTGAACTCCTTACTAAGTTGTTATGATCAGTTCATCTTGACCTATCACTTTAACAACAATGAGACCACTTTGTCTCAATTGCCCAACCTCCTGCAAACAGCTAAAGCGGGGATGAAGGGAAAACGTGTTTCCTCCACTCCTGGTAGTGCTCCGGTTCTGGCTATTGGTCAAGGGAAATGGAAAAAGAGGAAAGGTCCTCCAAAGCAAAACTGGAAGGGAAAGTCTCAAGTTGGGTCAGCAAGCAATGGACCCAAAGGTAAATTCAGTTATGATGCTCCCCCTGTTTTTGATCCCAAAAGGCCACTTGCTTCTACTGCAAAGACAAAGGGAATTGGAAACGAAGCTGCCCAAAATATATGCAAGATATTAAAGATGGCAAAGTGAAGACGACTTTTGTAGTATATACATTATCTTATCTTATAACTCATCATCTTCTCATTCTTTAGTCCTTGATATAGGATGTGGAATTCACATTTGTTCTGATTTGCAGGGGCTAAGAAGAAGTGATGATGTGGAGCATGGTAGAATAAACTTGATCATGGGGAATAGGCGATCTTCACCTGTCACCAATATCGGATTTTATAGTCTAGTGCTTAGTGATGGAGTTAGTTTAGATTTATTAAATTGTTGCTACTCGTCAGAAATGACACGAAACATTATTTCCTTTCATGCAGTGTTTAAACAAGGTTTTAGATATTCTTTTAATGATGAGAATGGTTCTATTATGCTTATAAAAATGGTATTTTTTTATTTTAAAGTTTTACCTTGTGATGGTGTGTATGAAACTGTAATATGTAGACAATTTAGGCAATAACGTATTTCAAATTGATTCATCTAATTGTATAGACAAAGTGTGCTTGTGGTATTGTCGTATTGGATACATTAACAAGAAACACATCGCCCAACTCCAAAAGGATGGAGTGTTGGAATAATTTGACCTAAGGTCAGATGATGAATGTGAATCTTTTCTTTTGGGTAAGATTACAAATCACCTTTCACTGGTTCTTGTGAAAGAGGTGAAGGTTTGTTGGACCTCATACACATAGATGTGTGTCGACCCTTCAGATCCACCACAAAGGATGCTAATTGATTCTATATGACTTTTACTGATGATTATAACAAATATGGTTATATCTACTTAATCAAGCATAAGTCAGAAAACTTTGAAAAGTTCAACGAGTTTAAACATGAAGTCGAGAATCAACTAGGCAGGAATATAAAGATGTTTAGATTTGATAGAGGCGGTAAGTATCTTAGTATCGAGTTCTACGACTACCGCAAGGAATTTGGAATACTTTCACAATTGACACCTCCTAGAACACCACAACTTAATGGTGTGGCTGAGAGCAATCAAACCTTGTTAGAAATGGTTCGTTCCATGATGAGTCGAGCTTCTCTTCCAATTTCATTCTGGGGCTATGCCTTAGAGACGACCACCCACATTCTTAATCTTGTCCCAACTAAGAAGGTTGCCAAAACACATCACGAGATATGGATAAGTAAGGTTCCCTCGTTAGCAAATATCAAGGATTGGGGTTGTGAAGCTTTCGTTTGACAAGAGAATCACGACAAGCTTGAACCTCTAAGTAAGAGATGTATTTGCTATAGACCTAGTGATAATGTGATCTTTGTAGCATGAAGGGGGGTCTTCTAAGAAAAAGAACTCGTATGCAAAGAGGAAAATGGGAGTACAATTGATCTTGAAAAGATCCAAGAATCAAACGATAAAGGAACCTCTGAAGATGCTAGGGTTCAACCAAAGGAAGAAATTCCAGTTGAACCGGTTGACGGCTCATTACCTCTTAGGTGTTCCACTAGAGTTAGAATGCAACCTGAATTATATGGTTTCCATATAACTGTAGATGGTGATACGCTTATCAGTGATAGTACATTGATAAATTTAGATGAATTGGCTAACTACAAGGAAGCAATAGCAGGTCCTGAGGCATCCAAATGGCAAGAGAAAATGAACAACGAGATCAAGTCCATGTATGACAACCAAGCTTGGAATTTGGTTGATAATTCACCAGGTGATAAGACAATTGGGTGCAAATGGATCTTCAAGAAGAAGACCGACATGGATAGAAAGGTACACACTTTCAAGGCTCGACTGGTTACGAAGGCCTTTAATAAAACCCCAAGGGTTGACTATGATGAGAACTTCTCATCAGTGGCTAAGATAAAATCTTTTGGATAATACTCGCCATAGCTGCATTTCATGACTATGAAATTTGGCAGATGGATGTCAAAACTGCTTTCCTTAATGGGAAGTTGGTTGAGGATGTTTACAGGTGTCAACCAGAGGGTTTTGTTGATGCAAAGTTTCCCAATAGAGTGTGTAAGCTTGAGAAATCAATCTATGGATTAAAACAAGCTTCTCACAGATGGAATCTTTGTTTTGAGGAGAAGGTCAAGGAGTTTGGCTTCTTGTAGTGGGAGTTTGTAACCTTCCTGGTATTTTATGTTGATGACATACTTCTTATAGGAAACGACATTCCAACTTTGCAAGAGGTTAAGTCTTGGCTTGGAAATTGTTTTGCTATGAAGGATCTGGGAGAGGCTACTTATATTCTAGGGATAAGAATTATGAGAGACAAGAGTAAAAGACTAATTGGACTTAGTCAAAGTACATAGTTGTAAAAGGTGATAAAACGTTTTAGTATGGAAAATTCTAAGAAAGGATAACTGCCTATACAGAGTAATACTAAACTGAGTAAGATTCAGAGCCTGAGTACCAATGCAAAGATAGCAGAAATGAGTAGATTTCAATTTGCTTCGACTGTTAGATCTATCATGTATACTTTAACATGTACTTGCCCTGATGTGGCTTTTGCTTTAAGCATGGTCAGTCGTTATCAGGGAAATCCAAGTAGAGCTCGTTGGATAGTAGTTAAGAATATTCTTAAGTATCTACGAAGGACTAAGGACTGGGTCCTAGTACTTGGTGGCAGTAATGCATTAAGAGTAAATGGGTATAGTTACGCTAGCTTTTAAACAGAAGAGACAACTTTCGTTCTCAATCTAGCTAGTTGTTTACCTTAAATGGAGGATCGATAACATGGAAAAGTTCCAAACAAGAGATGGTGGCTAATTCTACTTGTGAATCAAAGTACATAGAGGCGAGCAAAGCATCAAAGGAGGCAATTTGGTTGAAGAACTTCATCGGAGACCTTGGAGTTGTTCCAACCATCAATGAGCCAATGGAAAATTTTTGTGAAAATAAAGGAGCGATTTCCTTGACAAAGGAACTAAGAGATCATGGCAGATCAAGACATATCGAGAGAAAATACCATTTCATCATACATAGGGTAAAAGAATGTCACCTCGTCGTGAATAGGGTATCATCAGAAGAGAATATTGCAGATCCCCTCGCAAAGGGTCTGAGTATGGTCAAACGCATTCAACATGCTATGAGCATTGGTCTGAGAGATGATATTACCTTTAGTAGTTAGATAGTTAATTGAAACTTGTAACAAAGTAAATGTAATTGACTTTTGGTGATTAAGTAATGGAGAGTTACTCATGAGTTTGTTTACTACCTTTTGTCAATTGTTTATTATTGTGTTTCATTTTGCATGATTTACTTCCTGAATAATTCGATTATTCAAACTCCACAGTCGATCATACTTTTGGGGGTATGTAGTGAATTAAGATTGTCATGAATTATATTGTAGATTTTCTAAAGAGTTTTAGACATAACAATGGTATTGATGTAATGTTCATGAGTACTTTGAAATGGTGATTTAAGTATTTGATTAACCCACGCTCAAAGAATTACTTCTTGAAATTTATCACAAGTAATTCTGAGACGATAATATCTTATAATCTTATAACGGAGATATATGAGTTATAGTTTACAAGTCAGTCATGCATTGATGATATGTAAACACATCAGTAACTTGTTGTTATAAAACGTATTGTTGTGCATGATCTGATGAGTAAATGGTGCAAGCGTATAAGTCAAAGCTTATTTGTTCCTTTTGCTTTAACGGGAAAAGTGATATATTTGGGCCCCTCGGTGATTTGGTGTTGACTTATAGTATCGGGCCCAACCAGGACGTAGTAGATGTGTTCGATTAGAAGTTATATGTCATTACAAATCATAAATCTAGAAAACAAAATATTGGACAATGAGATTGATTATATTCCATGTCTCATGTCCGAATGACATTTTCCAAAATAGAGGATTATATGATCACTTATCTTAGTACACGTAACTGACGAGTCAGAGTTTGACAACGGCTTTTGGAAGCTACAATTATACTGGCAGTTATAGTTATAGACTTATCTAGGTAGGAGACTGTTGGATTAGGTATCTAAGCCCATAACTATAATTGGTAAGAACTTGAACAGATAGTAGCACGGTCCTTTTGGGTTGTCCTCAAACTTAGCAATTGGACACAGTATTTTTGGAGAGAGATAGAGAGAGAGTGTGAGATTTATTATTTGATTAATAAATTGAAATAAATAATTTTTTAATGTATTATGAAAATAATATATTAATGAGAAATAGTAATATTTAATTAATATATAATCAGAAATTAATTGGAATTAATTTTGGGATTAAAAGAATTAATTGAAAGTGCAGGGAACTTAAGAGCAATTGTTCAATAGTTGAACAAGAGGCATTCTAGAACCTTCTTGAGACCTTGGACGGTTTTATGGAGGCTCTAGGGTTTCTAGAATTATCCATGTGGACAATTAGGATGCTGGATAATTACCAATTCAAAGATAATATTATTCTTATTTAGGGTTTCCTTGTTGCTCTATATAAATGCCCCGGGCTATGATTTTCGACGACTCATGCCTTAGAGATTTTACGCCGAAATTATGATCTTTTTTCCTCTCTCCTCAATATCCTTCTTGCTTGTGTTGGGTGTGAGCCACTAGAGGCACAACGCTTGTGGCGCTTGCTTCCAAAAGATCAACAAAAGGGATTCTTGATTGTTTACTTCAACAATCAATAAGGTATGTATTCTATCTTATGAATTCAGATTTTAGATAAGAAATTTTGTAGTTTGATAGTTCATAGTATGTTGCCTTTATGTGAGAGACATAGATCCTTCATAGGTTGCATGTGTCCTGATCATTTAATTGTTAAATGTTTTCCGCTTAGAGCATAGAATTTTGTAACCTATGTTTTCCATCAATATTCCTAGCGACTAATGATAGTCTTGATTCCTTATTAATCCCAATGTCTACATCAAGATATATCAAGTAAGGAACAACCAGGTAGGATTATATCGGATGTAGGGTCCGCTTGGTATACAAAGTATACTATTTGGAAATCACACTTTAAACACATCTCTAAATCCAGCCTAGACGTCATCCCCGTAAGTAGATCAATTAGTATAATGACCATGAATCACTGATAAATCTTAATTATAGGTCCATAGTAATGACTATGACTATAATTAAAAGTTATACTTGAATAAAATAAGTGTAGCTTAACTTACATAGCTTTCTGATGAAAATCAGGAATTATGCGGGCATAATTCTGATCCAGGAGCATTTATTCACTGGCTATCTGACACCTCAAGGCCATGCAGAAGTAGCTGGAAACTCGGGAGTATCAGGACTAAGGGGTGGAAAGAGCTCTAGAGGATTATGGTGGAGTTAGGATGAGAAAATAGTTGGAACTCGAAGGTTTATATTGGCTGAAATGTGGTGTGTGCCACGCCCAAGATAAGGGCGCACTGCGCCTTATGTAGGGCAAGGATGACATGGCTAATTTCTGGCTTGACACGTGTTGCAATCCTGGAGGTCTGTCAGTACGCGCCGCACCTACAGTCTAGGCAAGCAGCTGCACGCGAAAATTTCTGATTTCTTAGAAAATTCAAATATTTTCCGTACGAGCTTCGTTTTTTACAGCTTTTATATCCACACGTAGCTATCAACGAGATCTACAATTTTCATTTAGACTATGTCTGCTAATGTTGAATTTATTTTTAAATTTATATTTTTAACAAGCTTAAACTGTTAAACTCCGTTAAAAATTCATAACTCTCTCATCTGACATTCGTTCTCGGCTGTCTCTATATCAACGGATAGGTAATGATGAGATCTTCAACTCTCGTTTAGTTTGTTTTTTCTAACAATCAATTGATTTTGAATTTGGTTTCTGAGTCGTACACTGTTATGCTGAAACTTTTAAAAATCATAACTTCCTCTCACGAAGTTAGATTTAGGCGTTCTTTATATATACAAAATCCTTGTCACATATACTATAAATTTGGTTAAAGTTATTTATTCTAAATAATCTTCTATCAAAGTCATTTTTTGTTGTTTATAATATCTTAAGTGTCTAGCCCGAATCTGCGGGTGTTACAACTAACACTTTCAGATCCACCATGCCGCAACTACCACCTTTATTGGTCACTTAGAGAACCAACTACCACCATCACTTCCATTTCCATCCAAATCTAGTCTGACACCTCTATTTCCACCCAATATTGTTTCGGAAATGAAAACTACACTCATATGATTTCAGATTCAATTTTTGGGGATGAACCTACACACACACACACAAAAATTGATTTTTTAGTGATAAACATGTACACACACAAGCCAATTTTTGGTGATAAACATACATATATAAATACATACGATTTCTGGAATGACCCCCCCCCCCCCCACCCACCCACCCACACACACACACACAAAAGTCAATTTCACATTTGATTTCAGGGGATGAGCACACACATAAACAAATCGAATTCATATTCATATTTAAAATCAATTCCAGGTTCGATAACTTTTTTCCTTTTGTTAGTGTATGTGTGTGTGTTTTAAAGAACAACCGTAGAAGACGATTGCAGGGCATATACGATTGTCGACAACTAACAACGCATGATCTTGAATCTGATTACCCTTCAGTTTTCAACAAACCCTACATGGTCTTGAATAGATTTGCTCTAATGGTCTTGTTCAAATTTTTCCGGTGGTCTTGTACAAATTTCTTCCAATAATAGTGAAGAGATGAATTTGATGTGGGTAGTGCTATAATAGAGAATATGATTTGGTTTGGGTGGAGAGAGAGAGAGAGAGAGAGAGACAGAGAGAGAGAGAGAGCGAGCTATATGTGTAAAGGACAAGGTATACAATGAATTGAAACCCCAGGGCCAACCTAGATTTACATGGTTGTCCTCACCATGTTATTTTTAAAGATCCAGATGGGTCCGATCACGTAGCTTTATCTTGGAATTATTTAAGTTGCCTTTAAATATTGCTTAACAAGTTAGGTTTTTTCATTTTTTTTTTTTCAGTTTTGGTTTTTTTACGACGGATCAATCGAGTGTTGAAACTTCAGTGATTCGACCTTATGACCATTCTCTTGTCAAGAGTTTAACTCTCAAATGATTGTCAAAAACCACATTGATTGTGTTTCTAGAGTTTCGAATTTTTTTATCATTATTATCGAGAGTTGAATACAAAAAATGAGAATGACTTTCTTTCATTTGTCCTTCCTTCTTCATATTATTCTTTCCTGGTCAACGACTAGCCAAACTAAGAAACAAAACCATCTAGATCCAATTCCAATCTAGTCGATTATATCATTATAACTAACGAAATCAATCAAACGGATTTTCTTAGACTTTCCAAAATCCATTACCCGAACTTTTTATATGCTAACAACATTTATTATTTGCATAAGAGAAATACATATGATGCAATTGCAACTAGTTTTATAAAAACAGTTACCAACTGTTGCAACATAAATCAATTATCCATGAAGCATATAATATTTTCACAACTCCATATAATATTTTCACAACTCCCGTAAAATGATAATGGTGGAATGTGGTGATGAGGGTACAAAGAGAAAATAAATAGGGGGACAAAGAACACATGGAATGGAGGTGCATTGAATTTAAGGGCCATGACGGCACGGCCAGTTCATAAATATGCATAAATGTCGTAACAATTTGATTAAACATCACACGTGGGGTTTTTTTTATAACTTTTGGTGCACTAAATGTTTACCGAATTATAGATCCACGATATCACATTTCTTAACACGAGTTGTAGAGTATCCATATGATTTCTTACACAATTTTTTCTGTTTAACGATAAATCTTATCTATTCATAAATTATTTTTCAATTTCACATATCTCTACAATGAGACTTGAATCCCCAACCTTAAACAAAGAAAGCAACACATGATATCGTTGGTTTAAAAATCATTTGATTTTTGTTACAAAATATCAATCGAGCTTCTTATTAGTTTTTGAATACATTATATTTGTTTTTACGTAGATTGATTGGGTTGGTTCATTTCCCTTCTTCTTACTCAAGTGGTGAAAAGTTGTTTGGAGGGTGTTTTTTATTTTTCTTGGTGCTATATTTGGAACTTTAAAAATGTTCGGCTTTTTGCTTCTTCTAAGCCGAAAACAACGGGCTATTTTAGGACTAGATTAGTTAGTTTGTCGTTTCAAAAAAACTAGGTTGGATGGTTATGTTCTTGTTTTTTTTCTCTTGCTAGTTTATTTTTTTATAGAACTTATGTCGTTTTACAAAAATATAAGTAATATTTTAATGGTAATCTTGTAAATTTGTTATAACGGCATGAACTTTTTGTTAAACGTTATTTAATCAAAATAACTTTTGGATTAAAAACATTTTATTTAAAATAAATTTTAAAAGCTCATTCTGTCGAACGAATTTTTTTTTCTTGAGATTTTTTTTAAAAACTAAAATATAAAAGTTTTCAAAACCTTTGAGGCAAACACACACTTTATACATTTTGCAAATTATATAAAAAAATCATATTAACAAAGTATTAGAACCTCATGGATTCCATTTTTTAAATGATAGAAATATTTAAAGGGATAATAACTTAAAAGGGTAATATATTTTTTGATTTGTATATATTTGGTCAATGAGTTTTTTTGTCCACATTTGACCATTTAACTTGTTTTTTGTCCATATTCAATCCTATAATCGGATACTCTAGGTTAAGCCGAAAAAATGACTTAATAAGGTAATATATTTTTCAGTTTATACACATTTTGTTCTTAATGTTTTTGTACACATTTAGTCATTATGACTAGTTTCTTCAGATTTTGCTACGACATCCTACGTTGGACAATCATTAATGAGGTTTTCCTATATGTCACTCGGCATTCACTTATATCATTATCATAATTAAAGAATCACTCAAATAATGTTAGAGCCTAAGTTTTCTCCAAGGAGAAAATGTATTCGTCTTCGGTTTCATCTATCTTCATAGCGGACTATGAGATTTTTTGTGATTGCTTCCTTCCAACTCGAATTTGCACTTCCAAGACAAAAGAATTAAAGAATGCGCTAAAAGAATTTGCTCTTCCAAGATAAAAGAACACTCTGGCAAAAAGTTTCATCTATCTCCATAGCAGACAACGAGATTCTTTGTGATTGTTTCCTCCCAACTCGAATTTGCACTTCAAAAACAAAGAATCTCATTGTTTGTTATGGAGATACATGAAACCAAAACCGAATACATCTTCTTCTTGGAGAAAGCTATGGCACCAATATTATTTGATCAATTTGTGAATTAGGTTACTAGTATAAGTGAAGCACGAGCCATATATGAGAACAACTCATTAATGATTGTCACACGTAGGATGTCGTGAGCAAAATATGAAGAACCCACTGATAAGGACTAAATATGTACAAAAATATTAATGACTAAATATGTACAAACTAAAAAATAAATTAACATGTTGAGTTATTTTTCCGGCTTAACCTGGAGTAGTTGATTATAAGGACTGAATGTGGGGAAAAAACAAGTCAAATGGTCAAATGTGAATAAAAAACTCAGTGACCAAATGTGTGCAAATCAAAAAGTATATCATCCTTTTATTTAAAATTGCCCAATTTTTATATGCATGTTTAAGCTTCTATGAAAATTAATAATTATAGCCGAAATAAAAGTATAAGAAATAAACTACAATGTTTGCTTTACCAGGATGGTAAAGTATCTCACAGTCGTAGTTATTGAGTAGTTCCAACCATCGTCTCTGCCTTATATTTGATTCCTTCTACGTAAGGATATATTGAAGGCTTTTATGATATGTAAATAGTTTTCATTTTGTTCCTTAAAGATAATGTCTCCGGATCTTTAGGGAAAAAAACCATTGATGCAAGCTCTAGATCATGTGTTAGGTAGTTTTTCTCGTGGGGATTCAATTTTGTCAAGGCATAAGCTATTACATTGTCTCTTTGGCTAAGGACGCATCCCAATCTAACTCTAGAAGCCTCAATGAAAACTGCAAAGTCATTAGTTCCTTCGATAGGATGAGGATTGGTGCTTCACATAATCGCTTCTTCAATTCACTGAAAGTCTTTTCTTGCTTCTCGCTCCAAGTATAGGTAACTCCCTTTTTGGTCAGAGTTGTCAGTGGATCCGCTATAAAAGAAAATTTTGGATGAACCTTCGATAGTAACCCGTCAATCCCAAAAAACTATGAATTTCAGTGGGAATCTTTGGCATCTCCCATTTCATAACAGCTTCTATCTTTGTTGGGTCAACCATTATGCCCTTCTGGCTAACCACGTGACCAAAGAAGTGTATCTATCCAATCTAAAATTCTCAATTAGAGAACTTTGAATATAGCTTTTCCTTTTTTAACAAAAAATCTAACCTACTCCTACTAAACTACTCCTAATATCACCTATATCTTGAACCCTCGATCTCAATAAGGGAGGACAACACCTGGTACCGCTTGGCTAGAAGCCCTTTGGTTCCTTCTTCAAGACTTCTAATACTTCTCAAAGATGTTTATCGTAATCTTGATTGTTCTTTGAATAAATCAAGATGTCATCGATGAACACTATTACTGATTTATTGAGAAAAGGTTACAAAATCAATGCATCAAATCCATGAATGTTGTTGGAGCATTTGTTAGTCCAAGGGACATAACAAGGAATTCATAGTGTCCATACCTCGTTCTAAAGGTCGTCTTTTTAATTTCTTGCTCTCTTATCTCCAACTAATGATAGCCTAACTTGAGATCAATCTTGGAGAAGACGGTTACTCCCTACAATTGATCGAACAAGTCATCTATCCTAGGTAGGGGTATCAATTCTTTATCGTAGCCTTGTTTAGCTCTCTATAATTAATTCACGTTCTCATTATACTGTCCTTATTTTTTATGAATAGTACGGAAGCTCTCCAGGGTGATGAACTAGGTCTTATAAAACCTTTGTCCAACAATTCATGGATTTGTGTCATCAACTCTTTCATTTCTATAGGTGATAAATGATACGATGCTTTCGTAATTGGCGTCGTGCTTGGCAATAAGTCGATTATGAATTCTACCTGTCTCTTTGGTGGTAATCCTGGTAATTCATCTGGAAATACCTTAGGAAAATCATAAATATATTAGTTATTGTCGTCTTTTCCTTCATTGCATCGGCCACATATGCCAAGAATGTTGTATATCCCTTGGTAAGGCATGTTTTGGCTTTCATCATCATGATGATTTCGGACTTCACTCTAGTCTTATCTACGTATACGAAGAATGGATCTCTTACAAGTGGACTGATGTGCATCATCTTCCTTCCACACAAGATATCTACGAGGTTTTCTCCCAACCAGTCCATGCCAAGAATTAAGTCAAACTCACTCAACTCAAAAGGTAGTAGCTCTCTACAAATTTTTTTCCTTTCAAGTCAATGGTTATAGTTTCTAACTTATTGCTAACAGATACATTTTGTAACGACCCATTTTTCACGTCCAAATATTTCATTTTTCAATCAATACTTTGTAAAAACATTTGTAAATAAACATTGTATGATCAATTCATTTCATAAACATATGTAGTGTCTGAAAACCAAAACATGAAATCAATCAAAAGGTCAGAGTATAAATCCCAAAACAATCTCATAAATGCGGAAAACACTGCGTGTGTATGATGTGCCGCTACCGCGCCGGCTCCTTCCCTTTCGACGAAGAGGTGCCTGAAACCAAAACTGAAAACCGTAAGCACGATGCTTAGTGAGTTCCCCCATCATACCACATACCATACAATATACTGTCAGGCAATTTTGGGGCGCCTGCCTTACCCAGGTCAAACCATTCTGGGGTGTTTGACGTACCCAGGTCAAACCATTCTGGGGTGCTTGACGTACCTGTCGGTCTATTTCTCCCGACTACTGGGGACTATTTCACCCCCTACTACTTCCACATAGCATAATATAATGTACTGTCAGACAATTCTGGGGTGTCTGACTTACCCAGGTCAAACCATTCTGGGGTGTTTGACGTACCCAGGTCAAACCATTCTGGGGTGTTTGACATACCCAGGTCAAGCCATTCTGGGGTGCTTGACGTACCTGTCGGTCTATTTCTCCCGACTACTGGGGACTATTTCACCCCCTACTACTTCCACGTAGCATAATATAATGTACTGTCAGACAATTCTGGGGTGTCTGACTTACCCAGGTCAAACCATTCTGGGGTGTTTGACGTACCCAGGTCAAACCATTATGTGGTGTTTGACATACCCAGGTCAATCCATTCTGGGGTGCTTGACGTACCCATCGGTCTATTTCACCCGACTATCGGGGACTATTTCACCCCTACTGCTACTATCACATATATCATAACATATCATGCCAGCATATAAACATATCATCATATACTGTCAGAAATATTTGGGGTGTCTGACCTACCCTTCGGTCCTAACAACCGAACTCTACTACTATCACATAACATATCAGGTTGTAGCAAACCTAGATGATATCACAAAGACAATCATCTAACATACAAATCCTACTGGTGGGCCGGCATTGTGGCCGTAGACCCACCGCTACTGGAAGGTAACTCACCTCGAAGAGTAGCTGCTGAAAGTCTGCTTGCTAGACGTCTAACTGATGCACCGGTAATCCTCCGGCTATAAATCCATAAACATAGATTAGTCACTCATAAATACCCTTAGGTCAAATGACTGACCTACCCCAGGTCCAAGGTCAACTCCTTGGTCAAAGTCAACTTCCAGTTGACTGGACTCACCGAGTCATCGCACAGACTCGCCGAGTCCCTCTCCTACTATCCCAGTACTTAACTCATCAAGTCCATCTTCCCACTCACTGAGTTACCCTTTACTCACTTCTTGGGACGATTAGACCGACTCGCTATCCGATTCGCCGAGTCGGAGAACAACTTGTCGAGTCCCACGAGCAGATCTCCTACTCACTTCCAAATCCTTACCAGATCATCCATCTTGAGGATTTGGGTTTCTGGGACTATTGCTACACGTTAAATTGCTAATTCCGCGTGCAGCTACGAAGGGTTGGACCTTCTACACTTAAACCCCTCTTAACTCAATAATAGTTCATATGAATCGCCGAGTTTGAAGAACAACTCGTCGAGTTCCAGGAAATCTTCATAGGACTCGCCGAGTTGCTCATCCAACTCGTCGAGTCTAAGACCATCTTCATAGAACTCGCCGAGTTCACTTTGTAACTCGTCGAGTCCCTTCAACCCTCATCCCATACAGGCCAAATCTGAGACATGCAACGGCTCCAAACCATAGATCTAAGCTCCTAGGGCATGCTTATCACGTAAAGTTGCAAACTTTACGTGCATGCATGGCCCTATGAGCTCCAAAAGCCAAATCCAAGCTCTTTATGAGGTCATACACTCAATAGGGACCTCAATCACTTCAACCACAGAGACTTTACACTTCTAAGATGTCCATAAGGTCCAGATCTGATGTCCTTTCAGAACATAGAGCATAAACACATGGAGTTTGAGGTTTTAGGGCTTGAAAACCACCAATTAGGGACAAAAAGAGGGATCTAATGAACTAGTGATCAAGGTAGGAACTTTTCTACCCGAATGGAAGCTTCTCACAAAGTAGATGTCGGATCTACTTCCCCTCCTTGCACTCTTCAACCTCCTGCTTCTTCTTCTAAGCTCCAAACTTCCTTCACAAAGACAAAATCACTCACAAGAACAATATGGGGGCTAGGGTTTCGCTCTATAGCTTTCAGGAAGTGTTAGGGACAAGGGAGGCCGAGTTAGAGTGTTTAAATAGGGTGCAAACACCCGGATTAGGGTTTTACTCGTCCAGCACGGACTTGCCGAGTCTAGGATATGGAATCGCCGAGTCTCCAACTTAAACGTGCTCAGAATCCCGTCCCTACTCGGCGAGTCAGGCCTAGAACTCGCCGAGTCCAAGGCTAAAATGAGAAAAATACAAACAGAGAAATCGCACCAGGAATCCGGTGTTACAAATCTCCCCCACTTATCTTAGACTTTGTCCTCGAAGTCTGTTGCCCGTTCCCGGAACAATTCCGGGTAATGCTCCATCAATTCATCCACCAGCTCCCAAGTCCATTCTGAGCCTTTCCGGTGCTGCCATTGCACCTTCACCAGCTCCATTCTCTTGTTCCTCAGATCCTTCGACTTCCTGTCGAGGATAGCCACAGGCCGCTCAATGTAATTCAGGTTGTCATCGACCTGAATATCCTCCAAAGGCACCACTACCGAGTCGTCCACCAGACACTTCCACAACTAAGAGACGTGGAAAGTGTTGTGCATTTGGCTGAGTTCGGCTGGCAGATCCAACCTATACGCCACCTTGCCCACCCGGGCTAATACCCGGAACGGTCCAATGTACCTGGGGCCTAACTTGCCCCGCTTCCTGAATCGGATGACACCTTTCCAAGGCCACACCTTCAAGAGAACCATATCCCCGACCTGGAACTCCAGGTCTAATCGGCGCTTGTCAGCGTAACCTTTCTTCCGACTCTGTGCAGTCTGAAGCTTGCTCTGAACTTGCTGAATCCTATCGGTCGTCTTGAGCACCACTTCGGTGCTCCCCATGACCCTTTGGCCAACCTCACCCCAACATATCGGGGTCCTGCACCTCCTTCCGTACAACATCTCGAAGGGAGGACGGTCAATACTAGCGTGGTAGCTGTTGTTGTATGAGAACTCAACTAGAGGAAGATAGGTATCCCAGCTACCATCGAAGTCTAGCACGCACGCCCGCAACATAACCTCAAGAGTCTGGATGGTCTGCTCACTCTGGCCATCTGTCTGCGGGTGAAAGGCGGTGCTAAAATGCAGACGAGTGCCCAACTCGTCATGGAACTTTTTCCATAACCTGGAAGTAAACCGAACATCTCTGTCTGAAATCACGGAAACGGGCACTCCGTGCCGCGCCACCACCTCTCGGATGTAGATATCGGCCAACTTCTCGGCCGAGATACTCTCCTAGATCGGTATGAAGTGGGCGCTCTTTGTCAAAGTAAATGATTTATTAATATATTATAAAAATAATATATTAATTATAATCAGTATAGTTTAATTAAAAAATTAATCAGAAATTAATTTGATTAATTAAAGGTGGAAGGACTAAAGGTGACAATGTTTAAAAGTTGAAAATTGACCAATTCTAGAACCTCCCATGCGGGGGGGGGGGGGGGGGGTATTAGAGGAGTCCTAGAGGGTTTCTAGAGCTTTTCTTAGGCTCTAAGGAAACTTGGGTTCCTTAGGATTGAAATCAAAAGGATCAAGGTTAACTAAAAGGAACATGCATTATCCTTAGCCTCGCTATCACCTATATAAACCTCCTTGGGTTATGATTTTTGAAATCACTTCATTCCAAAGAGAGAATTTGAAATTTTCCTTCTTCCTCCTCTCTCCTCTTAAGCCACTAACTTGCTAAGGTTTGGATGTGAGCTATTAGAGGCATGAGACTTCTGGTGGTTGCTTTCTGTAGACCAACAAGGAAGGATTATTTGTTTATTTGCTATAATAAACAAAAGGTATGTTTTTCTAATAACCCTTTTCTTAAATTTCGAAAATAGCAGTGTACATCTAAGGTTCTTGATATTCAAATATTTGTTGCTAATCGTAGTGAGAATATAGATCATTTAGGTTGAATGTGAACTTAGGGTTTAAGTTTTTCCGCGAAAATAAGATTTTTGTAACCTATAAAACCCATCAGTGGTATCAGAGACATTGTTCTCATTGATGTTTCACAAAGTTGAATAGATCAAAATTAGGGTTTATAGAAACTAAACCCTAAGGAGCCAATTCTCGAAATTCCCTAGGGTTCTTGAAGCCTAGCCTCCACCCTATATTTTTGAAATTTTCAAGGGTTTTAGAAACCCTAGCCCCCTTTGCCTAATTTTCGAAAATTAAGGATCCCTTTTAGGTTTTGCCTTGTTTTCTTATTTTTTATTTTAATAGCCTTAAAATGTGAACAATTAAAACATGATAAACCCTAGCCTATTTTTTGAAAACTAGAAGGCTTAGGATTAGGATTAAATTGAATTATTTTCTTAATTGTTTAATTGTAAGTAATTATTTAATCCATAATGATTTAATTAATTTAATTAATTTTTTAATTAAAAGATAAATATTAAATCATAATTGGTTTATTTTTAAATTAAATTAATTTTTATTAATTTCGAAAATTTAAATCTGAACCTATTATTTTAGAAAAGTTTTAAAATACACCTTATATTATATATAATTAAAAGGTTAATATATTATATGTATAAGACAAGTCAATCAAATCGCTATTATGCCTCATCCGTGAAGCCATACTATAAGGGGAGTTTAAGGAAGCGCCTATAAAATGACCATCATTGGGTATCCACTTTTACCCACCGCTCTCTTGCATGATGGAGGGTTGTTACCTGAATGGATTTGATAGGACATAATCTCATTAATAAGTATAATGACCTAAAGTAACTAAAACCATTTTTAAAAATTTCACTCTTAGTTACTTTAGGGAAAATATGAAAATTATGCTAATCTATGAAAACGCACATCATGATTTATACATCACTAGCGGAGCGTGTGAGGTTAACCAACACACTATTAGGGACTATAAAGAGATATGATGGGCATCTTGAAAATTATCATTGTTTATAGAGCGTGTGTGGATAACCATCACATCAATGAGAGATGATAAATGACATCGAGGTTGTCAAGCATGTTTGCGTGGTTATTCACATCTCGTTTGTGATCCTCGGAATCTCAGTCACAAAAGTCGGAGTATAATCTGATATTAAACATTTCATTGATAAGATTCAATGAATCTCAAAGGATCTACGAGTTTCATAATATTAGAATTGGAAAAAGCCTTACTTACCTAAAATATATTCAAATTTGATTACGACATCACTCTTCAAAGTTCGAATAAAAAAATATGGATTCTAGCCTTAATTTAAATTTATGGGTTGATAATTAAGGATTAAAATCAACTAATTTGATTTCTCTCTAATCCCATTTTTTGATGTCTTATGAAGATAGAAATTGTCTTACTCGTTCTTATGGAAATGGTTTTCCTCAATCTTCTGGAGATAGTCTTCCAATTTCAAGTCAAGGTGAAAGATATGGACTCTCCTAACGTCACGTTTTTCCTTAAGTTGAAAGATATAAGACTACTCAATCCCTACTGGCATGTAAACATCAAGATGGAAACTTTGTGTGTGCGCATGTTCTGAAAATGAAATCGTACACTGACAAGTTTTTTCCCAATTGACTTGCTTCTTCTCTCACTTCCAAAGTTATATGCTCAGTTCATTGAGAACTTTTATATGAGGAATATCGAAATTAACCTAATTGATCTAACCCAAATGTTGATGGTTGCTGAAGCATAAATGCTTAAAAGCACATCTGAAGTAGAGACGCTTATAAAGTCTAATTCCAAGGTTTCCATGGACATTGACAACGATGACAATAGTGATCCATAAAAGATTTCTCTTCCCAATGGAAAGGGGTGGTCCAAGATCAAATAGTTTGATCGTATGGTAAAGAGAAAAGCTACTTTTGGGATCGTTCCATGTGTTGACCCCAAAGAGTCCATTTGTGTTTACTACCAATTAAAGGGACATTGGAAACAAAGCTACCTAAAATATATGAAAGATCTTAGAGATAGTAAAGTCAAGTTGTGTGACTCTACTTCAAGTACATGCATTATCTGACTCCATTGTGTTATAAGTTCCTATTCATAGACTCTTAATACATGTAAGTCCCCAAATATGCTTGTGTATCAATCAGATCCAATTGATGGTGCGGAATCCCAATCAATTGGATGATGTCAGATCAAATAGAAGAGAAGGAGAAGAAGAAGATGACGAATCTTGTATTATTTGATGATTAGAATGTAGATCCAAATACAAGATTCACACACACTAACACACACTCTTCTTCTCTCTAGTTTCTCTCTCTACAATATGCTCTCTTCTCTCTTCTAGCCGTACACTCACATCACTCCTCACCCTATATATATGAGACACCATCCGTACACCCGTGTACGGTCGTACACAGGTGTGCGGCCGTACACACGAGTACAGCCGTACACAGCCACAAAAATTACATATTACATTATAGAAAAATATATTTTCCTAAAAAGGCAAAGTATAAACCATATTTTTGACCCAACAATCTCCCCCTTGGTTTATAGCTTTCTTTTCTAATTGACCCAACAAACTCCCCCTAAAATATAGTTGGCTCTTCTTGTCAATCATTAATGAGAGCTTGGCTTCAGCTTTTAATCTTCAATTTATTCATAGCATCAGGATGAACATATGAATCTTCTATGAATGACTTCATCTTGAGCATTTTGGAATTTCTTCAAAATTTGACATTGAACGCACATTGGGTGAGGATGCTTGATGTACTGATTCTTGAAAGATAGCGCTTTCAGTTTGAGAATCTTTAGAGAGAACTAATCTTCTGGATCACTTCAGTCGGTACAAAGATAGCGGCAGATTGATTGAGGAGGCTTCAATGCAATCTGTCACATAATCTTCAAGAACAGCTTCACCTTGCTTCTAGGGTTGAAGGATTGAATGTTTAAAGAATAATCTTCATTTCTTGCTCCTTCGAATGCGAATTCTTCGATGATCACGCCTTGGCTCAGAAAATCTTCAATACAGTCTCCATGAGTCTTATCTATACCTGAAATCACTTTTCAAGACAAAACAAAACTAAAAGAAAACTTTAGCACACAATATTTTTTTTGGGTTTTTCATATTTTCTAAAAAATTAAAACAGAAACAAAAATATTTTTGGATTTTTGATTTTATTGAACAAGAAATAAAACAGAAATAACACTATTTTTTTATTTTTTGATTTTTGTTTGATTTTTGAATTTTTCTGATTTTTGTTTGATTTTTGAATTGTTTTTTTAAATTCCCCCCTTAAATTTGTGCATAGAGGAAAACTATGAACAAATTTAACAAAAACAAAAATATTTGGGATCAAAGTTGTGAGACAGTCTTAACTTCTTTATTTGTACCTTCACCTTCATGAATACATATGGTCAATTGTCAGTATTGTGATCCACTTAAGCACGAAGAATATTGACAGACTTTTCTAAATAAACCATTTAGCTGACGACGACCACGGGTATTATTGTCCACTTAAATTAAGAAACGAGATCTACAGACAACCTCTAAATTGTTCAATTTTGGTTGCACTAGAACGTGTTCCCCACTTCCCGATATACCCTGGTTATCAAGAACTTCCTAAGGACTCCTTATTTTAGGTGAGTAAACAATTATTAAAGAGGAAGTCAGATTTAGAGATAGATACATATGTTGTGTCCTAGGTCGGATCTATTTCAATCATGCAGAGGGGAAAACATACGACTAACAGAGATAGAGGGTTATAGAGATAGCAGGGTGCATATGTTGTGTTCCAGGTCGGATCTTCCGATCACGCTGAGGAGACAGCATATGACTAACAGATAAGAAGAATTTCATAGATAAGGAGATGCGTAGAATTAGAGTTGCATATGTTGCATTCTAGGTCGGATCTCTTCCAATCACGCAGAGGAAGCAACATATGACTGACAGATAGAAAGCAAGAAAATAACTTCCTATAGACCTACTGTGACAACCGTCAAAATTCGAATCGGTTCTAGATTTGAATAAACTTAGTTGCACGTATAGGCACTACACATATTAGACTTAGTAACTAGAAGCTAAGTTATAACCTAGTAGAATCTTGTAAACAGATAGAGACAATGGATACTGTGCTTTGATTTCACATTGGTATGTGAATTCTACAACTACTTAACTGTAGTGACTATCCATATCCGGGTCACTCTTTGACTTGAACAACATTTCATGAATCATATACACACATCATGCACTTGACCTAGAAGTAGAAGTTAGTTCAAAGTCTCATAGTTAAGTCAAAGTTGAAGACTAGGACTAGTATACTTGATTCCTCAATTTCGATTGAATCTCGGAATCACTACATAGAATGACAATAAACCAATAAAAATAAATTACAAACATTAATTATAACTATAAAAGAGTTATAATACCATAATATAATTTAAAGTCTCAAATATTCTATTTATTTTGATATCCAAAGATTTACAACTCTCAAAAACCCTAAATGCCCTAAAAACTCACATTTATGAACTTTAATCTTAAAAATTCTATAACAATAATTATGAAACTTATAATATGATCTTATAATAATTAAAATTATGAAAATTAATTGAAGGAAAATAAAATTTAATTCAATAACAATTACCCTAAATTTATAAAGCAAAATAAAGGTTTTATGAATAAAAACTTGATTTTAGTGTATATTTTATAAAAAGTTTGATATTTTTATAAAAGATTTAAATTTTTATAAAAGAAACAAAAGAGAGGAAGCCTCTCTCACCCAAAATCTCGGCCTCCCCTCTCCCAAGACCCTCCTCCTCTTCCCAATACACCATTTTCCCAAGTCATTAATCAATTTCACTCACCCACTCCATCTATTTCTCTCTCACACTCCCTCACTTCATTTTCTCTCTATTCTCTCTTCCTCTCTCCCTCAACCACAAAATTCTCTAGAAAATGGGTCATAGAACACACCATGAACTCTAAATCTTAATCATCTTGAGGTGTTCTTAAAGGTAAACCCGAAAATCATTCATTTTCCTTCTCTTTTCCTTCAAGCTTTACTTGTTTTTCATGGATTTTCTCCATCTTCTACCCCATTCTATTGTAAAATCATGAACATTTGCACCTACTCACGGTTTTGATGATGATGGTGGTAGGATTTCACCCAAAAACAACATGCATGTTGTAAATGGTGAAATCCAAGGACCTAAACCTAAGTCAAAATCAAGGAAATGCACTTTTCGACATGTTTTGGTGGAAAATCACCACATGCATCCAAAGTTTTCTTTCAAAAACGAATCTTAAACATTTCAAACTTATAAATGGTCTTCAAACAAACATGCATGTGATGATCTTCAAGCTTAGATGCTAGATCATCAAAGTATGTTGTTAAAAGCTTTCAGATATGTTCATGAATGATTTATTTCCAAATAAATATCTAAAACTCATTTTCTGACCAAATCCGATTTTTCCCGGATTCCCATCAACAAAATAAGATGCTCTATAAATTTCCAGAAGATAATGCATTTATCTCGAATTACTATAATTAATGCAAGAAACTAGGGCAATAAATCATATAAAATACTTTTTCAGGTCTATAAATCCTAGGAAACTTTGTGGATTACCCCAATGCTAAATAATGACTTCAAATAAAAGTTCATGGATTTTTGTTACTGTTTAACATAGTTTTGAATTGTCTTTTTGTTTGGCTCCAATAAATCATAAAACCACTTTATAGAAGGTAAAAGGGATGACTAGAAATTTTATCAGCTTCATCCATATGTGAAATACTTAGAAAACTATTTTCATAAATTTTCATAATGCATTCCTATTTTTCCCCGATTTTTGTATTTATAATGTCCTAAAAACAGACAAAATAGCTCTGCTCATCCAAAAATTATGAAAATTTAACATAATACCTTGTAATACATTAGGAGATTACCTAAAATTTTTGATGATTTTTCTCTTCTGTATACTATTTTTCTCCTATTTTCTAAGATTAAATACACTTAAATACACAAAATCGGATTTCAGTATATAAAAACCACATTTGGTATCTTTCACAGATTATTTAAACATTAAATGAACTTTAAAAAAATTTTGGTAATTTACTTTAACTTTTTAATAATTATTCTCCAATTAATGATTATTTAAGAGGATAAAACAAAGAAAAATAGAAAGACTAACTGAAAAATACCTTTTATATTTTTCACATCTTCTACATGTATAATAAAAGTGTTACGAAAGTTTTGGGAAAATCTGGAAACATTTTCCTATTTATTTCAATTTTTTTTAGAATAAATGCTCAAAAATCATAAAATTTGGTTAAACAGTTTAGAAATCAACTTTTATATTTTTCCCAGCTTAAAAATGTTTAATAACGTTAATACAAAAAGTTTGGGTAATTTTGGAAACTGATTTCTATTTTTCATGAATTTGTATCTATTTAGAGAATTAAATATATGAAAAATGGTTATACATACTCATAATCCATGAAAATATATCTAGATGTCTTTTAGTACATTTACAACAAAAATCTAAAGTTTGGTAATTTTTATTAACTGTTTAATATTTTTCATGATTTTATGGTTATTCAAGAAACTAAAATCGTGAAAAATAGTCAAACAAATCAAAAATTCAAGAAAATTTATCTTGAGGTCTTTGACTTCAATTAAAACTAAAATTCAAACTTTGGGAAATTTTAGAACTAAATTAATTTAGTTTTGAATATTTAATCATTGGAACACCTCTTAAAATGTTAAATATTAGCATTTCAATAATGGGAAATTTCCACTTAAATTGTTATATAAAAATTGATTCATTGAAATTAAATTTTCACAGAAAAATGTTTGTAACTTATCAATATTAAATTTTGACACATTATTGGCATAATTCTATTGTAATAGTAAATATACTAGTATTATATTACAATTAGAGACTCATTAGTGTGTAACATCGTTGTAGGAAAATGATAGTGGTACGAGTGGAGCGTAGATCAAGGCATCATTTGCATCATCTCAATGTATTGTGAGTATTCACGTACTCCCCTATTTTCGGTTTTTATGTTTTGGGGTGGAAAAGCATGTTCTAAACTATTTATGTTCGTTATATTTAATTGACTCGTATAAACTTGATTACTATATTTTGCATATTGTGAGTATTCACGCACTCCCCTGTTTTCAGTTTTTAAATGTTTTGGGGTGGAAAAGCATGTCCTAAACTATTTTTATGTTTGTTGTATTTATTTTGACTTCTATGAAACTTGGTTGCTATATTTTGTATGTATGTGTATGTTACTTTCATGAGGACTGTATCGCGGTTAAGTCCCTGGAATCTCTAGACACAACTCGTTAACTCTTTTGAGCCTATGGTTATTATGGATACCGCTATCAGGAGGTAGACAACTCCTCACTCGCACGATTCGCTTGAGTGCATTTTACCATTTTATACACTTTGTTTGCGATACACATAGTAGTCAATAAGGCACGATTCAGTCATTAGGCTTGGGTTGTGAACTCATGAATGGAAACTTGATGCACATACTATTCTTTATGCACATACGAAACTTGTATTCCCATGTTAGCAACGACACTTGTATACTTATTTTACCAATGAAACTTGAATACTTATTTTAGTAACGAAACTCATTACTCATTATAGCAATGAACTTTGTTTCTCATTATAGCAATAAACTTGTATCTCATTATAACAACGAACTTTTGTTACTAAATACTTACTTGTTTTAGCAACAAACTTAGTTGCTTCTTATAGTAACAAACTTGTTTGCTCCTTGTAGCAATGAAACTTGTTTACTCATTTTAGTATCAAACTTTATTTCCCATGAGGATATGAACGTTGCATCTCTTTTGGGCAACATACTTTATCTCTCATGATGACAAAGAACTTTGTTTTTACAAACTTATTTACTCCTTTTAACAATATACTTTTATTATTGGAAACTTTTATCAAAACTTTGATTTCGATTCATGAACCAATATTATTTTGTTAAACTTGTGAGTACTCACCAACTATTTTTATAGTTGACGCTCGTTTTACATGCTTTTTCAAGAATCATCAAGTAAATGGCACTTAGGGACACATCACTTTTAGGAGCATTCGCATGTGTTGTATTTCAATTTACATTGTAATTTCTTTTAAAATTTGTTCAAACCCATTGTAAATTTGTAATGATTTTTAATACTATGGTTGGTGTTATCTTTTAACTTTTGCTATGAAACCCTTTATACTGCCACACCTCGTGTTTCCGCTTTAGCGGGGTGTGACACCTACTTTATCAGAACCCCCCAGTCGCGCTATCAGAACCAGAATTAAGGACATAATTCCTTACATCAAGGAAAAGTTGAACCATTGTTCTAGATGCGTATTAATTTAGTGTATCTCGTGGGTTCCCATGTTTATCTCATTGCTCAATCTACCCGAGTGTCGTATGGTCAGTCCAAACAATCCTATCTAAATCCACATTGTCAAATCCTTCATGCCTACCAGCACATTGAACACAGAGTCTAGACAATTCAGATTTAGTCCCTTACACATGTTTTAGATTGCCCATTATCACTTTATATTTATATCACTTCCTAAATAATGCCTACTAATGAAAAAACTATAAAAGATTGTCTTTAAAACGAATCAGATTAAGATAAACTTAGGAGTATAAAGAAGAAAACTCAAACCGTAAGTTACCGATTGAATTTGCATCTAGAAGGTCTGAGAACAGCACGCATAATCTCAGAACAGATCCGAAAATTCTTCATGTCATTAAGCACTAACCCCGTTTGTGATCTCTTCCTTTCCTCATTTTCCGCAAAAGGACACATACTCTCAAACAAAGGTCTGAATGTTGTATAGTTAAGAGATATCCCCTATCATGTGTCTGGAACAGCCACTACCAACAAACCGAAGTCTGATTATATGCCTCCATAGCTGCTCCGACACAGAGCGGAATTAGTTGGTCTTTGGAACCCAATCCATTTTGAAACTAGGTCGACCTTTGTCATCTTTGCAAGGAACATTCTGATGGGTTTTAGTCATAAGAACTTTCCTATGTGCGCATGCAAAACCCTAATGCTTGGATCTAGGCTTTCTAATTAAACATGCTTTGAATCCAAGACTTCTAATGGCTAATTAGGTTAAATAACAACATTGAAACAGATCTAGAACCATACCTTTGAGTTCCTTGTTGATCTTGTAGTCTTGGAGCTTCTAGAGTCACAATTGTCACTCCTCTAATGGCTTACAAACACCAATAGCAAGGAAGATGATTTAGGAGAGAGGAGAGGGAAGGAAATCGGCCAGGGTTCTCTTACTTTAGGTGAGGTGCCGATTTCCCATGCCCATGGGGTCTATTTATACTTGTAGATTCCTTAAGGGTTACAACCTAAACCCTAATTGGATAATCTTCTCTTAAGGCTATCCAAATCCTTTCCTTAGATAAGTCATTGGATGATTTTGAAGCTATCCTAGCTTCTAGAATCTGTCCCTTGTATATCTATAAGGATTTATAGTTTATTGCTAAACTATCAAACAATTGACAGTTTATACCCCTTTATTTAATTAACCTCTTTAAGTCACCAAATTAATTCCAATTAATTCTATGACTTATATTAATCAAATAACAATATATTATTCTTTATATTATTCCCATAATATATTAATAATATTTACTCTCTCTTAATAAATCATCCTATCAAGTTGCTATGGTGAAGGCAACCCAAAAGGACCATGCACAACCGGGTCAAATACTTGCCTAATATAGTTGCAGCCTTAGACACTATTCCAACAGTCTCCCACTTGGATAAGTCTAGTAACTATATGCACAAGTACAATTTGGTTTGCAATCGTAGCTCTCAAAGATGCTGTCAAACTCTGATCTAATCAATCTTGTCCTTTAGATAAGGGATCGTACAGTCCTCTGTTAGATATCATGCTGACAATCCTATGGAATGGTTAGTCAAGCATTTAGGTTTCTCGATCTCTGATTTATTTGACATAGAACTTAATTGAACACATCAATTCAGTTCTGACCGGGCCTGACACATAAGTCAAATCAAATCATCGAGCGGCCGAGATATCACTTTTATCTTCTTTAGATAAAAGTTACAGATAAACTTCGACTTATATGCATTTACTTATTCATTAATCAACTATACACAACAATGTGTTTTATAACACCGAGTTACTGATGCGTTTTCGCATTATCAATGTACAATCAATTAACAAATAACAAACCATATATCTAGGTTTTAAGACTATATGATATTATCGTCTTGCGATCACCTTTTTATATCATATTCCATAAGGTGATTCCAGCAAGCGCGGGTTTGTTCCAATGCTCAAAACTAGTTCATAAGCACTCATGAACGTTGCAGCAACCCTTTGCTATGTCTAAAACCATTTAGACAATCTACACACCAATTCATGACAATCTTCATTCATATCTACTCCCAACATATGAACGATTGTGGACAATTTGAACAATTCGATTATTCCTAATAAACTCAATTATTCTGGAAGTCAAAACATGCAAAGTGAAACAATAGTTAAACAATTAACATAAGATAGTAACATTACTCATAAATAAAACTCCTTTATTTAATCATCAAATGTTAATTACATTTATCTATTACACGTTTCTAATACTATCTAATCTATGCTAATATCATCCTTCAGCCCAATACTCCTAGCATGCTGCAAGTGCTTAACCCTACTCAGTCCCTTCGTAAGCGGATCTGCTGGGTTATCTTCTGATGATATCCTCTTCGCTACGAGTTGTCCTTCTTCTACACGATGTCTAATGAAATGGTATTTTCTGTCGATATGTCTTGATCTACCATGATCCCTCGGTTCCTTGGTCAAGGCAACCGCTCCTTCGTTATCACAAAAAATCTCCATGGGCTCCTTTATGGCAGGTACAACTCCAAGATCACCGATGAAGTTCTTTAGCCATATTGCCTCCTTCGACGCTTCGCTCGTTGCAATGTACTCTGATTCGCACGTTGAATCAGCTACGGTCTCCTGCTTGGAACTCTTCCATGTCACTGCTCCTCCATTTAGGGTAAAGACCCAGCCCGACTGCGAACGGTAGTTGTCCCTGTCGGTCTGAAAACTGGCGTCACTGTACCCTCGCACCTTCAAGTCATCACTCCCTCCGAGGACTAAGAACCATTCCTTCGTCCTCCGAAGGTACTTAAGGATATTCTTCACCGCAATCCAATGTGCTCTGCCAGGATTTCCCTGATATCTGCTAACCATGCTCAAAGCGAAGGCTACATCAGGGCGAGTACAAGTCATAGCGTACATGATTGAGCCAACTGCGGAAGCGTATGGTACTCGGCTCATTTCTGCTATCTCAGCTTCGGTACTCGGACTTTGAGTCTTACTTAACTTGGCATTACTTTGTATTGGTAATTCTCCCTTCTTCGAGTTTTCCATACTAAATCGTTTTAGTACTTTATCCAAGTAAGTATTCTGACTAAGTCCAATTAGTCTCTTACTTCTTTCTCTTACTATCCTTATTCCCAAAATGTAAGAAGCCTCTCCGAGGTCCTTCATAGCGAAGCACTTCCTGAGCCAGGACTTAACCTCCTGCAGAGTCGGGATGTCGTTTCCTATGAGTAATATGTCATCGACATATAGAACGAGGAAGCTTACTACACTCCCACTGGTTTTGACATATACACAAGATTCGTCTTCGCTTCGTACAAATCCAAACTCTTTGACTTTCTCATCGAAGCAAAGATTCCATCTGCGAGACGCTTGCTTAAGTCCATAAATGGACTTCTCAAGCTTACACATTCTATTCGGATGCTTCAGATCCACAAACCCCTCTGGATGAGCCATGTAAACATCCTCAGCCAACTTTCTGTTAAGGAAAGCGGTCTTGACATCCATTTGCCAAATCTCATAATCATGAAATGCGGCAATTGCTAGCATCACTCTAATAGATTTAATCTTCGCGACTGGTGAGAAGGTCTCATCATAGTCCACTCCGGGAGTTTGAGTAAAGCCTTTCGCAACCAATCGTGCTTTATATGTGTGTACCTTTCCATCCACGTCGGTCTTCTTCTTAAAGATCCATTTGCACCCAACGGTCTTACGTCCGGGCACATAATCAACCAAATTCCAAACTTGGTTATCATACATGGATTGGATCTCGCTATCCATTGCCTCTTTCCACTTTGCAGACTTCGGGCCTGCCATGGCTTCCTTATAGCTATTAGGTTCATCAAGATTTATTAGTGTACCATCACTAATATACGTGTCCCCTTCGGTAGTAATATGAAAACCATAAAATTGGGGATGAACTCTAACTCTATCGGAACGTCTAAGAGGTAAGGATTCGTCAATTGGTTCAACCGGAGTTTCCTCCTCGGGTTGAGTGCCAGCGGTAGAGGTTCCTTCATCTATCGACTCTTGAATCTCTTCAAGCTCGATTTGCCTCCCACTGTCTCCTTGGCTTATGAGTTCTCGCTCTCGGAAAACTCCTATCCTCGCAACGAAGACAACATTGTCCTTCGGTCTATAGAAGAGATATCCAAAGGATGTCTGCGGGTAGCCGATGAAAATACATCGCTTACTTCGAGGTTCGAGCTTGTCGTGAGTATCTCGTCTTACGAAATCCTCGCAACCCCAAACCTTGATATGTGCCAACGAGGGAGCTTTCCATGTCCACATCTCGTGAGGTGTTTTGGCAACCTTCTTAGTAGGGACTCGGTTAAGGATATGGGCGACAGTCTCTAAGGCATACCCCCAAAAAGAGATAGGTAGTGAAGCACGACTCATCATAGAGCGAACCATATCTAATAAGGTTCGATTACGCCTTTCTGCCACACCATTCAACTGCGGTGTCCTAGGAGGAGTCAATTGCGAAACTATTCCACACTCCTTGAGATAATCGTGGAATTCAAGACTTAGGTACTCTCCTCCTCGATCGGATCAAAGCATCTTGATTTTCCTGCCCAATTGATTCTCCACTTCATTCTTAAACTCTTTGAACTTTTCAAAGGTTTCTGACTTTTGCTTGATTAAATAGATATACCCATATCTACTATAATCATCGGTAAAAGTCACATAGAAGCGGTTCCCATCCTTCGTGGTTGATCTAAATGGTCCACATACATCGGTATGTATTAGGTCCAATAGACCTTCACCCCTTTCACATGTACTCGTGAAGGGTGACTTGGTCATCTTTCCAAGTAAACAAGACTCGCATGTGTCATCTTCCCTAAGGTCGAATGACTCCAACACTCCATCCTTTTGGAGTTGGGCTATGCGTTTCTTGTTGACATGTCCAAGACGACAATGCCATAAGGATGCTTTATCCATACTAGTGGAAGAATCTATATTCAAAACATCATTTCCTAAGTTATCAACAATCATAACAGTTTCATATATTCCATTACATGGTATAGCTTCAAAGTAAAAGACACCATTTAGATAAGCCAAAATAGAACCATTCTCATTATTAAAAGAAAATCTAAATCCTTGTCTATATAAACCATGAAATGAAATGATGTTTCTAGCCATTTCTGGCGAATAGCAACAATTGTTCAAATCTAAACATAAATTATTCCTAAGCACTAAAGAATACACTCCAATCTTGGTCACAGGCGACGATCTTCTGTTCCCCATGATTAGATTGATCCTTCCTTGCTCCACATCCCTACTTCTTCTTAGTCCCTGCACATTAGAACAAATGTGATAACCACAACCGGTATCAAGAACCCAAGAAATAGCATGATTAGAATCGTTAGATTTAATTGTGTATATACCTGCAAAAGATGGCTTGATCTTTCCTTCTTTGATTGCTTGCAGGTACTCTGGGCAGCTTCTCTTCCAATGTCCTATCTTGTGGCAGTGGTGACACTCTGCCTCCTTCAAGTTAGGGCAGGGCTTAGCGGGATCAACTTTGGTCCCACTAGAAGAGGAACCATCTCGGGCTTTGACCTTGCGATAGTTCTTCGATGAAGCCTTCCTCTTCTTTCCCTTTCCTTGACCAATAGCCAAGACAGGAGCAGCAGGCGGATTGGGAGTTGGCGCAACAGACTTGTCTTTGAAGCTGCTCTTAGCAACCCTTAAGAGACCTTGGAGTTTGCTTAGGGTGACCTCTTCTTTGTTCATGTGGTAGGTCATCCTAAATTGGTTGTACATCGGAGGCAAAGAGTGAAGCACCATGTCGATCGCCAAGTCTTCTCCAAAGTCAACATTTAACTTACGAAGGCGGTCGACATACCTTTGCATCTTTTGCAAGTGCATGGTAAGAGATTCTCCATGACCCATCTTAGCGGAAATCATGTTAGTAAAAATCTCATAACGCTCTTGTCTCGCGTTTTGGTGGTACCTCTCCAACAAGTCTTGGTGCATCTCGTACGGGTACATGTCCTCGTAGGACTTTTGGAATTCGGAGTTCATGGTAGCAATCATGATGCAATGTACCTTCGTTGCATCTCGCTCATGAGTCTCAAAAGCGGTGATTTCGGCCGGAGTAGCGATTTCGGGGTTGATCTTCTCGAGCTTCTCATCAAGGACATACTCCTTGTCCTCATAGCGAGCAATGGTGCGAATGTACCTTATCCATTCGCTAAAGTTTGTTCCATCAAAGGTGACCTTTTGGCAAAGGCTCATCAACGTGAACAAACTAGCAGCAGCGTTGTTTGCGTTCGACATCTACAAAAGAAAAAGGACAAAGATAGATAAGAATCCCTAATTATCACCCAATAAGAAAATTAGGGCTAGGATCCAACAATAACATTTACATACTAGAAAAGGGATGTCGTAATCTAACATGCAAATAAATTGAAGGTAAGTGAATGACGATTCACTAATTCTCCATCACAAAACTTAACTATTAGTCCTAAGTGTATTGAGAATTCCTAGGTTCGAATGAGATTCATTAAAACTATTCAATGGCATGTTTAAATCTCTATATGCCCCTCTTGTTTGTGACTGGGATGCCGAGGATCACAAAGCGGGTGTGAATTACCATGCAAATTCACATGGTGCCTTCATTGTTACAATCACCTATTCGATGTGCCGGTAAACCACACACGCTCCATCGAACTATGATAAACAATGAATCACCCTTTGCCCCCTTTGCTTGGAACCAATTAGTGTGTCGGTAAACCACACACGCTCCACTAACTTCTTAGCAAGGGTGCAAAGTGTAATTTCATGGGATTGCATCAATTCACTTTTCCTAAAGTAACTAAGATTGGGAAATTTTAAAAAAAATGTGTAGTTACTTTGTATCACTTATTATACTTTTAATGAGAGGATGAGGTTGCCCTATTCTACCCGTTCGGCTAACGACTCTCCACCAATCAAGCAAGCGGTGGGTGTGAGTTTACACCCATTAAGCGCCATTTTATAGGCTGCAACCTTATACTCACCTTATAGATCGGCTTCGTGAATGAGGCCTACTAACGGTAAGACTAGCATTTAGTTATACATATATATATTATTCTAGTAATATCATATTAGTATAGGGTTGTATTTTAAACCTTTTAAAATCTAGGGTTTGAAATTTAAGTTGTCTAAATTAAAACTTTTAATCACAAATATAAATTTCAAAACTTGAGGGCAAGTTTTAAACATTTAAAACATAGAGGATCAAATAACAAATAATTCCAATTAACAATTAATATCCTAATTATCTATATTTGATTTTATTCAAGATTTCTTTGAAAGATAATTACCAAAATAATTAAAATAATTAATTAATTATCATATAAGGAAATTAAATATTTTATTAGTTGATAAATACCTTTAACTAGATCAAGATAATAGCCATATATATCAAAAAATCGGATTTAGATTGATCTATTATGATTAAGGTAAGTTTCCATAAGATAACTATGAAAAAATCCCGAATCTGGCCATTCCTGACGCCTGGACTCGCCGAGTGCACAAAGGGACTCGCCGAGTCAGGCCTACTCGCCGAGTCCACTTTGGAACTCGCCGAGTCCATGACTCAGAAACCAAAAATCGAATTTTGCAGGTTTGCTTCAGTTAATCAAGCAACAATTTAAAAAAAACCAAGCTAGGCTCTGATACCACTGATGGGTTTTAGCCATAAGAACTTTCCTATGTGCGCATGCAAAACCCTAATGCTTGGATCTAGGCTTTCTAATTAAACATGCTTTGAATCCAAGACTTCTAATGGCTAATTAGGTTAAATAACAACATTGAAACAGATCTAGAACCATACCTTTGAGTTCCTTGTTGATCTTGTAGTCTTGGAGCTTCTAGAGTCATAATTGTCACTCCTCTAATGGCTTACAAACACCAATAGCAAGGAAGATGATTTAGGAGAGAGGAGAGGGAAGGAAATCGGCCAGGGTTCTCTTACTTTAGGTGAGGTGCCGATTTCCCATGCCCATGGGGTCTATTTATACTTGTAGATTCCTTAAGGGTTACAACCTAAACCCTAATTGGATAATCTTCTCTTAAGGCTATCCAAATCCTTTCCTTAGATAAGTCATTGGACGATTTTGAAGCTATCCTAGCTTCTAGAATCCGTCCCTTGTATATCTATAAGGATTTATAGTCTAAAGCTTAACTATCAAACAATTGACAATTTATACCCCTTTATTTAATTAACCTCTTTAAGTCACCAAATTAATTCCAATTAATTCTATGACTTATATTAATCAAATAACAATATATTATTCTTTATATTATTCCCATAATATATTAATAATATTTACTCTCTCTTAATAAATCATCCTATCAAGTTGCTATGGTGAAGGCAACCCAAAAGGACCATGCATAACCGGGTCAAATACTTGCCTAATATAGTTGCAGCCTTAGACACTATTCCAACACATTCTCCCACGACATCTCCTGTTTATCACAAATAGAAGATGTAGAAATATTAGAATCATTAGAAGATTTAGGAGATTAAACCTTTGGAACCCATCTGTAGTTGGGTTAAACCCATTTCTTTTTCAAGCGGATGGGTGCCTCGGCACTTGATTTTGAACTTGAAGTTGGCCGTTGAGATGAATTTGATTTTGGCTTCACGGGAGCATCTCTTGGGTTTGGCTTCTTGGCTGGCATTCCCTTCTTGACCTTGGGATTTGAATTCTTGGCCTTGTGGGTTTGATTCTTGGATTTCTATGTGTTCCAGTCACCATTGCGCGATTGTGACCTGGAAGGGTTTCTTTTGAAGTATCCCCCACTTGGCGCGTTCTGCCAGCCTTGTGCATAGTAGGGAACGTATGCACAATTAGGACAATTTTTGGCAATGTGTCCAGGTGTTCCACAGTGAAAACATCTCTTTTTCTTCACTGTGAAGTTATTTCTTCCTGCCCCTGGTGGCGTATCCTTGCCTTGTTTCTGGTTGTTCCTACAAGCATAATTACAACAGGCACTCTGTTTAGCGTGAATTGGTGGCCTGTATTTACCAATAGCAGGTTGATCAGAAGCAGCTGAGTTTGAAGCAACAGATTCAAAATTCAAGGAGATGTTGGTTTGTTCAATGATGTTCTCCTTGTTCTCATCCTCTACTACTTTACCTACACATGAAGTAGAAGCATTAGTATCGTTCAGCTCAACACCCTCAGTTTCCTGTTCAATAGATGGTTTATCGTATACCATAAATGGTTCTCGGTCAATCTCATCCTGAGTCAAAGGTTTTGCAGTGTAGTTGTGATTATAGGGAGGAGGGACAACTTCATAACCTATACCCTTTTTCTGGTTATCCTTAAATTTCATATTATGTTCCATCATAGACGCAACTACCTCACTTGATACATCGAATTTCTTAAATGTAAATTCAGCATCATTAAATTTAGCTTTCAATGCATCAAGTTCGGCAGTTACAGCAGCAAGTTTTTTCTTAATGTGATCGTAATTTTCACACTTGTTGCTGTAATCTTCTTGCAGTATTCGGAAATCCTTGGTTTTGGTCTCTAATTGAGCTTTCAGAGGTTTCTGACCTTTCCTAAGGGTATAGCCTTTGTATTTGAGGTCCTCGTTTTCTCTTTTTAATAAATCGATTTGATCTCGAAGAAATTTAATCATTGCTTCACAAGATGGAGTACATGAAACTTCATTTACCGGAATGGATGAGGAACTCATTTTTTATATATTTTTTATTATTATATTTTATATATTTTGTTTGAATTTTCCCTTTGACTTAAAGCCGAGAAATTCAACCTTGAAAATCAAATTTAAAAAGTCAAACTTAAAAGTCAAACCGAAAAGCTAAATTTGAAAATTTGAAAGATAAACGAAAAAGTCAAAGTTTAAAGTCAAAGGTCAAACTAGAAAAGTCAAAGTCAAAATTTAAGTAAAAAGTCAAAAAATTTAAAAATAAAGTTTTTGGGTTGAAAGTGGAATTTAAAAATAAAAGAAATTGATTTGTGGGGTTAAAAGTGTCAATTTTCGAAAGATGGAACCGAGAAGGACTTCTTTTGAATTAAATTTCGAAGGATTATTCCATCTACCTAGTTAGATCAGCTGGAAAAGGCGTTGTGTTGTTGACCCAAAGCACCCGGGTTCGAATCCTTGGTAGCCCCAACTTTCTTCCCTTTTTAAATATACGTTGAACGAATATGTTGAACGCTGAATGATGCTTAACGAAGAACCAAGGCCACACACCGAGCCCCCACACCTTCGTTTTTATGAAAAATGCAAAGAAGAAACCCCGCTTATTTTGCCCCGATCTATCCAAAAACACAAAAATCCTTTCAAAATAAGATCAAATAAGCTCCAGATCTGACAAAATTGATTGATACAATCAAAGCTCTGATACCAATTGTAAGTCCCCAAATATTCTTGTGTATCAATCAGATCCAATTAATGGTGCGGAATCTCAATCAATTGGATGATGTCAGATCAAATAGAAGAGAAGGAGAAGAAGAAGATGACGAATCTTGTATTATTTGATGATTAGAATGTAGATCCAAATACAAGATTCACACACACTAACACACACTCTTCTTCTCTCTAGTTTCTCTCTCTACAATATGCTATTTTCTCTCTTCTAGTCGTACACTCACATGACTCCTCACCCTATATATATGAGACACCAACCGTACACCCGTGTACGGCCGTACACAACCACAAAATTACATATTACATTATAGAAAAATATATTTTCCTAGAAAAGCAAAGTATAAACCGTATTTTTGACCCAACAATACATGATGTGATGATCACATTTTGAAGGTATTAAAGGAGCTAAGAGAAAGAAGGAAGGTTGAGCAAGGTAAGTTAAATCTGGTCATGAGAATGGATTTTGGTCACATGGTTCGAAGATTAGAATTTGGAGCTACTACCAAGGAGTTGGGATAATTTAATATATTTCTATTACTCTTCGAAGATGTCTAGAAGCATAGTTTTCATTCTATGTGTTGTAAGGAGTAAGGACAAGTTCCAAATTTTCGTTTATTTTCAATAAATGTGAAATTTTGGTTTATCTGGTTGCCTTATTTTATATTTCCTTGCAATTTCATTTATAAAAGTGTTGGTTACATTTCTAATATTAGCAATATTAATTGTGGATTTGATTCTTATGATGTTATTTGTGGTATTGTCCTAATTACCCAAGTGAAAAGAAATCTCATTACTAACTGGACAGATACTTTGTATCGTACAAGTCGCATTGTATAGTATATGAGAATCTTATTCATTGGAAATTGTAACTAATTCATTGATCACTTGTTTATGTGAGTCAAGTGACGGACTAATGGATCTTGTACACGTTGATATGGACTATTTAGATCTACCACAAAGGACGATAACTCTATTCGTCATGATTTTCTGATATTTCAGTAAATATGGTTGTGTTTATAAGATTAAGTATAATTATGATAGTTTGAAAAGATTCAAAGAGTAGCAAAACGAATAAGAAGAATCTATTAGGTAGAAAGATAAAATTTTCTCTAATCTGAAAGGATATGAGAGTACTTTAGTATCATGATTTATGATCATCTTAGTAATTGTGAAATTGGATCACAATTGACACCTCCAATAACATCTTAGTGCAATTGTATGACTAAGAAGAGGAATTAAACATTGTTGGAAATGGTTCGATCATAGATGATTCATACTTCGTTCCAATCAATTTTTAGAACCATGCTCTAGTAACTATGAATCATATCTTGAGACTCTTTTCAAACTAAGAAGTTTGAAAACACCTCGAAATATGTGGAGTAAAATGTTTTCTTACTCGCATATACAGGATTGGAGTTGTAATGTTTTCATTAATCGAGAAACAAAAGATAAACTGAGACATATTCGATGAAGTGTTTTCTTGTTGAGAATCCCTATGAACTTTTGAATATTTTTTTGGGTGTGATCCATTAGAGACACGAGACTTCTGGTGCTTTCTTTTTGAAGACCAACAAGGAAGTATTATTTGTTTATTTGCCATAATAAATAAAAGGTATGTTTTTCTATTAGCCCTTTCTTAAATTTCGAAAATACAAATGTACTTATAGGGTTCTTGATATTCAAATGTTTATTGCTAATCATAGTGAGAACATAGATCCTTTAGGTTGCATGTGAACTTAGGGTTTAAATTTTTTCCGCTAAAATAAGATTTTTTAACCTATAAAACCCATCACTTTGTAGAGATATGCCTCGTCTTCTTACACTTGTAGCAGACAACACAGTCTTCAAAATGCTTCTTCTTGCACTGGTCGCACCACTTTCCTTCTTGGTTGCTCCTGTACTTGTTGCTTGACTTCAAAAACTTCTTCTTCGTGATGTTTTGGTTGTTTCCTGAGGACCCATCAACCCCTCTCTTCTCACTGACTTCATCTCTATCGATGGTCCTCTTCTTTATCATATTATCCATAAATCTTGCGGCCCAGATAGCTGCTTCAAAAGTCGGTTCCTACTTGACCGGAATAGAATACTCCCATGGAAATCCTTTTGAGTACTTGTCAAGCTTGGTCGGTTCGTCGGGGACCACACGCAGTGCAAACTCCATTTTATCTGTGAAAGCATTGGTATACTCTTCTATCGTTATGCTTCCCTTTTTCGATGTTAGGAGTTGATTCTCCAACTCAAACATATCTTCATCCAAACAAAACTTCCTCTTGAAGTGGGTCAAAAACTCTCCCCACATTAGTTGCAACGGCTTGTTAGGGCTTAATGTTTTCCACAACATATTCCACTAATGAATCGTTGCACCCTTAAATTATCTCACATTGTAGGTGGTTTGAATCTTGCCAATGCAACCTCATGTGACGAAAGTTAGCTTCATTTCCGAGATCCAGTCCATTACTCCCACCGGATCCTCTTTCCCGTTAAATGATGACGGCTTAAAGTCATGAAATCCTTATACTTTCAATAGCCCCTAGGTTCATCATTCCTTCGGACCTCTGGCTCTTCTGGTCCTGGATAACTCTCAGAGTCATTATTTCCTTCCTGGACGGTCGTTAGATGACAGGGAACCGGTCCATTGTTGACTTGCTCAACAACTATTGGTTTATTGACCACTAACGCTACGCCTATAGCATTCGCTAATTCTTAGGTTAGTAGATTCCAAAACTCAATGCATTGTTAATCGAGCAAATCTTGCATCATCGCTCGTGCTTCATTTATCGAAATTTGATATGCTCCTACTATGACGTTCTAAGGTGTTGGACCTCCTTCATTATTGAGGACTCTACTGCTCGTTGTGATTTTCATATCGTTCTATAGTCGTAGAGGTGAGTAGCTCAGTATGGCGATATACTTCTTACTATATATATATATATATATATATATATATATATATATATATATATATATATATATATATATATATATATATATATATATAGCACATAATAGCAGTTAAGGCATCTTCCTATAGTATGCTAGTGCTAGTGTTTATAGATATTTAACCTTATAAATTAGTTCTACTCATAATCAACTTTTCTTGGATTTTGGTTAATCGATTTCAATTCTAACACACCTCTAGAATTGGATGTCGTTAAAACTGATATTGTATTTGGTAGCAATTATTGGTATTAGTTTCATGAACAATCTAATTAAAATCACATGAAATGTTTTAGAATACTTTGCCTCATTACATTTATTAGCAGCATAGGATAGAATTGCCGCAATCCTACCAAATGGTGGTAAAAACTTGCACACTAATAATAAGTAGCTCAAATATTACTACTCATGTAAAAAGTGATTTGAACCAATAATTTTTATGGTAAAACATTTTAGAGATAACATTTTATGCTAATTTCATGGTCCGAGTCATTAGACCCATGAATTCATCAACGTCAATCATCCCATCGCCGTCCGCATCCACCCCTTTCACCATTTTCCGGCAACCCTCTAAGCTACACCTCTCTCCTAGCTGCCTTAGCACCTGTAACAGCTCCTCCGCCGTTATTTTTCCGTTTCCATCCAGATCAAACACCTTAAACGCACTCTTGATATCCCCCGTTTTGACTCCACCTTCGGACTTCTGCGCCTCCATAAACTCATCAAAGTCAACAAACCCGTCGCCGTCGGTGTCTATGGCTTGAAACGCCTTGGTCACCTCCGATTTAGCGTTCTTGCCACCAAGTGCGCCGACGGCTGAACTGTACTCCTCCTTGGAAATCTTGCCGTCATTGTTCTTGTCAAATTTATTGAACACTCGTCTCATCTCGCCGGCGTTCGGCTGGAAAACCGCCGGCGAACTGGGTTTTGATGGCTGGAGTGGTTGTTTTGACGGCGGTGGTGGTGGGGTTTTTGGAGATGATTTTCTTGAAACACCATATTTGAAATTGAAGAAACTCTTGCTTGACATTTTTTGAATTACAGGTTTTGATTTGATAAAATGAAGTATGGTTTGTTCTCCTTTTATACATCACTATAGACACAATTTATTTATAAAATAAATTATAATCATACGAATCTTAAAAAGTATTATAGTTTTATAAACTTGAACAATTTATTTGACTTGAAAACTTATATTCCAATTGAAACAAAATTGTTCAAGGATTTACAAGAATTTTATCCTTTGGTACACTTTTTTTCTTTCAAAAAGTCAAAATCAAATACAATTATTACAGATATTAATCTCACATATGATCCACATACAGTGAATATTTCCTTTTGTAAACACATAATGATTTATGGGTAGATATTAATATTCGAATAAGTCGGCAAAAAGGAAGAATATTAATACAGCCTAACTTTCTCATCGATTTGCAAAAAGCCAAAAACAATTCGATGAATTAGATAACTTTTGTGTAACTACATATTCTTAGCGATATGCATGATTATGTTTATTTAGAATCACAATCATGCTTTAAAAAGGTAATATAAAATATTAACTAAAAGACTGCCAGGTTGGATACAATCTGTTTTTCTGTTTTTATTTTTTAGAAATGGCAAACAATCCCAAACTAGAAAAAATAATCAAATTAAATTCTTCTAATTGTGATATCGAATGATCTAAATCTGTTTAGTTAATCAGATCCAACCTCTTATCAAACCCAGTAAAAAACACATAAAATAAGTTTCACAAAATTATGTAATAATTACAATGTTCTGTTAATACCATGAAAGGATATGAATTTTGAGAAATTCCATTTACATATAAAAGAAAAAGAACGTTCTTTTATTTTTGAATCTTTGGACCAAATTTCTTGGGCGGAAAGTGAAGAAGATTCGCTCATGGTATATAACATATTGCTTTGTACCAAAGAACCTCAGTTTGATGTTATCTGAATGGAATATTACCAAATGTTATATTTAAGAGAATAATAGACTTGCATGTGAAGTTACAAATTAACAAAAACGAATATTAGTTGAGTTTTTTCAATCATTTAGAATTTTTATGATCTTTGTCATATCAAGTGGTAAATATACAAAAAGGTTAAAAACTTAAAATCTCACCGATAGCAGGTTTTGCCTATAATTTAAGCACATTATCGACATTCACAAGCAAATTTGGAGACAATAACGGATATGCACCTAACTTTAGTTTATTTACAGTTTATTTTCTCTTTTTATTGCTTAAACTTTTGGTAGAAAGACCTCTACTATAATTTTTTGCATCCAATCAAAGGAGCTCAAGTGCTCTATAAGGGCCCCAATCAGTTTTCAAGGAAGCCAGCATCAAACACAAAGAGTGAGCATTGGTCTCTCTCTCTCTCTCTCTCTCTCTCTCCTCTCTCTCTCTCTCTCT